>NC_137458.1:102882325-103482325 GCF_964235325.1 Thermobia domestica
TGTCATTTTATTGTTCAGAGAACTTCAAACACCTTTCGATAGAGAACCGACTTTTTTATGGTTATTATGAAAGGATGGTATTTGTTTGAGTCAGGTATTTGTTTTTGTTGTTTTAGTAACAACTTCCATGACCCAAGCTTTTTTGTGTGTGAGATCATAGAGTAAGGAAACTGCCTGAACTTGTGAAGTAGGAAATTTATTTACTAGCAACTAATGGAGCTGTGCGCTCATAGAAAAGTCGTGCAAAATAATTATGTGTTATTTAATTGTAGGTTCTTTAAATCCCAATAAACAAGAGTAGCTCTTAAGAATGTTGATAACTTGCACCATAATGGTTATTCAGCCCATTAATTTATATGAGGAAACATTGTTTTAATTTTTTGAAATAAAAGAATTTTAGTCTGTTAATTTTACTGACTACTTCTTCTTGAGATCTTTAAATGTACTCTAAGCGAAATTTAACTACGGTATTATGCAATTTTAATATATATATATATATATATATATATATATATATATATATATATAAACTAAAACAATATTACATTGAATATTTTTAAAGCAAGGAACTCTTAAATAAGCCAGGAAAAGAAATTAGTAAAATTGAATAATTAAAATCTCGTCTATTTAAAAGAAAAATACTTCCTCATATAAGTCAATGGGCATTTAAAAAGAGAAATATAGCAATTCAACATTCAAAAAATAACACACAAACCTCCTTTCATTAAAGTCTTTTTTCGAAAGCTACCCTGAAACGATGGCGAGTCATTTGTTACAACCAGTGTTAAAAGTGAGGGAAACTACGAGGGACGTCATCCCCTACTTCCAAAAATATCTATGTCGTCCCTCCACTTTCTAAAAAATATAGTGGGCAATGATTGACACAGGGGACGGCATAACGTCATGCGTTTCCCAACATTTTCAGATCCATTTTTACCCCTGGTTACAACTCGATTTTGATCTTGTATGACACAATATTTTCATTGCGGATTTATGAAATTTGTTACCGTGAAAATTAGCACATACCTGACGAAACAGCTAAGGGTTACCAGGCACTTATTCATACTGATTCACTGTGAATAAGTGGTAAGTAACTATTCTCATCATCCAGACGAGCGAGATGTCATATAACCTCACTGATGAAAAAGAATATTAAGCTCCAAACAAACAAACACAAAACATTCTATATTTCACGATAGCTTCGTAAATTGACATAATTACATTTCCTCCTTTAACGCAGTCCTTAATATTACGTCATTTTATATAGGTATAATTTTTCCGTTATGTTACGCCATTAAAGAACCGGCTTTTAATATACATAAGGAAATGTAAAGATGAATTGAAAACTAGAACCACAATATGCTTATCATTTTCGAAAGTATTACACATAACTTCTCAACTCAAACTGATGTTATGACGTAAATTTCATTCATAAACATCTTTATTGACCTTTCATTAACTTCTAATTTTCTTTGGCGTGTTTTAACAAAATACAGGCTATAATCAACGCATAGTTTCAAATGTTCAGTTTTAATACTCTTAAACTTAGCCTAAATTAAGACTTATTCATATTTAAATTATTTTAGCAGGACAATATCCTTTCAAATACATAATTAAAAGTAGAGGTTGCTCCTGAGGTAAGTCACAAAGCTAAAAAATTAAAGTTTTCTTTCTTCAAAGTAAGGGCAAAAAGTAATCTAATGTACTTAGACTTAGCACCTGTTTTAACGAAGTTTTGTATTAACGTGTCAGGTATTTCTATGAGATAAGAAAAAAACATTGTTTTGTAACTAAATGATACCTCTATCCACATAGATTCTGCAAACAGAAACAATGAAAATCGATATAAACGTGACTAACATTATTTTAAGAAAAATCGATTTAGATAATAGTTTGGGCTGCCGCAAAAATTGGAAAAGTTAGAAAACTCCGATTAATTGCAACAACTCCATCAGGGGTTGAAATATTAGGGAGCATACGCCATTAATCAGCCCATTAAGGTGTCAAAGCTCGCGCTCAACTGGGCTCGGGTTCAATAATTGAGCTCGAGCCCCAATGAAATACGTGAGCGCGAGCCCAATTGAGAGAACTGAGCCCGATCACGAATGAGCGTGAGCCCAATTGAGAGAAATGACCCCGAGAGAAGGGAGCGTGTGCCCAAGTGAGCGCGAGCCCAGTTGAGACAAGTGAGCTTGAACCCGAGTGAGTATGAGCTCAGTTGAGACAAGTGAGCGCGAGCCCGGGTGAGTGTAAGCCCACTGGACAGAAGTGAGCGCGAGCCCGAGTGAGTGCGAGCGACAGTGAACGCGAGCCCAGTCGGGAGAAGTGATCGCGAGCGCTGGTGATCGCGAGTCCAGTTGAGAGAAGTGAGCGCGAGCCCTAGTGCGTGCAAGCTCAGTGGACAGAAGTGAGTGCGAGCCCGATTGAGTGGGAGCCCAGACTAGATTAGTGAGTGCGAGCCCGATCGAGCCCAGTGGAAAATGGCCACATATGGAACAGAGTGATTTTCTTTCAAGAATTTTGTAGAAGTTATGTACAACACTATTGTCTTCGTAAAAATCGCAATGTTTCATTTTATTATAGTTGAAAAGAAGACAGGTGCAAGCCTTTTTCCTTTAACTAAATTAAATTGGGAAGGTAAACACGTACAATGAAAGTGTAGCTTGAAATATGTTGAACGAAATATATATGACTGTTTTTTGTAGCGACTACCTGGCAGATGTTTGTACATTTCTTTGCATGAATAATCAATGTTATGCAATATCAATCTGCAAGCATATAATCAATCTTTACGCCATTATTGGGGAATAGATCACTGTGGAATGCATTAGGTTATTATTTAGAAATGAAATGAAATCTTTGAGCTTTACGTCCCACAATTATGTCGGCTAAGCTAAAAGACACGGTAATGATCAGAATGAATGAAATGGTGGAGTGAAAAAAGTTTGAGCAAACAGAAAATCCCCTAGAAAATCCATACATATGGTGTTTTTCCACCACAAAGCCCACTTGGTGCGATCTGGGATCGAACCGGCCACCCCACACACCAGAGGTGAGCTGTCAGAGATATCGAGTAATTTTCGGGAATTCATACAGCGTCTCAAGAATAGGTTAATTTTCTTCCGTTAACCTTGCATTCAAACCAGAAGAAATCAACCGTTTTCTGTTAACATTGATCGCCATAAAGTAAATTGGTAGTAGATAATGACAATTATCGAAAATCGATTGAGCATCTGAAGAAAAATACCATCTTCCCTGGTATCTCTCTCCTAAAGCAGGAAATGGCTAAACAATTTCACTCTTCCGGTTTCAAGATCCACAGAGCCCCTCGGGGCTATGTGAATAGTGTATGCGTCTTGTTGCGGGAGACCCGAGTTGAATTCCCGGCGAGTTGAAGCGAGTTTGTTATTCAGTTCACTATAGAGTTCAAAACTAATTATTTTTATAAGATGAACACTTCTCTCACTTGAAAGCAACACAGAGAGCTTTTCTGAAACTTTCGTACGTCGTTAGTTCCAATATGCCTCTACAGGTAACGATTCGCCGAGATGTTTACGCAGAATCCATGAAATCTTTGTGATCTATGAAGAGAGAGAAAACAGACTTTGCTCTTAACTGCTGTCAATCTGTGTTCCATTGGTATCTTTGTCTGCAGAGACAACCCAAAGTTCACGCACGTGACCTAGCTGGGGGCAGAGAATGAAAGAAACTACCTGCTTAGCCTCCTATCTGCTGTTCTGCGTTGTTGCAACATAAATACCATAAATTAAACAGATTTTAAATGGAAGAAAATTAATTTTTAATTAGCGCGCTTTAATATTACCCTAGCAAGAAAAAGTAAAAGTGAACATGCTTATTAATAATAACAAACATTTGGACGAATTTTGAAATGTTTAAAATAAATAGTTTTCATAATATTTTGGAAAGAAATATACCATGTTATTATATAGGGAAATCGCATCGCATTCCGAGTGTTGGACACAGCCTTAAGTAATAGATAGCAGAATTTTCAGTTTTCTCTTTTTATACACAAAAACTTACACTTAAAAATTTCACCTAAGGAAGACAAACTTTCGGGGCCAAAGGCTTCATTCATAGGGACCGCGGTGGCTCATCAGCTCACCTCTGGTGCTTCGGGTTCCTGGTTCGGTTACAGCTCGCGCCAAATGAACTTTGTGTTGGACAAAAACCGTGTGCTTGGATTTTCTCGTGGTTCTCCCGTTTCCTTCCCCTTTCTTCTCTCCACCATTTCATTCATTTCTCACCATCACCATCCCCTTTTGCCTAGCCGGCATAACCTGGGACGTAAAACTTACAAATTTCATTTGTCATTTCCAAAGGCTTCATAACGCTTTGAAGAGTGCAATCCGTGCTGTTCTGATTTTGTACCTTCCAAAATATAAATAAAACAATCTCTTTGTTGAAATAAGAAATCGGAAGAAGTTTTCGGAATCATTCGAAAAAAATGTAGAGGAGGGAAAGTTAGAACTGCTAGAGATGAAAATTGTCTTCTCCAGGGAGACACATTTCCTGAAGGGGGAAATTTCTAGCACCTCAATGAAGTTGTACAGTGAGGGTGACTTTGAAAAGTCAGATTTAAGTCGTTAACTTATTATCAAAACTATTCTCAGAAACGAGGAAAACGCATTTGCTCTTGACTATCATTAGATGTTTATTGAAAATAAATAAGAACAGCGATTTTTATTATTGCTTCGAACAATTATCTCAGATTTTTTTCGATTTGTAACAGCTTCTGAAAATTGTAAATTGATTACGACATGAATTTGTAATTCTAACAGTGAATGTAAAGAATTTGGCTGCATTTGAAAGACAAAAGCGTCTGGAACTCTCATGAAAGAAAATAAAAAATAGCAGAACAAATTCAAGCTAACACTATAAATGCAATGCTGTTTTTCGAACAAACACATGCATTCTTTGAAAACTAGAGAAATTTTCTTCCCAGAATAGCAGTACCTCTGAAATCATCACTGAGCCATAGAAGTAGGGTGAATTCAACTCCAACTTTGGAGTTTTCGCATATAATGTGGGAACAGGTGACTTTTCTAATCGCTTTGGTAAAAAGTTTTAATTTTGATGTAACATAGTCTTTGAGGCTTACCTATCATCTTCATTGCTTCAAGATGATTAATCATGCGCAAGAGAATTTTCCATGTTTATTTCAAATATTCTTTGTAATACAGTATTGGATTTCACAGATAAGTTCACAGTGTGTTCAGACCTGTATGCTACAAACCGTGTTCTTATAGTTGTGCATTTTTTAAACTTATGTCGAGTAACATTGCTGAAATTAAATGTATTAACATATCATCAACCTGTATCTGTGTTATAAGAGAAGATCGCAAAACTATGTCACAATACTCTTTCAGTTTTACGTCCCAATTTCAGTTTATGTCCTGTGGGTTAAAGGAGACGGATGGTTAATGGAACGAATGATTGCGCAGGAATTAGTGGAATGGTAATATTGCAGAAAAAGCAAGAACCGAGATAAAATCCACAGACAAGATTTTGTCCTCCATAAATTCACATAAACGGAGATCCAACTAGGAAAGACCCTCGTATGAACACCATATCTCTGAGCCACCATAACCCCAATACTCAGTCATACCTACCACCAACTGTTGCTAATAGATGAGTTGATTACAAAACTCTCTCATGACTATATGGTTAGCATGGAGACCTGGGTTCGATTTTCGGTGAGTGCCCATGTAGTTCGGATCACATGTTAAACTTTAGATCTACATCTTATATAGCTCCGGTGCTGAAAGGAACGCTCAACTCCAAAAAAAACCGAATGCCAATCTTAGCCTAACATTTCACACGAAACTATATGAGATTTGATTCTAAATATAGATGTGAAATCATAATCTTATTAACTCCCACGAAAGACAAGAATTCTTATCAGTTAACCACAATGCAGGTATTTCTTAGTATTGGTTTTAGTATTCTATTCATTCTATCTTCTATTCATTCTATCTATGTATTTTTCAAATGTAATAATAATAATAATAATAATAATAATAATAATATGTTTCATTTCAGATAATGGTAGATTTCTAAACTTGAAAATGTATGCAATTTAATAGTAGCTTGAAGTTGCACATGTATACTATAACTACTGGTTGTTAATTTCTACATATTTCTGGGTATTACTGATATCTATGGCCTTAAACTCGTCACTTAGATGACGTCCATCGGCGAGCATATTATAGGGGAAAGCAAGGAAATGTCCTGGGGCCTGTATATTAGGTACTATCTCACTATTTGGTTAGTAGGAATGAGGACAGCCCAGGGAAAACCTCACTTACAGTCAGGATGGCAAGCCTGAGAAACCTTTTGGACTGAGGTCTCTACTATGAATTGAACTCTGGACCGCTCGCCCCAAAATACCAATATTAAGTTGACTGCTATCCTACACAGGGCAATGTGCTACTGATTTTAATAGAGGAATAAGAATCTAAGGTAGAATCTGTTCCTCGAACTCTGAGTCTATATGGAAAGGCCATTACCCGGTATCTCTTACTATTTTTGCTCCATGAAAATCATCATTTAAACAAGATGTGTTTATATAAACAAAGGTTTATTTTCCTTTGTAATTAAATTAGTTAACCTATAAATGTAATTAGTTAACATAGGTGAGCTTATGTCCGGTGAGCTTATGTACTAAAACTCTTTGACCATAACGCTGTGTTTGGATCAATTTCCATAATGTTATCTCGTACGCTTTACCTTTTTCTAACTCATCTATGCGAAGGAATCTCAATGCTTTAACGTCATTTTTTTTTCAAATAAGTAGCCATAGCTTATTTGTTATAAGGAAAATGTTCGTTTTATGAAAATATTCATAAAACCAATCCTCATTTGAAATTCATAAAACCAATCGTCATTTGAAATTTTACATACAGAACTCAACAGTTGGATAATTATCTTTTAGACCAGTGTATTTGATTTTTATTCCATCTTTAACGATCTCATCAATCATTTTATCTGTTAAGTGTTTTGTAAATCTAGGTGGAAGAAAGACCTTAAACTCCTCACACTCAACTAAAATCCTCTTTCCAAACTTAGATTTAATCTTTTCCATTTTCACAATCTTATATTCTGTACCTAATTCTAATTCATTTAATCCAATAACTTATTTTTGCTCAAGATTTCCAAGTTTATTTAAAACCTCAATATGACTTGCCATCGTATTTATTATATAGAAAATCAACGATCACCCTTCAATTTTTATCTTTAACCATAAACTTTTTAATCATTTTTGTCAATTTCATTTATGGAAAAACTTCCATAAAACAATACAAACATACATTTAACTATCTGAAACTCTTCTACTACTTTCTCATTCTTAGGATCATATTTAAAGTTCTTTTGTCCAATTAAAATCGCATAACATCTAGTATTAGCAGCTACAGCTTCTGAAAAAGTCTACTACAATCTTTATGTTTGTTCTCTCATTTACCTATACATTCTTCCTCAGTATGGTATGTTTGTATGTTTTAGGACACTTTCCCCCTTCCACCACCTAACTGTCAAAAAAAATTATGAAGTCACCACTGACTATTGTACTTTAACACAGAGGGATAACCCAAAGTGAAATCACATAGGCTTTTATGACATTTAAAATCATAAAAACTTACAATCTAAAAACCTACATCTAAAATTACACTACACTACACTACATATAATTACACTTATGCTCTATCCCATAATGACCCCAAGCTAATGTATTTACACCATCTCTTAATATATATCTTTTATCATCTGAAAAATCTAATGCTAGCTTATGAACGGTTATACTATATATATCGTGCTTATAACTTCTAATGAGGTTTATGTCTTTATACGTTTTAACATTTTTAAATAAGCTTTCTTTATAATCATTAAACTTAAACTCCTTTGATATTACAGCTTTAGTTACTCCTGTAGCTTTTTTCTCTTCTTTATCTTCTACTCTATAAGCATACATTTTTTATCTCAATCCAATAAACTCTGCCATTATCTTACCTTTATTCTCATCCTTCATCTTACCTATTACTTTTTTGTTTATTAGTGGTAGTCCATATATATTATTTTCCTTGTATTCACTCGTGTCAAACTGGTCAACTATTTCTGCTATATCTTTATAAAAGTCATCAGTTTCAATCTCATATATAAAGCTATCAGTATCCATATAACACAAATCTATATTGTTCCATATTTTGGCTTCATAGTGTTATAATGAAAATCATACATTAATAGTTTTGATAGTTCTAATACACTCATACCAACATATATTGGCTTATTAAATGGTAATCGCTATTTTTTCATATGTATAGCACATAAATTCTCTGTAAATATTGTTCTGTAATCAAAATTAGATTTTGCAATTAATTTTTCTACTCTTTCAGAATCACATTTTAATTGTATGGGCTGCCTCTTTCTAATATTTTCCATAGTCTTTCCAAATACTGAGTTATTCATGAGCTTATAAAAATCTTCAAACCTGTTTTTAGCTTGCGTTTTCATATTTGTATTTAAATCAATGTATTACTTTAACCAGTCTGATTGTTTGAATTCTAATATTCTATGCACTTTCTTTAATTCCATTCCAAGCGACCTATATAGTTTTAAGTTCCTATAGTGAATTACATATCTTTCCTTATTATAAAGTGTCGTTAGTAGTTTTAATTGTTTAGATTCTGGTGGACACATGTATTCTGGAGCTAAAGGTAAATCAAAATGTTTGTTGTGTAAATACCTCGGATATTCTAAATCTACTTTTAATATGTAACCACTTTCTGAGTCATCCGGAATATTCAATATATCTGTGTAAGTTTTAACCCATTTAAAGTTCTTATAAGACAGGTATTGACTCATCGCCCATCCATATAAATTGTTTGCGTCTAGATATGCTAGGTATGTTGAACACTCATCTTTATTATAATCTTGCATATATTTGTTGTTAGTTTTTACATATCTTTTACTACATTGTGAGATTCCTCCTCGTATACCCTTTTCTAACATTAGTATTTTATCATAATCAGTCAACATTTCTAAGTTAATTTTAGTCATCTTTAACATTGCATCCCACGATAGGCCTGGTGCTGTATAATACCAAGCAGGATCTAATCCATATGCGTTTAAACACACATCTCTAAAGTTTTCAAATATATCTGTTAATTGAAGGACATATGTTTTGTTATAATGTTCAGTTAAATATTCCCCTAATTTCAGATCGAATTCTTTACAAACTCGTACATGAAGCTTATGACGTTCAGGACTCATTTTTTCTTCTGTTAATCTGTTTGTAAATTTATCTGGAGATAATGGAACAGGTTCTTTCACTTTTTCAAATGAATCAAAAAGTCATATGGATAATCACCTTTAGTATTAACTAGATCAAGTTTATCAATCGGGAAAAAACTTTAATGTTTCTCTAAATTGTTCTGGTTTTAAATTACTAGTTAACTCTGCTAAACTCTTTGGCATATATCTAATTGAATCAACAAATCTTAAATTTATCCCATCTTTTTTTGGTCCTGCTTTTACATATTTTTCATTAGTTATGCACCTTTCTTCATTATTTGCGATCAGTTTAATTTTCTGTGTATCATAAGCTAACTCCTTAATAAACAAATACGTATCATAACCAGTTAAATTGTGAAGAAATACCGGAACAAAGTTGGGATTTTTATAGCTTAAATTGCAATAACTGTGAGCTGCACCTCTAGACTTTCCAGTTAAATGATCATGATCTCTTACTTTTGCTTTATTTTTATTTATCTTATACAAACACTTTTTAAAGTCATGCTTCCATCCTTTTATCTTTTCTCTCATATCATCTTTATCCTTGTAGAACTGTATTTTCTTCTTTAATATATTTATTTTTTTACCAACAGCTGGTGGTAAGTCATTCAAGTTTTTCTCACATATGTTGCAAGTATCCGAACTGTTATAAGCTTCTATTTCCTCCTCACTAAGCGGGGTCATATCAACTACTCTGTTATATATTTCTATAATTTCTATTGCTTCTTTTTGCAACATTTCAATAAATACTTTCGCAGCATCTGGACCTATATAACTAACAGGGGCTTTATAGTCCCCATTTGATATTTGACATAGTAACAAAAAGTCATTGGTTCATCCTTTTGATATTTTACTGTTTTACTACAATTATGCTCTATTTTTAACTTACATAAGATACATTCAAAGTCGACAAATTTTACAAATGTAACTCTTAATGAACGATTATAGTTTTGAAACTCTATTTCATTGTAGTATGGTTTTGGAAGTTCTATTCTAACAGCCTCATGTTCTTTACATTATAGCTCATGGTTCTGTAAATGCTTCTCATTTCGAAAGTATCTTGTTAAACATCTATCACAAAAGTATAACTTCTCAGTATGTTTTGTCACTTGAATTCTTATTAATCATGATAAGTTTTTTATCCAACAAAAATGATTATTATTTTGATCATCTTTTATATATAATAAATTAACATGTTTTTCTTGCTTTGTTTTTGTGATTTGAAGTCGATATACATGATAGTTCCTGTCATAGCTATAAACATTGATGGAAATATTACTTCTTATTTCAAATTTCGGAATATCTTTTAATTTTACTGGGAATTCAATGTTTTCACAATATTCCTTTTCTAATTTACCAGCAAGTCGTTTATAGTGTGAAGGTCTTTCAGGATGTATTTTAACAGGTTTTAAGTAACTTGGAACAGAATACAAGAAACATTTATTGTCTTTATTTTTAACATTAATCACTGCTTTCTTAACTTGAATTGGTTTAGGAAGTTCAATATAGGAAAAAGCTCTTAATGGTACATATTTGTTTAATCTGATTTGTAAGTATTTAATTTGGTGTAATGCCCATCCTGATCCTCTACCTTCAAACTCTTCTATTTCTCTAAGAAGTTTTTGTTTTGCATGATGTATATATTCACCTAAGTCAGTTGATTCTAATATTCTCTCGTTTGATGTATAAAATTGCGCTCTTGTATTTCTTTATCTTTAATATAGTCACAAATGAAAACAAAGTTAACTTTAACAGGGTTGAATTTTAATTCTTCTTTGATTTTGTTAATAGCAACTCTTCCACTTGTATCTAAAAATTTTATTGGGTCTTTATATCCTCCTGTGTTTTCAACTTTAATGGTTTGTAAACGCTTCTTTAATGCTGTTTCTTCTAATTCTATCTTAATTGGTATACGTGTTGGTTTCGGTTCTTCAAATATTTCTTGTTTAAATGGGAATATGTTTCTAATCTGTCTTCTGCTTTGTTCATCACCATATTGTTTAAGAAGCTTTATTAGTTCATGTTTTCTTAATCGGGAATATTTTTTGATTCCCTTTTCTTTACATTGTCGTCTTAACTCTATTACAGTAAATTTACTATAATTACTCATCTTATTTACTATATAGAAAATCTTACTACTCAATTTTTTTATCTTCGCTGGATTATTTCTGTTCATTTTTGTACTATTTGTACTTCCATTTATCCTTAAACAACGCTTAACATTGTACACTCCTGCCATTGTCTACATATTACGCTTTTTATTAGAACACGACTTTCATGGAAATAACCCATCAAAGTTACATGTACACATATTAAAATTAAATCATTTTTGTAAACTTACTCATCATCGTCATAATCATCACTACCATAATTATATTTATCATCACTACTCAAATCAGATGTTTTTTGTTGCATTATTAATAATTCTTTTTCCTTTAAGAGTATTTGCTTCTCTAGTAGTGCTGCTAAGAATTTAAGATCATGATGAATTAGTTTAAGTCTATCATGTAATAAATCAATTTCTTTCTCCATATTTATTATATAGAAAACCAACAAAAATGAGATAAATTTAAAAAATCTAGGAATAAAAACGAACAGGTGAATATGACTAGTGCTAAGGAAATATTATCTTACAAACCTATATTTGATTGTGTTTGTAAAAATTTATATATTGGTGGTTATAATGATGAATACAAAATAAATTTTAGCGTGTCCATAGGTATGTTAGTTCAATTGTTCAAGAAAACCACTAAAGAAAAGAACTCATTTCTTATACAAAACATTCTCTATGCAAACGTTATGAATTTGTCTGATGAGATGTTAGATTCACTGACTGATGAACAATGGTTATCTATAGGTTATTATGATTATGAGGAGGAATATAACTATGATCACATTACAGAAGACTTTATACGTAAATATCAGGAGAAAGTTAATTTGAGTAAAATATGTACATGGAAAAAGTTATCAGAAGAGTTTATAAGAGAATTAGCTGATAAAGTTGATTGGGAGAATATTTTGGAAAACCAAGACTTATCAGAAGACTTTATAAGATAATTTGCAGATAGAGTTGATTGGAAAGATGTATCGTTAAATCAAAACCTATCTGAAGTATTTATTAATGAGTTTATAGACAAAGTTGATTTTGTTGCTATATTTTATGGAAGCAAATTCTCTGAAGCCTTTATACGAAAACATGCAGATAGAGTTGATTGGTGGACCTTATGTAGGACTCAGGAATTATCAGAAAACCTTATAAGAGATTACGCTGACAAAGTAGATTGGGAAATGATTTCGATGTTTCAAAATTTAACAGCAGAATTTATTGCAGAGTTCAAAGACCGCATTAATTGGGATAACATTTCAATTTATCAAGACCTATCTGTAGAGTTTATATATATATTTAGACACTTTGTGGATTTGAGAGCTATAATAAGAAAATATCATAATAATTCTGATTTACGTGGTATATTGAATTTAGCATTCGATGTTACAGCAGATGGTTTGTTTAATGTTAACTAATTACCTTTTATGACTATTATATCATAAAAGTCGTAACCTTAATTATCTTTTATGATTATTATATCATAAAAGTTGTAATTTTAATTATCTAATATTAACTTTAATTATCAGGTATTAATCTTAATTATCAGATAATAACCGATCATATAAACAATTTCTTTAACCAATTCTTCTTCTGATAGGGATGTCCAAAACTCATTACCCTTACTTTTACAAATATCTAGTTCCTGTTGCTTTAGGTTGAATAACTTAATACTGTTAGGATATCTAAACTTTTTATATATTATTACATGATTCGGATATTTTTCTTCTGCTTCATTAAGAGGCTTATATAGACTTCTCTTTTGGCATCTGATAGCATAATAAGGGAAATGATCATTAGGTTTGTTCTTCTTATATATGATTAGACAACTATCTTTTGAATTATCGATTGTATATGTTGCTGCGATTGTTTTAAGATGATTTATTTCCTTTTCTTGTTTCTCATTGTTTATGCGTAATTCATTTATTTGTTGGTCTGTTTCTTGTAGTCTTGTTTGAAGTTGATCGTTGTTAGTAAAGCATAGCTGGTGAAAGTCTTTAACGAAGTAGTTAATAATGATTTGATTACTTTTAAGATAAAACTCTGGAGATAACCATCGTGATATATTTAGAATCAATTCTTTACAAACAACGTTCCTCTTATTTCATTCCATATTTCTCCTTTGCCACCTGCTACTTTTTTGATAAATACCGGTTCTGGAAATGTATGCTATGAGCTCTTTTTATTCCTTATTTTCTAACCAGTGATCAAACCTTTTTCCACCATCTTTAAATAACTTGACAGCATTGAAATATCATGTACTCTTATCTATAATCAATTTAAAATCACCAAAAACACCATACCAATAATTACCTTTAATCTGTTCGTAACAAATATCATTTAAATTATACGAATTATCCATAGTACTCATATTAATTATATAAAATTGTTGATTTTTAGCCCTTTATGGAATAATAACCATAAAAGACAACATTTATATTTACATTACAACATTACTTTTATCTACCCAGCTATTATGCGAATCATCAAAACCTAGCCATTTAACATATACTTTATCACCTTTCTTTCTTAACACCTTTTCCACGAAGTATTCATCTTTATGTTTCGTCTTTAATAGTCCTGGTTCGTAAAATCTATCTTGTATATCCTCTTCTTGTAAATCTTTAATTCTATATGTAGGCGGATTAGATGGAATAGCTTCATTAACAAATACTTCTGTTGACCAATTAGGTGTATATCCTTTCTCAAATAACCCTTTCGATTTACTTATACGAACATGATCACCTAAATTGTATTTGGGTTTAACACGCTTATATTCTTTCTTATATACTTTCTCCAATATTGTTCGCTCATTCTTCTTATTAACTTCTATAGGCTTTAAACCAATTGTTCTATGTACTCTATTATTATACTCACTAACCAATGTTGGTAATATCTCTATCCATTTATAATTCCATTGTGTTGTGAATCTTTTCCACATGTTTTGTTTAAGTGTTCTATTAAATCTCTCAACAACAGAAGCTTTCTTACCACTATAGGTTGAGTAATGATTAATCTTATTTTCCTCCATTAACTTCTTAAATTCTTTACTGTAAAACTCCTTACCTTGATCAGTTTGTAAGTTACTAGGTTTTCTCGTTCTTAATATGGATTCGAATGCTTCTGTAACATTTGTACCACTCTTATCTTTAACAGTAACAGGAAACGCATATTTCGAGAACACATCTATAATCGTTAGCAGATACTTATAACCTTTATTTAATTTGGAAACACCTTTTAATACTCCACTATCCATTTCAACAAGATCAGCTTGCCAAAGATCATCGATACCTTTTATAACCACACTTAGTCTGTCAAAGTTTTTTCTAGATGGTTTGTGAAGTTCTTCTATAATGTTTTCTCTAGCACCTTTACCATCATATAGTCAATCATTCTTTTTAACGAATTGAGTTTTAGTAACACCACATAAAGAACAAATACCTTTCCTTAGATATCTTCCATTCTTTGTTTGTTCAATTCTAATGGTATCTTTCTCCGTATCTGTCAATTTCTTACATTTAACACAATACATCATCATTATTTATTGTATAGAAAATCAACAAAAAAATTAAAATTTATCACTACCTAATACTATACTTTTAACATTATCATCATCACTTGATTCGTTTTCACCTTCATCTTCTGTTTCTATATACATATTAAGCAATAATAATTTACCTTCTTTCAATTCAGAATCTTTGGATGGTCTAATTGTTAACTGATCATTTATATCAAAGTGTAATGGAAAACTTTCAACTAAAGCGTCATTTAAAAATAGATCTATAAGATGTTTATTAAGACTCAATTCTATATAAATTAACCTACCCCTATAGAGAAATTTGTAGGCAGCAGCTAAGTTATATACAAAAAAGGCTGCTTTCCCAAGAACATCTTCTGCCAATCGACATGGAAATTCAACAATTTCTTTTCTTGTAAGTAAATTAAACTCTTCTTTCACTGATTCAAGCTGTTCTAATGTTACAACATCTTGTTTATCAATAGCATTAGATACATTAACCAATCTTTTATTCTTAAAATCAACCAAGTTTGTAAAAACTTCTCTAGATTCTTCCATTATAGTTTTAACATTACCAAAAATATCCATATTTATTATATAGCAAACGTCTTTAGGAAAGCTCTCTTTCTATGTACATTATAACAAACAATAATTGACCTTCTTCCATAGCTGAATTTTTAGTTGGTTTAATCGTAATTATATCGCCTTTTTTAATGTCTAAAGGAGGAGTTTCACATTTTTGATTGTCTAAAGGTAAATTTTCAATCAAAGTATCACCCAAGTATACCTCTAGAAAGTATTCATCCAAACTTAATTCCATATGCATTATTTTCCCATTATAGAGAAACTTATAACCATTCGACAGATTAAATATCCTAAAGATTGGGTCTTTAACATTTTTAGTTCTCAATCGACATAATAGATTTATAGTTTCTTTCTTCATAATGAACATATTTGCTTCTCTGTTAGATGTTTGGAAATCTTCTTTCTTTATGTATGTGTCTTATAACGTTTCTAATGCATCTTCAAATCGTTTTCTATCGTTCTCTAATTGAGCTTCTATTGACCTAAGTTGACTTACGCTAACAACATCATTTAAATTCTCCAACAATTTTAATTTTTCTTCTCTAATATCAAGATTATCTTTTCTATCTTTAACGTTACCAAATATATCCATACTCATTTATTATACAGAAAATGCCATCCTAATTTTTCAAAACATTTCTTTAACATCTCTATTTGTTTAGGTGAGTGTTTAAAATCAATATCAACATGAACATCGTGCTTTTTCAACAGATGGTAAAAAACACATTTTAAGTTAATAAACAATATTCTTTTCGGATACAGTTCTTTAAATATTTCGTATAAGTTTTCGAACTCATTTATAAGTGTTTCCTCCATATGTCGTAAGTTTAATGGTTTTTGATCGGTAAGGTGATAGTGTATTAAATAGACATCATCATAATTATTTGTGTATTTGTTTTTCTTTAGTACTTCTAGAACATCTTTTGTTGATATTAAATCTTTTGATATATCTCTAAATTCATCATTTTACACCATGAATACATTTTCAGGGATAATTATATCCTGTAAAGCTTGCAAACGAGATAGTTGTAACTTAAATCTTTTTGCAGTATCATACCATGGTTTTCTTACGCAAGCAGCTCTCATTCCTTCATTAGCACTGTAAACAAAACCATTCTCTACATAACAATAATCACAAATGTAGCTACTCCTACCTTTTGTTAATGACATACTACCACAATTACTGCATTTTAATGGTCCGGTGTTATAATTTGATAACATATCCTTTAAGGTAATTATTGGATATAACTTTACCAACTCTTCTTCCGTATACAAAAATTTAGGTATTAACATTTTCCATAACTGAACAACTGTATATGCGTTGTTTCTATCTTTTAAGTCTATCTTACTAACATCCCGAAAATACCAATTAAAATTAAATCTAACTAGTGCATCTAGTTCATCCTCATGCTTCTCAAAATAATCTAAAAATCTATTGTGTATAGCTTCCATATTTACCTTAAAACAAAACTTTTATTTATATAAACCATAAAAGTACTTATACTTAATAATATTTAATCATTTTAATCATATACATAACATCACTAAAAGAATACCCTTGATTTAGAAGATTCAAAACCTTAACAAAAAGATGACCGCATATAACTGAATTAAAGTCTTGTATTCGTTCGTCATTGTAAAATAAGTTTTTGGTACCAAGATATTGTACCAGTGGTTTACGAGGAACACCACCATAAGAATCGAACACGTACTTTATGTTGTTATCTTTCCAATAGCATATCCAATGAGTACCAATGTTTTCTGATTTATCAAGGTTAAATATACCACACTCATGTACATAGGGTTTTTTGTGGAAGTTCATCACTCATAAATACACCTTTAAATAGTTTTATCCTTAATTCTTTAACCAACCTCTCTATATCGAAGTTGGTCAATGGATTTAGTTTCTTGACTTCTTTGGTTTACCTGCTCCTTGCTTTTCTTCCATAGCCATATTGTGCCTTTTTGTTCTTCAAGTTCTTGTTTATTCTTCTTAGCATCAAGTACAGTATTAGTAATCGCTGCTGCACCACCTGCTAATGAGCCAACTGCTCCTAAAGCTGCTAAAATTGCTGGAATTGTGAAGATAAAACCACCCATATGCTCTTTCTTAATCTTTTTCATTTGTGCAGTAGTTAAAGCTAAATCCATTTCTTTACCTTTAATTTTCTTAGATTTATCACTAAGTTGTTTCTTTGTTAATACATGATCGATATTTAAATCCTTTAGTTCGTTATAAGGAACACAAAACATACAACCTTTAATAGAACACATCTACCTATTTATTTAAGAGAAAATCTTAGTTTGTAAAAGTACAGTTGTTGTTGCTCCACCAAATTCAATTAAGGAATCATTCTCATCTGTTATCTGTATCTGAAAATTGTCAACCTTGTCTTTGGACATAGGGAAAAATAATGGATAGTTTGGCTCATAAATAATACTATGTTTAAACTCGGCATTTGTTTTAAATGACGCTGTAATTCCTGTTTCTCTATGTGTGTATTCTGTATCTTTAACAAACATACCATCCGTTATATTACAGTGAACATTAATTGTATCTAATGGGTGAAACTTTGGTATCTTATCTCCAACATGTCTGTGTGACTAACTAACTTTTTCTCACTAAAACCTAATACAGTATTAATGGTATCTAAGGTTATATCACAATACTCGCTAAATATTTTAACTCTATTTTTCTCACTGTCCTCAGTAAATTTAATATTTTTTAAAGCATCGGCGGAGTATGGAAGATTTGATTTAATATATTCTTCTAATTCTTTTAAATTATATTGACCAGGCTCAACTATAAGTTGTTTTGTAAGATTAGAATGAAGGTTACAACAAAATGTTATTTTATTATTTTTTTCTGTAATGTTTGGTGTTAAGTATGTTGTGTAAAACCCAACTAGTCCTATATTTAAATAGTTGCTACTGTTGTCTAATTCGTAATGCCGTTTCTTCTTTAAAACAGAAGTATCACTCGTTAACTTAAATACCTTAG
The DNA here is from genome assembly GCF_964235325.1 of Thermobia domestica. NCBI lineage: Eukaryota > Metazoa > Arthropoda > Insecta > Zygentoma > Lepismatidae > Thermobia > Thermobia domestica. The sequence goes on from NC_137458.1 coordinate 102,900,839, forward strand.
CCTTTTATTATATAATAAATGAATGAGTTTGATTTACCTAGAGATATTCCAAGAGAGAAAGAAATCAAGTTAATAGAAGATATCATTCAAAAGTTAGAATACAGTTTAAAGAAGAAAAGAAAATAACTACAAATTGTTAAATATGCATACTACACTTTGATCAAGTTGTCGGTTATACTTGCTGCAAGAACTGGGTTTATTAACATTTTTATACCTGTAACAATTTACTCAACATTAACAACATCTATTGCAACTGGAAGTGCTATTATAAAAGGTTTGTCTTCTAAGTTAAACATAAGCAAAAGAAAAGACGAATATAAAACCATTGTCACTTGTATTAACTCATTTAAAGAACAGTTAGAGATGATAATAACATTAAATGGTGAAATGGATAACGAATATATAAAAGATACGTTGAATAAGATCAGAGAACAACTTAAAGATATAAGATCATAAAAGGGTCGATTTTTCTATAATAAATGAGTAAGATAACTATTAATTGGGATGTAAAAGAGATGATAAAAGAAACAACAGCTAAGAAAAGAAATGGAGAACTTATACCTGATGATATTCGAAGTCTTATAGTGGGTCCATCTGGGTGTGGTAAAACTTTTTTGTTATTTAATTTTTTATTAGAGCCAGGTTCGTTAAACAATAATTACCTCTATATATATTCTAAAAGCATGAATCAGCCAAAGTATGAGTAATTAAAAGATACATTTGAAAAAGCAGAGCTAAAGTTTAAGAAGCAAATAGCCACGTTCTTAAGCAGTAATGATTGTATTGTACCTATTGATGAATGTGAAAAATACTCTATAATTGTGTTTGACGACTACATTTTAGAGAATCAAGATACTGTTAGAAATTACTTTACAAGAGGTAGGCATAGACATTTAGACTGTTTCTATCTTGCACAAACATATTCAAAAGTACCTAAACAGCTTATAAGAGATAACGTTAACTTCCTTTGCATATTCAGACAAGATGATACTAATCTTAAACATGTGAATAATGAGTTTGTTGGAGGAGATATGTCTTATGATAAATTTAAAGAGATCTGTTCAAAATGTTGGCAAGAAGATTATGGTTTTATAGTAATTGATATGACAAGGAAGGTAAACATTGGTAAGTATAGGAACAAGATAAAACATTTCTTAAACGTTTGACTTTTTTCACGTTCATTGATGTTCTTTGACGTTTATTGACGTTTGTTCGTTTTCTATATAATAAATGGATGAGAAAGATATTAATAAGAATATCAAGTTAAAGGAGTTCTTGATAAAGGGCTTCAAATCTTGGAAGATAGAAAGAGCTGGTATATACGATAAATTTAAGACGCAAGAACAACCTGTAATTGATGCTATTCAAAACTTGGGAAGTGAGATCAAAGAAGTAGCAGAACAATTAAAAAATCTAATAACTGAACTTGTTCCAGTTGTACATAAAACAGCTTCAATAGATCCTAATCTACTAGAAACACCAAAAGATAACTTATGATAGTTCCACAAGTAGTAGTGATACGCCTATAACGGAAGAAATAAAACAAATGAGAAAACAAATTAAAGATAAAGTTAAAGGAGTAGAACCTCTATCAACAGCGCAATCATTTGGTAAGATTGCAGCAAAATATTATAGTAAAAGAAATGATAGTGTATTTGGAATAAGAACTGTAGAAGAAGATGGATAAATAATAAATAAGATCGGAAATTCTGAAGTTAAAGTGAATGGTGATTATTTGATTCCTAATGGTAAAACTTATAAAGGAACAGAAGGTCTATGGGAATTGTTAACGATGAATACTAATAAAACCATTGAACATTATGATGATGACGATTCTGAACAGTACAAGGAAATAATAACAGAATCAGATGCTGCCTTCCAAAAATATAGTCGAGATAAAAAAGTAGCATCTAATAGAGGTTCTAAGTACATTAATATTATCAAGCCTATTTGGGATAATTATATTAAACCATTTTTACCTCCAACTCCTAAAAGGACTGGTGAAGGAATTAAACAATATACAGAGATACCTAAAGAATATATATGGATGGATGATATGAGAAAGTTAATTGATCGGTTAATAGTTATAGATGGAGAAGAAAAGGCTGGTAATAATAACTTTTATAATGAGAAAGTAGGTATAGTGAGTATGATTAATAATAAGCTTTCACAATTTATTCCTAATGATCAAAAAGGTATAGGTTATTTAATTAAGATCTTAAATACATTACCACCACGATTCTGGAATGATGAGAAGCTTGGAAAAGGACTAATGAATAAGATTTTAAAGATGAAAGGTATACCAGAGTTACATATACCTGGCTTCAGATTTTGTGGGCCATTTACGAAGCTTCAAGAAAGGTTAGAGAGAGGTGATGAAGGTATTAAGACATTAGATGAGGCTTCTAAAGAACACGATATATACTACATAGACAATAAAGATAAAGAGTCAAGACATATTGCAGATAAGGAGCTAGAAACTAAAGCATGGAAAAGAGCATTTAGTAGTGACGCATCAATTTGTGAACGATTAGCTGCTTTTGGGGTTGGTACTGCAATGAATGCTAAGGTTAGGTTAGGATGGGGATTATAAGTTTTTAAATGTTATTATTTATGATTCTTTTATGCCATAAAAAGCGTTGTTTCAAGATATTCTTTATAATAAATGGATAGTGTTGAGAGTTACGAGTTACAGAGTTTTAAAGCTAACACAAGAATATTTTATAATTTGAATGTAGCTAACAAAGATATTGAGTTTGATTTCGATGTGGGGAGGGATTCATACATCCGCTCAAAGCAGATTGTCATATGACTTTTGAAGTTGTTGGTGCATCAGTTGGAGGAACATTTGGAGCAAATGATACTATAAAACTTGTAGATAACTTCTAACCATTCTTCTTTTCTCAAATTGAGGTTAGAAAGCATGTTGTTGCTATAGATAAGATTGAACTGCCTGGAATAACATCTACAGCTATTGGAAGATTAAAGATTTCCAAGCCAGAAGTTGAATATCTAAAAGAAGCAGGATTTGAAACAGATGATAAACTTGGTCTAAGAATAGACTTTAGCGTTTTGTATCCATTAAGATTAATTCCAGGCTTTTTAAGTGATTATAAAGAGGTTATGTGGAAAGGTGGATTGAGAATAACATTTACAAAAGCTAACAACAATAACGATGTCTTGTACAAATGGACTGGATCAGGAGCAGGTGCAGCAGCTCCTCATGATGGAAAAATAACAATAAAAAGTATGGAGATAAGAATGCCTATTGTTGGATACGAATCTAATTATGAGAACAAGTTAAAGTTGAATATTCTTAAAGAACCTAAAATCATGTTTTCATTCCATACTTCTCAATGTGTTCAGAAGACAGTTATAGGTTCTTTCTTGGAGCTTGATGTTACTACTCAATTTAATTCTAGACATTTTGATATGCCTGATTTCGTAGTTGTAATGTTCCAAACTGATAGAAGTGGTAAACAAACAGCAGATGCAAGTATGTTCGATAATTGTAAGGTAAAGAATATCTATCTTAACGATGGAAGGAATGAGGTATTTCCAAAAGAATCAAGAAACCTAGATATTGCTAACAAGGATTATTTTAAGATGTACGAAGATTATACTGCATTTAACAGAATAACATGTGGCAATACCGAAATGTACTATGACCCTAAAGAGTTTATAGATAATAGACCAATGTATGTGATTAATTGTAGTAAGAGGAAGAATGTATCGGTAAATGAGAGAACAAACATTGTAGTAGACTTTGCAGAAGCTGTGGCTGCTAATACTATATGTTATGCCATTTTAATTGGACAAAAGAACTTTATATATGATCCCAAGAATGAGAAAGTAGTAGAAGAGTTTTAGATAGTTAAATATATGTTTGTATTGTTTCATTAAAGTTTTTCCATAAACGAAATTGATAAAAAATGATTAAATATTTTTGGTGAAGATAAAAATTGAAGAGTGTTCCTTGATTTTCTATATAATAAATACGATGTCGAGTCATATTGAGCTTTTAAATAAACTTGGAAGTCTTGAGCAAAAACAAGTTATTGGATTAAGAGAATTAGAATTACATACAGAATATAAGATTGTGAAAATGAAAAAGTTTAAAACTAAGTTTGGAAAGAGCATTTTAGTTGAGTGTGAGGAGTTTAAGGTATTTCTTCCACCTAGATTTGCAAAACACTTAACAGATAAAATGATTGATGAGATCGTTAAAGATGGAATAAAAGTCAAATACACTGGTCTAAAAGATAATTATCCAACTGTTGGGTTCTGTATGTTAATTTTATGTAAATTTTCTGTATGTAAATGAATCGGTTTTATGAATTTCTGGTAAATGGGAATCGGTATAACATTTTCCTTATATAAAATAAGCTATGGCTACTTATTTGAATAAAAAAAAGACGTTAAAGCATTGAGATTCCTTCGCATAGATGAGTTAGAAAAAGGTAAAGCGTACGAGATAATATTATGGAAATTGATTCAAACACAGCGTTATGGTCAAAGAGTTTTAGTACATTTAGATGAGAAATATAAGACGTTATTACCACAAAGATATAGTGATGAAATTGAGCAAGTGTTGAAAGATTTGAAAAAATATAAGCTGTTTGTTAAGTATGAGGGTTTGAAAGATTTAGATAATGGTTATAAAAAACATCAGTTTTACTTTAGAAATGAATCCAAAGAATAACAAAAATAAAACTTGTAATTTTAAGTATGTTTTAAGTGTACAAGTGTTTTTATGGTTTCATTATCAATATCCGAACTTGTAATTTTAAGTATGTTTTAAGTGTATAAGTGTTTTTATACTATCAAGACTATAAAAAACTAAGACCATTAGATATGTTGAACGTAAAGTCATTTAAATTTTAGATACATGTATAAATAAGGGATTGATTTAAGTTTTTTATAATCATATCCTTAAAGTTATTCACCTTGTGGGACATTCGATAGATAGTAAATTTATTTCTCTATTGATATCCGTTTGAATTTCGAAAATCGGTTAATATTTGACGAAGTTATAACAAATTCAAAATTTCGGGAATTTTTTACGGGTTTATTTTTGTTTTTGGGAAAATATTATTCTTTAAAGATGTGTTAGAATTTTATTTAGAATACGGTAATATTTTTATTTTTTCGATTTAATGAAATTTTGTAGAGATATTGAGAAAGAGAGAAATATCCTGAGGGTTATGCAACATATTATATATTTTGTAAAATTGGTTATGTTATTAGTATTCATTTACCGTTTGAATTTTTGAAATCGGTTATTTAGGGAGCGAGCTATTGAATTTTAACGTTATTTGGGGCTGAGGTTGCAGTGTTGCCATCTCACTTTTAACAATTATCATATTTATTAGTAATGGGGGAAATCATCCCTATATGTTTTAAAGCGATATCTTGAAAAATTAAAATCCTGGAACGTTCCGAAAAAGTTATTGAGTTGGAGATACTGACATTTTTTCTTTTTTGAACATTGATGCTTTAATTAAATTTGCCGGTTAGGTGACCATATTCAAGCAGTTACTCACTTATTCAATAGATGGTGTTGCATGCGGTATGTTTCAGAGTTATAAAAGCTAGAGGTTTGCGGTAAGATTTTGCATCAAGGATTTTCTTCAAAGTGATGACCTTGAATCGAAAAAAGCGGTGCAGACAACAAACCGTGACTGCTAAGACAGACAGCCTGGACGAAAAGTTTTGGTGTTGTTATTATTACATATCAAGAAGAAAGAGAGAAGGAAACGATTGTGCTTACATGTTGGCGTGAGGAGAAAGAAAAAGAAAATCAGATTCCAAGTCACGTTTTAAGAAGAAAAGAGAGAGGCTATAAATCTAATACATATATGTATGCTCATGCTTCTCTCAACGGAATATATGTATGTGCGTATGTGCAGTGAGAGCTGGAATGTATATACATATATAGCTGTAACAACTATATGCAACATACTAAACTTTAAGTTCACATTACTCAGCTATTTCTGAACCGATTTCGATCAAACAAAAACTATTTTTTCAATCAAAGACAGCGCTATAAGCTATAAGTTATAGATATGTTTTTATGATTTTAAATGTCTTAAAGCCTATTCAATCTTACTTTGACATTGTTGTTATGGGAATACTTTGCGTCGTGTAACTTTGTATAATTAGTTGGCTCCATCTGCGCTGGTTAAAAAATATGTCTGAAATGGGTTGGTCAACTAATGTTAAAGCAAAAATTATTCAAACAAAATGCTCAGTAATTACGTTAGTCATTTAGTGGCGATTTGTAGTTAGTGATATTATATCCCTTTTCTTTAAATTATGACAATCTTTTTTGTATCCAATCATGAAGTTTTATATGGGATATGGAACAAAAGTTCTCATTATAATATGCAGGAATTCCACATACAACACATTTATTATTAATATTTCTTTAATTAGTTAAGTCATAACAAGATGTAGTTTCGTTCCTTCTAGTAAAATATGATGGGAAACCAACACGTATTATATTTTTAAATAAAATAACTTGTGGTGCCGGTAATGTAGAACCTACGGGGTTATATGTTGGAACTACACTCTTACATTCTGATAATGTAGGTGGTCTTAAAATCTTAAATCGTGTGTCTATGTCCTTAAAGAGAAGATACATTATTTTTATAAAGTCATGCTCTAACATTTTATTATGTATTTCCATCACTAATTCTATTGATGAGATTGAATAATCTATCAACGGTCCAGAATATTTTAAACCCTGTTCAACTTCTTTATTGAGATTCCCTACTCTATAACATCTTTTACAGTTATCAGACCTCTTGTTTCCATTTATAGTGAACTCTTGGAATTGTGTTATTCTCCACAAATTACACACTTTTTCATGATTTATTAAATATAAAATATCCGAAATAGTTAGCTCATTTTTGTTTGATTTTAAATGTTATAAAAGCCTATGCAATCTCACTTTGGGTTATCCCACTGCGTTAAAGTACAATAGTCAGTGGTGGCTTCATATTTTTTTGACAGTTAGGGGGTGGAAGGGGGAAAGTATCCTAAAACATACAAACATACCCTACTTTCCTCTTACTACAATTAATTACATACATTGGTCTGTTATTTATAAACTCTTTAGGATCATAGTACATTTCGTTATTGCCACATGTTATTCTCTTAAATGCAGTATAATCTTCGTACACCTTAAAATAATTCCTGTTAGCAATATCTAAGTTTCTTGATTCTTTAGGAAATACCTCATTCCTTCCATTCTTAAGATAGATATTCTTTACCTTACAATGATCGAACTTACTTGCATCTGCTGTTTGTTTACCATTTCTATCAGTTTGGAACATTACAAATACGATAAGTATGGAATGAAAACATGATGTTAGGTTCTTTAAGAATATTCAACTTTAGCTGGCTTTCATAATTAGATTCGTATTCAACAATAGGCATTCATATCTCCATACTTTTTATTGTTATTTTTCCATCATGATGAGCTGCTGCACCTGCTTCTGTCCCAGCCCATTTGTACAAGACATCGTTATTGTTGTTAGCTTTTGTAAATGTTATTCTTAATCCGCCTTTCCACATAACCTCTTTTTATAATTACTTAAAAAGCCTGGAATTAATTTTAATTGGTACAAAGCACTGAAGTCCTTTCGTAGACCAAGTTTATCATCTGTTTCAAATCATCTTGTTTTAAATATTCAACTTCTGGCTTGGAAATCTTTAATGTTCCAATAGCTGTAGACGTTATTCCAGGTAGTTCAATCTTATCTATAACAACTCCATGCTTTCTAACCTCAATTTGAGAAAAGAGGAATGGTAAGAAGTTCTCTACAAGTTTTATAGTATCATTTGCACCATATGTTCCTCCAACTGATGCACCAATAACATCAAAATCATATGAGAATCTGCTTTGGGTGGATGTACAAAGCCATCCCCCACATAGAAATCAAACTCAATATCTCTGTTAGCTTCATTCAAATTATTAAATGTTCTTGTGTTAGCTTTGAAACTCTGTAACTCGTAACTCTCAACACTATCCATTTATTATAAAGAAAATCTTGAAACAACGCTTTTATGGGATATACCCATAAAAGAATCATACATAAAAACATTTAAAAACTTATAATCCCCATCCTAACCTAACCTTAGCATTCATAGCAGTACAAATCCCAAAAGCAGCTAATCGTTCACCAATTGACGCATCACTACTAAATGCTCTTTTCCATGCTTTAGTTTCTAGTTCCTTATCTGCAATATGTCTTGACTCTGTATCTTTATTGTCTCTGTAGTATATATTATGTTCTTTACAAACCTCATCTAATGGGTTAATACCTTTATCACCTCTTTCTAACCTTTCTTGTAGCTTAGTTCCCGGAGCACAATACGAAAATTCTGGAATATGTAATTCAAATGGGAGTTTATTAATCAAATCAATTACTAATCCTTTTCCAAGGTTCTCATCATTCCAAAGTCGTGGTGGTAATGTATTTAAGATCTTAATCAAATAACCTATACATTTGGGATCATTAGGAATAAATTGTGAAAGCTTATTATTAATCATACTCACTATACCTACTCTCTCATTATAAAAGTTATTATTACCTGCCTTTTCTTCTCCATCTATAACTATTAACCGATCAATTAACTATCTAACATCATTCATCCATATATATTCTTTAGGTATCTCTGTATATTGTTTAGTTCTTTCACCAGTCTTTTTAGGAGTTGGAGGTAAATTTGGTTTAATATAATTATCCCAAATAGGCTTGATAATATTAATGTACTTAGAACCTCTATTAGATACTACTTTTTTATCTCGATTATATTTTTGGAAGGCAGCATCTGATTCTCTTATTATTTCCTTGTACTGTTCAGAATCGTCATCATCATAATCTTCAATGGTTTTATAGTCATCGTTAACAATTCCCATAGACCTTCTGTCCCTTTATAAGTTTTACCATTAATAATCAAATCATCACCATTCACTTTAACTTCAGAATTTCCTATCTTATTTATTATTTATCCATCTTCTTCTACAGTTCTTATTCCAAATACACTATCATTTCCTTTACTATAATATTTCGTTGCAATCTTACCAAATGACTGTGCTGGTGTTAAAGGTTCTACTCCTTCGACTTTGTCTTTAATTTGTTTTCTCATTTGTTTTATTTTTCCTGTTATAGGTGTATCACTACTACTTGGAGAACTATCATAAGTTATCTTTTTAGGTGTTTCTAGTAGACTAGGATCTATTGAAGCCGTCTTATGTACAGCTGGAACAAGTTCAGTTATTAGATTTTTTAATTGTTCTGCTACTTCTTTGATCTCACTTCCCAAGTTTTGAATAGCATCAATTACAGGTTGTTCTTGCGTCTTAAATTTATCGTACATGCCTGCTCTTTCTTTCTTCCAAGATTTGAAGCCCTTTATCAAGAACTCCTTTAACTTGATATTCTTTTTAATTTCTTTCTCATGCATTTATTATATAGAAAAGGAGCAAACGTAAATAAACGTCAAAAATACGTGAAAAAACGTCAATAAACGTGGAAAACGTCAAACGTTGAAACGTAAAACGTCGAAAAACGTCAAACGTTTAGGAAGTGTTTTATCTTGTTCTTATACTTACCAATGTTTACCTTCCTTGTCATATCAATTACTATAAGACCATAATCTTCTTGCCAACATTTTGAACAGATCTCTTTAAATTTATCATAAGACATATCTCCTCCAACAAACTCATTATTCACATGTTTAAGATTAGTATCATCTTGTCTGAATATGCAAAGGAAGTTAACGTTATCTCTTATAAGCTGTTTAGGTACTTTTGAATATGTTTGTGCAAGATAGAAACAGTCTAAATGTCTATGCCTACCTCTTGTAAAGTAATTTCTAACAGTATCTTGATTCTCTAAAATGTAATCGTCAAACACAAGTATAGAGTATTTTTCACATTCATCAATAGGTACAATACAATCATTACTGCTTAAGAACGTTGCTATTTGCTTCTTAAACTTTAGTTATGCTTTTTCAAATCGATCTTTAAATGCTCATACTTTGGCTGATTCATGCTTTTACAATATATGTAAAAGTAATTATTGTTTAACGAACCTAGCTGTAATAAAAAATTAAATAACAAAAAAGTTTTACCACACCTAGATGGACCCACAATAAGACATCGAATATCATCAGGTATAAGCTCTCCATTTCTTTTCTTAACTCTTGTTTCTTTTATCATTTCTTTTACATCCCAATTAATAGTTATTATACTCATTTATTATAGAGAAAATCGTCTCTTTTATGATCTTATATCTTTAAGTTGTTCTCTGATCTTAAGCAACGTATCTTTTATATATTCGTTATCCATTTCACCATTTAATGTTATTATCATCTCTAACTGTTCTTAACCTTTAGATACACTTGGTGGGTCAAATTGACCCGGTACCTGTTTCTTTTGTTTTTCTAAACGAGTCAATCATGTTTTTATAAAACCAGTCTTTGTGACATCTCATATTCATCTTGTGTCTACTATACCTGATATTTAGTTTTTTAGTATCACCAAATATTGGGTGGGGGAAACTGATTTCTCTCTTTGCTCCGTAATTACATTTGGTGGGTCAAATTGACCCGTAATTTAGTTTGCTTTATTTTCAGTAATATATTTCACTTTGGAACACTTGTATTCTCTAAGGCAGCATAAGGTCAAAAATGCGGAAATGAAGAGACGAAGAATTAGAAGAAGAAGAAAAACAAGAAAAAGATGAAAATATTTTTCTGTGAATTTGATTTATTGAAAATTGTTGACAGCTTGTGTATTAGTGCGTCTATTTGTGAGGTTTAATTTAGACTGCGAAAATGAGCGGACTTTCAGATGAGGGTATAAGGAATGAACTTCTGTTAGATGCAAGTGAGGATGACGATAGTGACTCGGAAGATACTGGACAGCTACAGGCAGAAAGACTAACTGTTATTCCCGACAGTAATGAAGAGGATTCCTATTATGAAAGTGAATCTACGGACGACAGTGAAAGTGAAACTACTAACGATGTGCCCATTCCCTCTTGTAGTCATGATATAAACGGTCGATATATTTCTAAAGACGGTACTATTTGGAACACGAATCACCATACTTCAAGTCAAACCCTTGTACATAATGTTGTAAGACATAATCCTGGACCTGTCAAAAACATTCATCTCACTTCATCTAAAGCTGCGTTTGATATGTTCCTTTTACCAGACTTGTTGAAATAAATTAGACTGTGTACTAATCTGGAAGGCAAACGCGTTGCTCGAGAAAAAAGAACTACGTGGAAAGAAGTTGATATGGTGGAACTTACTGCTTTTCTTGGATTACTTCTTCTTGCTGGCCTAGAAAGAAATTGGGGTGTACTGGTAAAAAAATTGTTTCTTGACATGTATCCAAATCCACTTTATCGAACTACCATGTCGGTAAACAGATTCTTGAATATACTGCGAGTAATGAGATTTGATGACAAGCGTACACGGGATGAACTGACCGCCTTGCTGCCATAAGTTTCGTATGGGATATGTTCATGAAGAATTGCTCCGAAGCTATGATTCCACACATTTATCTAACCATTGACGAATAGTTGCTGCCATGCAGAGGTCGATGTAATTTTATTCAGTATATGCCCCAAAAGCCAAGAAAATACGGAATCAAAATATTCTGGATGTGTTCTGCTAAATCTGGTTTTGCATACATTGGAATGGTGTACACAGGTCGCAAACCTGGGCAGCAAATACAAACTAACCTATCACAATATGTTATTCTAAAGCTATCTGAATCTTTGAAGAACTTTCCAGGGAGAAATATTACAACAGACAATTATTTCACAAGTTTATCTCTTGCTAAAGAGTTGTTACGTAATAAGATTACTTTAGTTGGAACAATTAGGAAACACAGGAGGGAAGTGCCTACAATTATGCTACCAGCTAAAAATCGACAAATTTATTCGGCTGAATTTGTTTTCATTCCACAAGCGACAATGGTCAGTTTTGTAACGAAGAAAAATAAAGCTGATATTTTATTATCTTCTATGCATGGAGATGCTTTAATAGATTCTAAAAGTGCCAAAAAAGCCAGAAATAATAACATTTTATAACAAAACCAAAGGTGGTGTCGATACTATGAACAAATTGGTACGCACATACACAACAAAGTGGCAAACCAGGCGGTGGCCTATGACCTTGTTTTTCAACATGCTAGAGGTCGGAGGAAATAACGCATATATAACGTACATAGCTTGCAATCCTGACTACGAAGGAAATGCTACTGACCACCGCAGAAAATTCCTGAAAGAGCTTGTGCATGACATGTTGGAACCTCAGATGGAAAGGCGTGTGCTGATTCCTGACTTGAAGAGGAGTGTAGTGGTTGCTCTGAAAAGATGTGGTATAACACGAGGACCACAAGAAGACCGTGCCGGAATTTCAAGGAAAAGGAAGCGATGCTCAGTTTGTCCTACGTCAGCGGATAAGAAAACGTCTACTGTCTGCTATAATTGTCAAAGATTCATCTGCACAGTTCACACTGTGTCTTTGTGTGAAGAATGTGCGTAGGGTGAGAATGTAGAGTACTTCTGTAGTGAAAGTACGTTATTATTTGTTGCTAATAATTTCTAATAGCAATAAAATTCACCTTTGTACAACATGTTACGATATGAACAATGAAATATTATTCTGAATTGCAATCAATAGTGTATTTTTACTACAATAGAATGCCTATGAACAAGTAGACATTTCCTTGTACACATAATCCCTTGTACACCCTTCAAGCACATTACGACCGTGTGAGAAAATAGCGATGAAGCAAACATAAATTCTGAATAAAAATTCCATCTTCTTTGATTACAATAGTAAACCTGTGAACAGGTACACATATGCTCTTGTACAAATAAGTTCTTGTACACATAAGCCCTTGTACAAACTTCAAGCACATTACAACCGTGTGAGAAAATAGCGATGAGGAAAACATCAATTCTGAAACAAAAATTATAACTTCTTTGATTACAATAGTAAACCTTTGAACAGGTACACATATAAACTTGTACAAATAAGTTCTTGTACACAAAAGCCCTTGTACAAACTTCTGACACATTAGAACCATGTGAGAAACTAGGGATATAGCAAACATCATTTCCGAAGCAAAATCTCCAATTTCCTAAAGATTAAACATCAAAAAGAGCACCGGGTCATTTTGACCCACCAAGTGTAATTACGTAGGAAAAATGCCAAGTGAATCTAAGGGTTAAATGAATTAACACAAGTGACAATGGTTTTATATTCGTCTTTTCTTTTGCTTATGTTTAACTTAGAAGACAAACCTGTTATTATAGCACTTCCAGTTGCAAGAGACGTTGTTAATATTGAGTAAATTGTTACAGGTATAAAAATATTAAAAGACCCAGTTGTTGCAGAAAGTATAACCGATAACGTAATCAAAGTGTAGTATGCATATTTAACAATTCGTAGTTTTCTCTTTTTCTTCTTTAAACTGTATTCTAACTTTGAATGATATCTTCTATTAACTTGATTACTTTCTCTCTCGGAATATCTTTAGGTAAATCAAACTCATTCATTTATTATATAATAAACGGATAAGGTATTTAGGTTAACGAGTGATACTTCTGTTTTAAAGAAGAATCTCCATTACGAATTAGACAACAGTAGCAACTATTTAAATATAGGACTAGTTGGGTTTTACACAACATACTTAACACCAAACATTACAGAAAAAATAATAACATTTTGTTGTAACCTTCATCCTAATCTTACAGAACAACTCATAGTTCAACCTGGTCAATATAGTTTAAAAGAATTAGAAGAATATATTAAATCAAATCTTCCATACTCCGCCGATGCTTTAAAAAATATTAAATTTACTGAGGACAGTGAGAAAAATAGAGTTAAAATATTTAGCGGACCGTGTGATATAACCTTCACAGAACATGTTGGAGATAAGATACCAAAGTTTCACCCATTTAATACAATTAATGTTCACTGTAATATAGCAGGTGGTATGTTCGTTAAAGATACAGAATACACACATAGAGAAACAGGAATTATAGCATCATTTAAAACAGATGCTGAGTTTAAACATAGTATTATTTATTAGTCTATTTATCCATTATTTTCCCCTATATCTAAAGACAAGATTTCAAATTTTAAGATATGGATAACAGATGAGAATAATTCCTTAATTAATTTTGGTGGATCTACAACAACTGTACTTTTACAAACTAAGATTTTCTCTTAAATAAATAGGAAGATTTGTTGTATTAAAGGTTGTATGTTTAGTGTTTCTTATTACGAACTAAAGGATTTAAATATCGAACATGAATTAACAAAGAAACAACTTAGCGATAAATCCAAGAAAATTAAAGAAGCTAAAGGATTTGATTTAGCTTTAACTACTGCACAAATGAAAAAGATTAAGAAAGAGCATATGGGTGGTTTTATCTTCACAATTCCAGCCATTCTAGCAGCTTTAGGAGCAGTTGGCTCATTAGCAGGTGGTGCAGCAGCGATTACTAAAACTGCACTTGATGCTAAGAAGAATAAACAAGAACTTGAAGAACAAAAAAGGCACAATATGGCTATAGAAGAAAAACATGGAGCAGGTAAACCGAAGAAGTCAAAAAACTAAATCTATTGACCAACTTCGATATAGAGAGGTTGGTTACAGAATTAAAGATAAAACGATTTAGAGGTGTATTTATGAGTGATGAACTTCCACAAAAACCCTATGTAAATGAGTGTGGTATAGTTAACCTCGATAAATCAGAAAACATTGGTACTCATTGAATATGCTATTGGAAAGATAACAACATAAAGTACGTGTTCGATTCTTATGGTGGTGTTCCTCCTAAACAACTGTTACAATATCTTGGTACTGAAAACTTATTTTACAATGACGAATGAATACAAGACTTTAATTCAGTTATATGTGGTCATCTTTGTGTTATGGTTTTAAATCTTCTAAATCAAGGGTATTCTTTTAGTGATGTTATGTATATGATTAAAAATGAATAAGTTTAAGTGCTTTTATGATTTATATTCATAAAAGTTTTGTTTTAAATAAATATGGAAGCGATACACAATAGATTTTTAGATTATTTTGAGAAGCATGAGGATGAACTAGATGCACTAGTTAGATATAGTTTTGGTTATTATTTTCGGGATGTTAGTAAGATAGACTTAAAAGATAAAAACAACGCATGTACAGTTAATCAGGTATGGAAAATGTTAATACCTAAATTTTTGTATACGGAAGAAGAGTTGGATAAGTTATATCCAATAATTACCTTAAAGGACTTGTTATCAAATTATAACACCGGACCATTAAAATGTAGTAATTGTGGTAGTAAATCGTTAATAAAAAGTAGGAGCGCATACATTTGTGATTATTGTTCTGTAGCGAATGGTTGGGTTTACAGTACTAATGAATGTATGAGAGCTTGTTGTGTAAGAAAACCATGGTATGATACTACAAAAAGATTTAAGTTACAGTTATCTCGTTTGCAAGCTTTACAGGATAGAATTATTCCTGAAGATGTGTTCAAGGTGTTAAATAATGAATTTAGAGATATACCAAAATATTTAATATCAACAAAAGATGTTCTAGAAGTACTAAAGAAAAATTAATACACAAAATATTATGATGATGTCTATTTAATACACTACCACGTTACCGATCAAAAACCATTAAACTTAAAACATATGGAAGAAACACTTGTAAACAACTTCGAAAACTTACACGAAAACTTTAAAGAACTTTACCCGAAAAGAGTATTGTTTATTAACATAAAATGTGTATTATACTATCTGTTGAAAAAGCACGATGCTCATGCTGATATTGATTTTGAACACTCATCTAAACAAATAGAAATGTTAAAGAAATGTTTTGAAAAATTAGGATGGCATTTTCTGTATAATAAATGAGTATGGATATATTTGGTAACGTTAAAGATAGAAAAGATAATGTTGATATTAGTGAAGAAAAATTAAAATTGTTGGAGAATTTAAATGATGTTGTTAGCGTAAGTCAACTTAGATCAATAGAAGCTCAATTAGGGAACGAGAGAAAACGATTTGAAAATGCATTAGAAACGTTACAAGACACATACATAAAGAAAGAAGATTTTCAAAAGATTAGGATGGATAATACTAAATTGATTATGCAAAAAGAAACTATACCCTTTTTATGTCGATTAAGAGCTAAAAACGTTAAGGAGCCAATCTTTAGAATATTTAATCTTTCTAATGGTTAAAAATTTCTTTATAATGGGAAAATAATGCACATGGAATTAAGTTTGGATAAATACTTTCTAGAGGTATATTTGGGTGATACTTTGATTGAAAATTTACCTTTTAGCCTTAACAAGAATAATATAATTACAATTAAACCAACTAAAAATTCAGCTATGGAAGAAGGTCAATTATTGTTTGTTATAATGTACATAGAAAGAGAGCTTTCCTAAAGACGTTTGCTATATAATAAATATGGATATTTTTGGTAATGTTAAAAGTATAATGGAAGAATCTAGAGAAGTTTTTAAAAAACTGGGTTGATTTTAAGAATAAAAGATTGGTTAATGTATCTAATGCTATTGATAAACAAGATGTTGTAACATTAGAACAGCTTTAATCAGTGAAAGAAGAGTTTAATTTACTTACAAGAAAAGAAATTGTTGAATTTCCATGTCGATTGGCAGAAGGTGATCTTGGGAAACCAGCCTTTTTTGTATATAATTTAGCTTCTGCCTACAAATTTCTTTATAGAGGTAGGTTAATGAATATAGAATCGAGTCTTAATAAACATCTTATAGCTCTATTTTTAAATGACGCTTTAGTTAAAAGTTTTCCATTACATTTTAATGTAAATGATCAGTTAACAATTAGACCATCCAAAGATTCTGAATTGAAAGAAGGTAAATTATTATTGCTTAATATGTATATAGAAATAGAAGATGAAGGTGAAAACGAATCAAGTGATGATTATGATAATGTTAAAAGTATAGTATTAGGTAGTGATATTTTTTAATTTTTTTGTTGATTTTCTATACAATAAATAATGATGATGTATTGTGTTAAATGTAAGAAATTGACAGATACGAAGGAAGATACCATTAGAATTGAACAAACAAAAATGGAAGATATCTAAAGAAATGTATTTGTTCTGTATGCGGTATTACTAAAACTCAATTCGTTAAAAAGAATGATTGACTATATGATGGTAAAGGTATTAGAGAAGACATTATAGAAGAAATTCACAAACCATCTAGAAAAAACTTTGACAGACTAAGTGTGGTTATAAAAGGTATCGATGATCTTTGGCAAGCAGATCTTGTTGAAATGGATAGTGGAGTATTAAAAGGTGTTTCCAAATTAAATAAAGGCTATAAGTATCTCCTAACGATTATAGATGTGTTTTCGAAATATGCGTTTGCTGTTCCTGTTAAAGATAAGAGCGGTAAGAATGTTACAGAAGCATTCGAATCCATATTAAAAAAGAGAAAACCTAGTAACTTACAAACTGATCAAGGTAAAAAGTTTTACAATAAAGAGTTTAAGAAGTTAATGGATGAAAATAAGATTAGTCATTACTCAACCTATAGTGGTAAGAAAGCTTCTGTTGTTGGAGATTTAATAGAACACTTAAACAAAACATGTGGAAAAGGTTCACTACACAAAGGAATTATAAATGGATAGAGATATTACCAACATTGGTTAGCGAGTATAATAATAGAGTACATAGAACAATTGGTTTAAAGCCTATAGAAGTTAAAAGGGAAGAATGAGCGAACAATATTGGAGAAAGTGTATAAGAAAGAATATAAGCGTGATAAACCCAAATACAAATTAGGTGATTATGTTCGTATAAGTAAGTCGAAAGGGTTATTTGAGAAAGGATATACACCTAATTGGTCAACAGAAGTATTTGTTATTAGTGAAGTTATTCCATCTAATCCGCCTACATATAGAATTAAAGATTTAGAAGAAGAGGATGTACAAGGTAGATTTTACGAATCAGAACTATTAAAGACAAAACATAAAGATGAATACTTGGTGGAAAAGGTGTTGAGAAAGAAAGGTGATAAAGTATACGTTAAATGGTTAGGATTTGATGATTCGCATAATAGCTGGATAGATAAAAGTAATGTTGTAATGTAAATATAAATGTTGTCTTTTATGGAATAATAACCATAAAAGGCTCGAACAGATTAAAGGTAATAATTAATTAAGGTTACGACTTTTATGATATAATAGTCATAAAAGGTAATTAGTTAAACATTAAACAAACCATCTGTTGTAACATCGAATGCTAAATTCAATATATTACCTAAATCAGAATTATTATAATATTCTCTTATTATAACTCTCCAATCCACAAAATGTCTAAA
The DNA here is from genome assembly GCF_964235325.1 of Thermobia domestica. Lineage (NCBI taxonomy): Eukaryota > Metazoa > Arthropoda > Insecta > Zygentoma > Lepismatidae > Thermobia > Thermobia domestica. The sequence goes on from NC_137458.1 coordinate 102,919,255, forward strand.
TATATATATATATAAATTCTACAGATAGGTCTTGATAAATTGAAATGTTATCCCAATAAACGCGGTCTTTAAACTCTGCAATAAATTCTTCTCTTAAATTTTGAAATATTGAAACCATTGCCCAATCTACTTTGTCAGCGTAATCTCTTATAAGGTTTTCTGATAATTGCTGAGTCCTACATAAGCTCCACCAATCAACTCTATCTGCATGTTTTCGTATAAAGGCTTCAGAGAGTTTGCTTCCATAAGATATAGCATGAAAATCAACTTTGTCTATAAACTCATTAATAAATTCTTCAGATAGGTTTTGATTTAACTATACTTCTCTCCAATCAACTCTATCTGCAAATTCTCTTATAAAGTCTTCTGATAAGTCTTGGTTTTCAAAAATATTCTCCCAATCAACTTTATCAGCTAATTCTCTTATAAACTCTTCTGATAACTTTTTCCATGTACATATTTTACTCAAATTAACTTTCTCCTGATATTTGCGAATGAAAACTTCTGTAATGTGATCATAGTTATATTCCTCCTCATAATCATAATAACCTATAGATAACCATTGTTCATCAGTCAGTGAATCTAACATCTCATCAGACAAATTCATAACGTTTGCATAGAGAATGTTTTGTATAAGAAATGAGTTCTTTTCTTTAGTGGTTTTCTTGAACAATTGAACTAACATACCTATGGACACGCTAAAATTTATTTTGTATTCATCATTATAACCACCAATATATAAATTTTTACATACACAATCAAATATAGGTTTGTAAGATAATATTTCCTTAGCACTAGTCATATTCACCTGTTCGTTTTTATTCTTAGATTTTTTAAATTTATCTCATTTTTGTTGGTTTTCTATATAATAAATATGGAGAAAGAAATTGATTTATACATGATAGACTTAAACTAATTCATCATGATCTTAAATTCTTAGCAGCACTACTAGAGAAGCAAATACTCTTAAAGGAAAAAGAATTATTAATAATGCAACAAAAAACATCTGATTTGAGTAGTGATGATAAATATAATTATGGTAGTGATGATTATGATGATGATGATGAGTTTACAAAAATGATTTAATTTTAATATGTGTACATGTAACTTTGATGGGTTATTCCCATGAAAGTCGTGTTCTAATAAAAAGCGTAATATGTAGACAATGGCAGGAGTGTACAATGTTAAGTGTTGTATTAGGATAAATGGAAGTAAAAATAGTACAAAAATGATTAGAAATAATCCGGCCAAGATACAAAATTGAGAAGTAAGATTTTCTATATATTAAAAGATGAGTAATTATATTAGATTTACTGTAATAGAGTTAAGCCGGCAATGTAAAGAAAAGGGAATCAAAAGATATTCCCGATTAAGTAAAGCAGAACTAATAAACCTTCTTAAACAATATGATTATGAACAAAGTAGAAGACAAATTAGAAATATATTCCCATTTAAACAAGTTGTAAATGAAGGACCGAAACCAGCACGTATACCAATTAAGATAGAATTAGAAGAAACAACATTAAAGAAGCGTTAACAAACCATTAAAGTTGAAAACACAGGATATAAAGACCCAATAAAATTTTTAGATACAATTGGAAAGTAGCTATTAACAAAATCAAAGAGGAATTAAAATCCTACCATGTTAAAGTTAACCTTGTTTTCATTTGTGACTATATTAAAGATAATGAAATACAAGAGTGCAATTTTAAAACATCAAACGAGAGAATATTAGAATCAACTGACTTAAATGAATATATATCTTATGCCAAACAAAAGCTTCGTAGAGAAATGGAAGAACATGAAGGTAGAGGATCAGGATGGACATTGCATCAAATTAAATATTTACAAATCAGATTAAACATATATGTACCATTAAGAGCTTCTTCCTATACCAATTAAAGATAAGAAAGCAGTAATTAATATTAAAAATAAAGACAACAAATGTTTCTTGTATTCTATTACAAGCTATTTAAAACCTATAGACAGATGTTCTCAGTATCAAAGACCTTCACATTATAAACAGCTTGTTAATGAGTTGAAAAGAAGTATTGTGATAACATTGAATTTCCTGTACAATTAAAAGATATTCCGAAATTTGAAAGAAGAAGTAATATTTCTATCAATGTTTACAGCTATGACAAGAGCTATAATGTATATCCACTTCAAATCACAAAAACAAAGCAAGAAAAACATGTTAATTTATTATATATAAAAGATGATCAAAATAATAGTCATTTTTGTTGGATAAAATATTTATCACGAATAATAAGAAGTCAAGTGACAAAACATACTGAGAAGTTATACTTTTGTGATAGATGTTTAACAAGACACTTTCGAAATGAGAAGCAATTACAGAACCATGAGCTATATTGTAAAGATAATGAGGCTGTTAGAATAGAACTTCCAAAACCATACGACAATGAAATAGAGTTTCAAAACTATAATCGTTCATTAAGAGTTACATTTGTCATACTTGCCGACTTTGAATGTATCTTATGTAAGTTAAAAATAGAGCATAATTGTAGTAAAACAGTAAAATATCAAAAGCATGAACCAATGAGTTTTTGTTACTGTGTCAAATATTCAAATGGGAGCTATAAAGCCCTTGTTAGTTATATAGGTCCAGATGCTGCAAAAGTATTTATTGAAATGTTGCAAAAAGAAGCAATAGAAATTATGGAAATATATAACAGGGTAGTTGATATGACCCCGCTTAGTGAGGAGGAAATAGAAGCTTATAACAGTTCGGTTACTTGTCACATATGTGAGGAAAACTTGAACGATTTACCACCAGCCGTTGAGAAAAAAATAAATATATTAAAGAACAAAATACAGTTCTACAAGGATAAAGATGATATGAGTGAAAAAATACAAGAATGGAAATACGAATTAAGAAAATGTTTGTATAAGATAAATAAAAATAAAGCAAAAGTAAGAGTTCATAATCATTTAACTGGAAAGTTTAGAGGTGCAGCTCACAGTTATTGCAATTTAAACTATAAAAATCTTAACTTTGTTTTTGTATTTCTTCACAACTTAACTGGCTATGATACGCATTTGTTCACTAAGGAGTTAGCTTATGATACACAGAAAATTAAACTGATTGCAAACAATGAAGAAAGGTGCATAACATATGAAAAATATGTAAAAGCAGGACCAAAATAGATGGAATAAATTTAAGATTTGTTGATTCATTTAGATTTATGCCAAAGAGTTTAGCAGAGTTAACTAGTAATTTAAAACCAGAACAATTTAGAGAAACATTAAAGTTTTTCCCGATTGATAAACTTGATCTAGTTAATACTAAAGGTGATTATCCATATGACTTTTTTGATTCATTTGAAAAATTGAAAGGACCTGTTCCATTATCTCCAGATAAATTTACAAACAGATTAACAAGGGAAGAAATGTGTCCTGAACGCCATAAGCTTCATGTACGAGTTTGTAAAGAATTCGAAGTGAATTTAGGGGAAGATTTAACTGAATATTGTAACAAAACATATGTCCTTCAATTAACAGATATATTTGAAAACTTTAGAGATGTGTGTTTAAACGCATATGGATTTGATCCTGCTTGGTTTTATACAGCACCAGGCCTATCGTGGGATGCAATGTTAAAGATGACTAAAATTAACTTAGAAGTGTTGACTGATTATGATAAAATACAAATGTTAGAAAAGGGTATACGAGGATGAATCTCACAATGTAGTAAACGATATGTAAAAGCAAATAACAAATATATGCAAGATTATAATAAAGATGAGTGTTCAACATACCTAGCATATCTAGACGCAAACAACTTATATGGATGGGCGATGAGTCAATACATGCCCTATAAAGATTTCAAGTGGGTTAACCCTTGCATAGATATAATGAACATTACAGATGACTCTGAAACTGGCTACATATTAGAAGTAGATTTAGAGTATCCGAGGTATTTACACAACGAACATTTTGATTTACCATTAGCTCCAGGAAACATGTGTCCACCAGAATCTAATCAATCAGAATTACTAACGACACTTTATAATAAGGAAAGATGTGTAATTCACTATAGGAACTTAAAATTATATATATCATTTGGAATGATATTAAAGAAAGTGCATAGAATATTAGAATTCAAACAAATAGACTGGTTAAAGAAATACATTGATTTAAATACAAATATGAGAACGCAAGCTAAAAACAAGTTTGAAGAAGATTTTTATAAGCTCATGAATAACTCACTTTTTGGGAAGACAATGGAAAATATTAGAAAGAGACAGCCCATACAATTAAAATGTGATCCTGAAAGAGTAGAAAAATTAATTGCAAAATCTAATTTTGATTACAGAACAATATTTACAGAGAATTTATGTGCTATATATATGAAAAATAGCGATTACCATTTAATAAGCCAATATATGTTGGTATGAGTGTATTAGAACTATCAAAACTATTAATGTATGATTTTCATTATAACACTATGAAGCCAAAGTATGGAAACAATATAGTTTTGTGTTATATGGATACTGATAGCTTTATATATGAGATTGAAACTGATGACTTTTATAAAGATATAGCAGAAATAGTTGACCAGTTTGACACGAGTGAATACAAGGAAAATAATATATATGGACTACCACTAATAAACAAAAAAGTAATAGGTAAGTTGAAAGATGAGAATAAAGGTAAGATAATGACAGAGTTTATTGGATTGAGATCAAAGATGTATGCTTATAGAGTAGAAAATAAAGAAGAGAAAAAAGCTAAAGGAGTAACTAAAGCTGTAATATCAAAGGAGTTGCAGTTGAATGATTATAAAGAAAGCTCATTTAAAAATGTTAAAACGTATAAAGACATAAACCTCATTAGAAGTTATAAGCACGATATATATAGTATAACTGTTCATAAGGTAGCATTAGATTCTTCAGATGATAAAAGATATATATTAAGAGATGGTGTAAATACATTAGCTTGGGGTCATTGTAAGATAGAAGAGGAGTAGTTGTAGTTTTAGTTATAAGTTTTAGATGTAAGTTAGGTATAAGTTTTTAGATTTAAGTTTTTATGATTTTAAATGTCATAAAAGCCTATGCGATCTTGCTTTGGGTTATCCTTCTGTGTTAAAGTACAATAGTCAGTGGTGGCTTCATAATTTTTTTGACAGTTAGGGGGGTGAAGGAAGAAAAGTGTCTGCAGAACATACATTAATACCCTACTCATGTAAGTTATACACGTGCCCTCCAATATCAGTATTCCACTGTGGAGACCTTCTTTTTGTTTATTTGCTGAAGATTCACCTTTACGCTGCAGGACTGTTCAGCGTAACAACTGGATTCATCGTGGGACGATCCAGACAACATTTCCCCAGTGTTAATCTCCCAAGTGTGTCAATGGTGTGAGAGGAGCATTTGTAGTGATATCTGGATTATAATTTTATATATATATATATATATATGGCTATATTGCCTGAAAAGGGAAATGTGTGATTTCAGCGACGAAAATTATTATATATATTTAGTGTTCAGTGTTGTATTCATTCCTCTTCGCTATTTTTTTATACAATAGTGTTCTAATAAATAAGTATAGTGTTATTTAATCCAGTGTGTTTTCGTTGTTTGTATGAGTGATGTTTGTGTGCGTTATCGTCTGGATGACCATCTGATCGTCCGTGAGGTTTTCGAGACGAGACACCCGAACCTCTCGGCGCCTAATGCTCATCTCATTATTGAGACCGACGAGCGATTTGGAAACGGTTTGTAACCTTTTCTTGGAGAGGTCCTTCATCGTCCTGTCCAGGTAAGTTAAAGTATCAGGAATATACTTATTGGTAGTACCACGAGCCACGGACAGCGACCAGATTACACACAGTCGGTTACAAATAAATGGCTTCCATTTTTCAAATCATCGACCAATTGCATTTTTCTTCTTACTATTCCTTTCTTACTTTTCATCTCTTACTTTCAAATTTTCTCTTCCTCAGTGGATTGAGAAGTGGCTAATACCGGTACGTTTTAGTCTGGTTCCTTATAATTATTACCAGACTGTAGTTTTCTCTATCTATTTTTTGAATACTATTTTCAAGAAATTGAATTATTATTATTATTACTATTATTATTATTATTATTATTATTATTATTATTATTATTATTATTATTATTATTATTATTATTATTATTATTATTATTGCGTCCATGTTCTGTTATTCTTTTAACTGTTAGAGGAAAGGTTCATTTTTTCTACAGTCTCACTTTATCTATAATGGTACTTCGGTATTAGTTAACTAAAGAAGAAGTGGATCTAGTTGTGTAGACACTTCGTTTCGTGTTAGCCTTCGGTAATCATTTAGTACTGTTCAGCGAGGTAATTTAGCAGAAGTACAATCTTTTTATAGATTGTTCGTTGTAGTGTTATAAAGTAGGAAATGATACTAGACGCCGTGTTTTCTAAATTAAAGTTTTGGGATCCTCTAGGGCAACTGTTCCATCATTTTTTTTTACAAGCGCCCACATTCTTAAACCCTACATACTTCACGCCCTCATCATTCGCGCATGTTCTTGACCGTTTCTGCAATTTTAGTCGCAGCATTGTATTCTCAAATCTTCAGTAATAGCAACAAAAATAATAACAATAATATTAATAATCTATACTGTATATAAGACAATATAAGTGAGTTACTCATTATCGAGCAAGCCGTAATACTATAATTAACAAGAATACTCTTTTTGACGAAACAAAGGGATAAAGAAGTATTTTTGGAAATATTTATCCTTAGGACCGTGTATCTTCCTAATCCCTGAAGTAAGGAAGATGAAACTAGGCATATAAACTAACCATTAAAAATAACTGAACATATTTCTCAGAGTTTCTGAAAATTCCGCACTAAACAAGAAAGGAGTAATTCGTATAATATTAATTTTTCAGCTGTATTTTATTTCATTTATTTTTAGAAAGTGATAAATGTAAGAATTCTTTATATTGGAGACTTGAAATTTCAAAATTAAACTCAATTAAAAATAAACCAATACATGTTTAGCTTTTCCGAAAATTCTGTCCTAAGAGGAGGATGCAAGACAGTGTCTACCTATTAAAATTTCTGCATTTGCTTACGTTCCAGGCGTAACATTTGGCTTTGATTTCTTAACTAAAAATAACTGAACGTATGTTTTTCGGAAATTACCCTCTTAAAGATGGAAAAAAGAGAGGATTTCTATAATATTAAAATTTAACACTATTTATTCAGAAAATGTCATGAAATGTGAAATTCACTTAAATTCGAAATGTGAAATTTGGTATACCAACTTTGAACTAAAAAGAATGGATTATGTATTTCAGAGTTTTCGAAATTCTCCTTTTAAACGGAAGGAGGGAGGAATTAATTTACTTATTTCTCGAGATTCAAATCAGCATTCGCTGTCTCATTATCATAGAATGTTCGAGGATAATTTCTGAACATATTTATAACTATTCTAGAGCATGGTTTCATCATATCACTTTCACTGAAATCCGTATCCTAAGGGGTGGGTCAACGTTTTAAATATTTGCTAAAAATACAGTATCTTACAAATCTCTCTTTATGAAGATGAAATTTAATATAAAAACCAAGTAGAAACGCAACCCAGGGTTCTAGGAAATTCCACTTCCGTCTCATATCCAAAAAAAAATGATTCAGAATTTTAGAACTTAGTTAGCACTTGGCTGAAGCCATTTTCTAACAATCTCAGTTTCATTAAAATTCGTATCCTAAGAGGGTGCAGGAGTTAATATATAGAATATTAAATATCTACCAAGCCAAGGAGATGTAAATTTTTACTTAACGAGGTCACCATGTAGACATGCCCCAGCGTCTTCGGAAATTCTGCTTCCAAAAGAGGTTACAGAGTGGCAAAGTGTTTGAAACGTCTGAAATGAATTTTTAAACATATTTAGTACGTGGGACATTTCTATGTTTTCAACTCAATTTGAAAAAAGAATCGTAAAAGCAAAAGAGAATTTAGATTTCTTGCAAAGAATAAATACTGCCTCGTATGAAACACATTTTTGAACATGGTCGAGCTAGGGGTTTTATTTCACTTTTGTTAAGTTACGTAATGGGGAAAGAATGATCAAATATAACTTTCAAAAATTTCCCATAAACCTATTCTACGCGTACGAAGAACAGGCTTGCATATAATAATAGTAAATAATAATAGCCACATTCTCACAAATTTATATTTATTTCCAGCAAGACTCCTGCGTAGCATTGTAGTGCAGTGGAGTATTATATTTTACCAGTTTTGTCCTTAGTGAAACCACAGTTCTTACATAATAGTTATTTCGTGTTTATATGATATTTAATTCAATGTTTGTTACAACATTCGTAATATCTGGGATTTTAAAATTAGTTCTGTCAGAGACTTGCACCCCTAGATTAGGAGCCACTGCCCTAGGGACTACCTAGAAACTTTGAATTTACACATACATAGGATTTGTGACGTGGGGTACCACTAAGATTTTTTTTTGAAAATTCACGAAAAGAGGAGGAATTGGGGTGAGACTTATTTTAATATGATACTCTTATCTCCGAAATGTATAGGACTGGGAACTTCAAATTTGGTATTTGGATTTCCAATTTAAAATAATTTAACACGTGATTCAGCATTTCTTTTATATCTTACGAGGGAACCTATCCAAATGTAACTCTGACTTCGAGTCGAGACTATGGCCGTTGGATACCTTGTTCCAAAAGAGCATAACACAAAAAGGAATAAATCCTCGATCGCATCCGTTGCGGAGATATCAGCGTGAAAAGTTAGAAATTGAGATCCCTACTATACATTACAAAGTCAGATTCCGCGTCAGATTTTTCGGAAACGGTCGGGCAAGGAAACTCAGCGAATACATATCAATTTAGTGTGGGAATCACAGCACCTGTTGAATGAAAAAAATATGACCCCGGGGCACTCGGTGGGTTCCAGGCGGTGTCCAACTCAAAATTTGAAAATGGAACCGGGGGTCAAGTAGCATATTGTATGAAAGCTATTGTTAAATTAAAGAAGATAGAACAAATGTCAACTCTCTACGATAACCCTGTGCAAACGGGCAACTGGTCAAAATGTCAATACAACCTACATCAGAAAATCTATGGCGACGCTTCCAAATCTTTAAATTGCGACAATAACAAAACAGAAAAACACGTTTGAAAGTGCAAGTTATTGAAGTAAAGCAAATTGCTGCAGAGTCTCTCACAGAGTCGCACAACTGACCTTATCCAAGTATAAGTGTGACCTGGAATGACTAATGGACCATAGAATAACCATGACCATTGTATTTCGTGTCCTAGAAGAGAAAGGATACATTGTCAGTCGCAATCGTTGTGGAGGGTAAGAAGGTCAAAAAGCAACGTTATATGCTTCGCGCGTCGAGCCCCCAAATTCACAGATTGCACTATGAAATTTCTATCAGGGGATTTGCTGAACGAGAAACATGATGGTAAAGACGAAAAGGAGTAACCTTAAAACTATGAGGCAAGTTGGGGAGGAGTGGAGTTGGAGAAAACTGGAATAATGGGGCAGAAATAAAATATATCGGAGGGTGCTTTTGAGAGAGAGACTCAGCAGCAATTTGCTTTACTTCAATATCTTGCACTTTCAAACGTGTTTTTTTTTGTTTTGTTATTGTCGCAACATAACGGATTTAGAAGCGTGGCCATACATTTTCTGATGTAGGTTGTATTGATATTTTGATCAGTTGTCCGTTTGCACTGGGTTATCGAAGAAAGTTAAGATTTGTTCTATCTTCTTTTATTTAACAATAACATCCATACAACATGCTACTTGACCCCCGGTTCCGTTTGCAAATTTTGAGTTGGACACCGCCTAGGACCCAGCGAGTGCCTCGGGGACACAAAGTTTTCATTCTAAAGTTGCTGTGCTCCCCACACGAAATTGATATGTATTCGCTGAGATTCCTTACCTGACCGTTTCCGAGAAATCTGACCCGGAATCTGACTTTGTAATGTATAGTAGGGATCTCAATTTCTAACTTTTCACGCTGATATCTCCGCAACGGATACGATCGAGGATGTATTCCTTTTTGTGTTATGTTCTTTTGGGACAAGGTAACCAACGGCCATAGTCTCGACTCGAAGTCAGAGTTACACTTGGATAGGTTCCCTCGTTAGTAATAAAGTGGAAGGAAAAGGTGAGAATAGGTATTATTACTCATATAATAGCATATCCGTATCTCAGAGTCTCTGATAGTTACAAACATGAACTTTGGCTTTAGGATTTCTCATTTAAAACAAAATCTCTTAGTGACAGTTAACAGGACCAAACACTATTTTTCAATTAAAATTGAAACCAGAAGTTGTAGTAGATATCTACCACTTAGTGTTATAGGCTAGTGATTAGAATGGAGATGGAATATGTTCTAGGGACGCTTAACCGAATACAAAAACCGTGCCTATCTATTGCCGTTTGTCATGTACAGTCTTGTTGAAGAAAACTTTGCCAATCACCTCTCTTTGAAAAGGCCTGCAGTCTTACCTACAGTTAGAAATAAATCAAATAAATGTGAATTGTGTTTGGTCGATTAAGAAGTTTATTTAGAGCCACAGCATTAAATTTTCTTTTGCAGTTACGAGAATATCATCTTTCATAGCAGGGTTAGTGGTCAAGATTTCTTCAACAAGACTGTACAACGATGAACGTTAAAACCGGAAGTGGTTGGTTTCTAATAATTACGTTTGATTACAGAGTAAAAGAAGAGATGGTACCTATTTTAATAACACTAATTCATTTTAATAAAAAAACTTCTCGTTGTCTCTTATAGGTCATGTTCAATGTATATTACATTGAAACTGGAATTCATACTGGATTACCAGGGTGTCTATCGGTCACGAAATGGATTTTAAAAAGTCAGGAAATCAGAAAACGCACCAAAAACGTCTATGGTTTTAGACGCTATCAAATCACAAGCAAAGCACGCCTCTATCACGTGCATGAAAATTGGCCCAAGTCGCACTCAAATTCGCTTTTGAGAATGTTACTAACTTTAAAGGTTTGTTAAAGAAGAGGTCATGAAATTTTATTTTGGAATTTTAGTAGACGCCCTGTCATTTCTGATTTTATTAGAGTGTTATGGATATACAAAATGTATTCTTGAGATGCTCAGTCGATTGTCGAAAACAGCTTCTCGCTATCTATTACAGCTCTTTCTCCACAGTAATGAAAAGTAAACCGAAAATTCTTGATTTCTACCGCTTCTAGTTTTATCAAAGTGTTAAGTATAGAAATGAAAGGTGTTCTTGGAATCTTTTAGTCGATTTCCCAAAACTGCTTCTCGCTATATATTCAGGTTTTTTCCCGTTCAATGTTAAAGCGGGAACTAGTTTATTTCTGCCTCTTTCTATTTCAATACACTATCAAGGATGGAGCTGAAAGGTATTCCTGGGATGCTAAATCGACTGGCGGAAAACGTTTCTTGCTATCTATTACCCTTTTTGGTTTACGGGATCAACGTTAAAAGCAAAAACGTTTGATTTCTACCACTCCTGCTTTCTGATTAACAACCTCCCGGTTTATGATCCTCTACTAACGAACTATTTCCAGATAATTACTCAAGCTATAAATTGCAAAAAACAGAAGGAAAATTCATTTTCGTTCAAGAGTTTCGTGCGGAGTAACGGACGGGATGGACCGAAGTACTAACTGTAAATATTATTATAAATCGTACTCTGTAATCCCAATAATTAGATATATATTTCAGCGTTTTTGATTGTGATCTAGTAGGAAAGAAAAGGGTTTGGAAGAGAATAGAGGTGTATATTACAATTATTATTATACTAAGATGATTATATCTCGGGGTCACGTAAAGTTGAAGACATCAAACGTGGTACTTGAACTGAAATTGGTATGCTTCCAGATATATAAATTGCAAGGTCATAGGCCGAACAAACACGGTGGCCTGGGAGCAAAGCCCCCAGGTATTTCAACTGTAATTCAGTATACTTGCAGGTATGTGAGGTGCGAGGCCGTAAGCCGAGCAAACACTGATGATTGCAGGTTTGAGATGCAAAGCGTTAGACCGAACAAATTTGCGGGTCTGGGGGCAAACCTTCAGGGAGACGAAGGCTTGTATTGAATAAACTCTGGTGAAGACACTAAGGAGGCTCACACAATATTTTCTTAATTAATAATGAAATAGGAAGTGATAGTAGATTTATACCACTACCAGTGTTAGTAGAAAGATTGGATTGGTGACACAATTATATTCTTGGGATGCTTAATTGATTGCGGAAAACTGAATCTTGCTATCTACTTCCGTGTAGAGGTTGATATCTACCAGTTCCAATTTTAGTAGAGGGTAAAGGATGAAGATGAAATGTATTCTTATTAGATTGTAGAAAACCGGGTTACGGTTTCTGCTCTGCAGTGATCAGTGTTAAAATCGGAAAAGTTTGATGTCTACCACTTCCGGTTTTATTATAGGGTTAAGGAGGGAGATGAGAGCGAACGGTTAATCGATTATGGAGAACAGCGTTTTGTTATCTTTTACAGTTTTTCTTCCATAGCAATCAACGTTAAAAACAGGAAATAGTTAATAGCTACCACTTCATGTTTTAGTTGTGGGTTAAGAACGGAGATAATATGCATTCTTAGGACGCTTAATCGATTTTCAGAAACAGCTTTTAGCTTTCAACTAACGTCTTTTGCTCTAAAGTGATCACTCTTAAACCGGAAGTATATATATGTTTTTCAATGTGGAAAGAAATACTCGGGAGGATAAGGAACCCCTATTATCCTAAGGAGTGGGGATGGGAGAGCTGACATTTTAAAAATAATTGTAATGATCGATATTCGTGTTGAATCCATAGTTTTCGGGTCAGTCGCTGATATGGATAATGACTGTTTCCATGCCGTTCAAGTTTATCCCTGAAGAATCGGGAAGAGTGGCATTTTAAAAGTAATCGAAAATGACGGATATCAAAGGCGAATCCATGTCAAAGGCGAATCATTAGTGCTAAGACGAATAGTGGTACTTTTGATACAATTTAAAAAGAAGTTAGAATGCAACTTTTGAATTGAGTTAATGTAAACTTATTCATTAAGAAAAACTAGACTATTTGCCATCCAAAGTTGTAGGTGCGACTTTGGAGTTTTTGTTATTATTTTTAAAGTATACTTTTTAAATACCACCATGGGAGGGAGAGAGAGAGAGAGATTTCTGGCCTTTTTTACATATTCTTAAACGTTTATAAAGATTTTGTCAAGATTTTCTTATAATGTACATTTAAGTTTGTTTCTTATATTGCAAGTACACACAACTTGTAAGATGTAAATACAACTTCATTTTGAAGAGACTCAAAAATGGTGACGCCCTTTCCGTTGTACTAGTAGCTATCACGCGCGTCTTTCGTGCACGTATCCACACGTTCGATTCTCTGTGGAAGTCTCTACAAAATTTGGACGATTACTGTGTTCGAATTTCATCATAATCTTTGAGTCTACGTCTGATATATCCTCGATGCAGAAAGGGAATCCTAAACTTTAATAATTATCTAACTGGAAACCGATGAGAGTACAAAACTCAAAATTTCGGCAGAAAACTAGCACAAAAATGTGGAAGAGAAAAAGTATCAAGTATCCAGTTGGAGGGGAAGGGAATGGATGGGAACACGGACCTAAGACCATAAAACACATTATTGCAATGGCAGTCAGTGATGACTATAGAGGTGGCTCTTGGGCCTCACCCTTCGAAATTCTCCCTAGGGCATTTCCTGAGCGTGCACAATGTGAGTTAAAAGAATTTTCACAGCACTATATTCACCCATTTATGCAATCCCCCCGCACTGGAAAATTTGAAATGAACATTGTCTCCTATCGTGCAGATTATGAATTACGTGTATTTTTGCGGTACTGCTTTCCACCTCTAGTGTAATGAAATTCTTCCACGAGAAAATCTGTAATCAACATTCAGGCACGTAGCCAAGGGGGAAGTTCGGTGGTCCAGACCCCCCTTCGAGACCAGAAATGAAAAAATAAAGGAAGGATAAAAAAAAATGAAATGACAAAAAGAAGGATCAACGTTAAAAATTAAAAAGAAAAATTCAGGAAGCTTTTGCTCACTCTTTCTTATGAGGAGATTTGTATTACTTGCAACTTGGTGGCGAGGTGAGCAAGGTATTCTGGAAGAGTCAGGGAATTTATATTTCAAGTAAAGTTATGGAATTATCAGAATTTCTGCTACTAGTCAGGGAGATTTCAAGCTTTCGAAAACATAAGTGTCGTTGTGTAACAGCGTGGATATTTTTAATCATAACTTTTCGTCATCGCATCCTTGCAGTATCAAATATGTTATTTCAAGGCCAATTTTCTATTGCTCCATTAAACTGTCATTTGGAACCGACAGTAGTTGACGGAATACTAAAAACAAAAAAATATGTTGAAAGAAAGTTCTGTTAGCATTTGATTCAACAGAGAAAGGAATGCATATATTGTAAAATTAGTTGAATATACACATGTTTCGCACAGGGGCTGTATTTGGAAGTCAACGCCTGTGGAAGTATTACCATTCAACTCAGCGAACGCAAATCCTATGGATTTGATACTAATATTGGTCATATTGGGCTATTTTTTACATGTCTCGGTATCCACCCCCGCTGACTCCCGGCCCGCATACTTGCAAGTCATCGCTAATGGAAGTGTCATCATTGATTTCAGCGACCGCGAAAACTATGGATTTGACACTAATATCTGTCATTTTGGATTACTTTTATATGTCTTGGTATCTCACCTCACTTCCGGTGACCCCCGGCCCGGAGCCGAATAGCGTGAATTTGGAAGTTAATGTGACTGGAGTGTCCCCATTGATTTCAGGGACCGCGACAATATGAATTCAACACTAATAGCTCAAGTGGTAGAGCGTTGGCTTCGCATTCTGGAGGTCGTGGCTTCGAATCCCGCTGACTACCATCCTGATTGAGGCTTTCCAGGGTTTCCCTCAGCCCTACCAGGCAAATGCCGGGATGGCACCTTCTAAACAGGCCCTGGCCGATACTTTCCCAAATCCTTTCCATTGTTAATGTTGTTGGATATCCAATGTAAAATGGCCTCTGAGCTGTATCTGGTGATCGTTAAATAAATAAATAAATATCGGTCATTTTCTACTACTTTTACCTGTCCCGGTAAACGACCCCAGAACCACCCTAGTTCAAATTTCGACAAAACGTCTAACTCTGATCTGGAGACTGGATCAAGTTATTCGTGACTAAAATTTGGTAACTCTCGGTCAATTTGTCTGGTTCTCAAGCCGGTTCCGGTAAACGCCCCCATGAGACCCCACTGTTTCGAAATTAAAAAAAAACGCTTCGTCTTGATCTGGGGCCTGGGTCAAGGTGCCCCTGACCAAAATTTGGTAACTCTCGGTTCACTCGTCTGGTCCCCAGGCCGCACACAGACAGACAGACAGAGAAACACACAAACACACTTTTTATTTTATTTATAATAGAAGATAGTTTACAAGACAGTATTCAGTATGTACTTTTTATAATAATTGAAGTCATAACGAAAGGAAAATTGTTATATTTGAATAAAAAGAAGAAGGACGCAAATATTGCAACATCTTCTTCAATTCTTTTATTATTATTATTTTTATTATTATTATTATTATTATTATTATTATTATTATTATTATTATGCTCGAAACTTCTTCATAGTTTGTTATTAAAATACTTGCCAACATATCCACATTTTATCGTCCTAACAAACCAATATATGTTGATAGTAATGTAGTTTAGATTGATCGAGCTCCTGGGCCTTCAGAATTACATGTCACCCCCGTTACGAAATCCTGGGTAAAGGAACCAATGTTCCAGTAAAATAGTTTAGAGTGATCAAGCCCCTTTTGTGATGACCACAGTATTTCATGTCACGGACCCCCCCTTCACAAAATCCTGGGTACGTGCCTGCAACACTGTCAGTAGCTTCGTCCTCGACTAATATACATTTACAAGTACAGCTTTATTTTCGTATTTTTTTCAACAATTAACCAATTTAAAACCGTATTATAATTCAAAGTACTTATCATATTTCTATCGTAAACAAGAAGATGTAGCTAACTTCTTAAATACTTCGCTCCGCAGGAACCCGTTCAGCGCGTGCAACAAGCAAAAACATGTTTGGCGTCTCACAAATGACAAAAGTGAAAAAAGAAAAGCAAAAGAAGCTCAGCAGTGTCTTATCGTAGTTAGAGCTGACAACATAGTTTCGGTCGTCACATACGCCAATAGACCTACAAGCGGTATGCAAGAGTTATACAGTTACAATATACGTTGTGCCACAGTAGCGCTACAGGCGGAATGTGCACGAACTACAAATGAACATGTTTCTTACAAGTATCAGTCACTCTTGCACCCTCTTTACATTCTATACATCCTTTTATCTCCCACTTTTTGACCTTGACAAGCAGAAGTACCAGGCTTTCTGAGTTCACAACCATAAAGTGCTTGTTTACAGAGTACGTTTTCAGTTCTTCGACTTACTGTGCACGCGAAGAACAAGGGTGATGATCGGGCGACGATATACGGCACCCAGAAACACCCGGTTGCAATTTTAAATGTAAAATACAAATATAGAACCTTGACAATGCCGTGAGGATGTATATATATATATATATATATATATATAACTGACTTATTCTAATGTAATTATTTTTATAAATTATCACCAATTAAGTGAAATACGTTTCATCCAAGCGTGAATCAAACTCACGACCTTGCGATGCTTCTTGCTTTTTTTAATCAATTCTACTGTGTATGCTAGAATATTTTCATTGAGAATTTTCTTTTACGTATGGAAACGTTGAAAACAAACCCACCACGTGCTCACATGTATACATAGGGTAGAAATATTGTATGACTAACTATTTTAATCAATGCGGAAAATGCCCGTAGATTGCCGCTAAGCTAACATGAACACTACTGCAGAGCTCCTTCTGTGGAAATCTAACTGAATTTCGAAGAAAATGACATTCAAATCCGTTACAACTGCTGCTTTTTGCTTTTTGTAAACAATTCAACTATGTATGCTAGAATATTTTCATTGAGAATTTTTTTACGTATGGAAACGTTGAAAACAAACCCACGATGTGCTCATATGCATACATAGGGTAGAAATATTGTACGACTAACTATTTCAATCAATGCGACGTTTCTGCTAAAATTAATAACATTTAATACCGCCTTATTACATACACGACTACAAAAGTGCATTACCACCTGTAATTCTTCTTTTTCTGCAATAGAAGGCAACCCAACAAGCTGGCTGGTTGGGTTTATTGCGTATTCAAAAGGCATTGGACCAATTCTAAATTTCATCACAAATATATCAGTGTGGCAAACTGCGATTAGGAGAATAAAACAAATTGTTAAGATTGGCAATTTTATTATGATGATGGAGTTGGATGACATGAATAGTTATTAATGATCTTACTTAAGCAGTTCAGGCAAGATGAATGGCAAGAAAAAGAAATCAGAGGAAAGTCTTTCCCTTCTCCCACCCACCAAAAAGAAAGAATCTCATAAAATAGAAAAAAGTTACGTAATATAAAAGTTTAATATAAAAACCTAACACTACGAAAACAAACATATACACGAAACGAAAAAAGGGACAAACACAGAATAAGGGACACGAGTGGCGTAGTAGACTTGGGGCCCTTCTATGCAAGATAAAGAGGTGGGGCGCTATTTGTAAACCCTATTGTTACAATAATAATAATTATTATTATTAATAATAATAATAATATTGTTGTTGTTGAAGTTTCGAATAGATTATCGGCTTTAGAGGATTCGGAGTGTACTAGTGCTGAGGATACCTGGATTGAAATTAGAGATAGCATTTAAATTTCAGCAAAAGAAAAATTGGGACACGCGGAAATACGTAGGAACAAACCATGGTTCGACCAGGAATGCATAAAACTAGCAGGGAAGAGAAAACAGGCAAAATTACGCTGGCTACAAACTCCGAATGAAATAACTACACAAACTTTCGCAGATATCAGGCGGGAAACTTTCAAAACTTTTAGAACAAAGAAACGAGATTTTCTGAAAGCTAAAATTAAGGTACTTGAAGATAATAGTAAAAATAAAAACATTCGGTACATGTATAAAGGAATCAACGAATTCAAAAAAAGGCTATTATCCTCGTGCTTATATATTAAAGAAATCTGACGTTACAGTTCTCACTGATACGGATAGCATCTTAAATAGATGGAAAGATTTCTTTGACGATTTTCTTAACACGCAAAAAAAAAAAAGAAACTAGTGTGCGTGGAGAAAAGGAGATACACACCGCAGAACAGTATATTCCAGAACCCAACCGAATAGAAGTAGAAACCGTTATAAAAAAAATTAAAGAAACACAAATCTCCGCGTGTAGATGAAATTCCGGCTGAGTTAATTTTAGCTGCAGGCGAAAAATTGTGGACACAAACTCATTCTCCTTATCTGGAACAAGGAAGAATTGCAACAAGAGTGGAAAGAATCAATCATTGTTCCAATTCAAAAAAGGCGACAAAACTGACTAATAATTATCGAGGTATTTCTCTTCTGTCAACATCCTATAAAATACTTTCAAATATTCTGTTAGCAACATTGACCCCATACGCAGATGAAATTATCGGAGATTATCAGTGCGGATTTAGACGAAATCGATCAACTATTGACCAAATATTTACCATTCGGCAAATACTCGAGAAAAAAGTGGGAATACAATACATCATCAATTATTTATTGATTTTAGAAAAGCGTATGACTCGGTTAAGTGAGAAACATTATACAACATTCTTACAGATGTTGGAATACCGAGAAAGCTAATTAGATTAATTAAGATATGTTTAAATGAATCCCAGAGTAAAGTCCAGGTAGGAAAATTTTTTTCCACGAGCTTTCACGTCGAAAATGGCCTGAAACAAGGAGATGCATTGTCGTCATTATTATTTAACTTTGTGCTGGAATACGCCATAAGGAAAATCGAAGGTAGCAACCAGGGTGTACAGTTGAACGGTATTCACCAGGTTATGGCATATGCTGATGATGTAAATTTAATAGGGGATGATAGGAGAACAATAGTAAGAAATTCAGAGATCTTATTAAACGCTTGCAGGGACATGGGTTTAGAAGTAAATGCAGAGAAAACTAAATACATGGAAGTGCGTCGGGACCGGAATACAGCAAATTATGGTTGCGTTAAAATATTAAATAATACTTTTGATAAAGTGAATAGTTTCAAATATCTAGGATCAATATTAACAGAGGAAAATCATATACACGGAGAAATTAAATGTCGACTAAAAGCAGGGAATTCGTGTTACTATTCGGTTCAAAAATCTCTTGTCGTCGAGAATTCTGTCGAATATTTTGAAGCTTAAAATATACAAAACGATATTCATAACTGTTGTTCTGTGTGGTTGCGAAACATGGTTACTTACTCTGAGGGAAGAACATAGACTGAAAGTATTTGAGAACAAGATCCTGAAACGAATATTCGGATCCAACAGGAACGGGAATGGAGAATGGCGGAAACTTCATAACAAGGAACTACATAATTTATATGGTTTACCCAACAGTGTTAGTGTCGTCAAGTCTAGGAGGCTTAGATGGGCTAGTCATGTAGCTAGGATGGAAGAAAGTAGAAACGCTTTCAAAGTCTTGACTGGAAGACCAATAGAAAAACGACCATTATGAAGACCTAGGCGCAGATGGGAGAACAATATTAAGATAGATCTCGCAGAGATTGGAATACAGTGTAGAAACTGGATGCAGTTAGCTAAGGGAAGAAGCCAGTGGAGAGCTTTTGTGAGCGCGGCATTGAACCTCCAGGTTCCATAGGCCATAGAGTTATTTTATTATTATTATTATTATTATTATTATTATTATTAAAATGTCGACTCCTTTTCAAAATCTCTGACTCTGCTTAAGGGGTCATGTGTGCACGTTTTGTCAATGAGTGGTCTCAAAGGCCAGAAGGCATGGAAATCTCCCAAAGAGAGAAACAACAAAAAAATTGTATTATAAATTCTATTTCAAGGTTCGAAACACTAGCTTTGGCACCTGATTGTTTATTTCTTTTCCCCAGAAACAGAAAAGTTCTGGCTCCTAAGAAATTACAGTATATAATATTGCAAATTTGCAAGTAGCTATATTGATATTGCAGTTTGTGGTAATAAAGAAATTATGATTACAAGACATTATTATAAAAAGTAAGTTTAATTTATTCATCCATTGCAAGTATTATGGCCTCCCCGAATATCGATATTAAAAATTTAGAATGTTACATTCATGTCCATATATTTGCGATATAGAATTTTGATATATGATAATATAGATATCGACGATAGCGTTACATCAACATATCACAAAGGCCCAGTTCTGAGAAATGATGCTTGAAATATACTGGAATCAACAATCAAATTCTAAGTATGTTCTCCTTTTCTATATCCAATGTTGAGGGGAAAGGGTGTGAACCAGATTATAAATTTTTAAGAAAAAATGTTAAAATAAAAGTAGGTTTTCCTTTTCCTCTTTAATGTAAAACTATTAACAGAAAACTATTAGTGTGATTTACCTTTCACTTCTGTTTCTGGTTGTCAACGCAAATCAGCAACAGTACATATACTTTACATAGTATGGTAATACACTCTATAATTTTTCACAGCCAATTAAGCCTGAAGATAAATTTCCTTTAATATTAAAATTGAATGATCTACAAAATAATCATAATTCTTTCGGCATATTTCTATCAGTAGTTTGGAACAGACTGAGAGCTACAAGACTAACAGAACTAGAAATTAGAGTTTTTAGACTTTCAAACCTCGACCGTTCGTGAAAAGAGATTTGACATTTCATATTGTTATTTCTTATTTACAAAAACACTTCTAGTTGCCTATATTCATGGTGAATTACTATTTTAAACATTTAAAATCATTCCTAAATGAATAACTATTTTTAAACATAAAAAGTCATTACAATTCAGTAGAATGCAGAATTAGATTAGGTGAATGAACATATTGTTTATTTGTTGAGATATTCAAACGGAATGTGATTAATAATAAGTGTTTATTCACCCATACTCTTGTCCAGAGGCGGATCTACGATCGACTTTCCGCGGTGCCGTGGGTTATTATATATATTATACTGCAACTTAGAGCTACTTTTAAGAGCTCCAAACACTGGGATGGGTTTTATTCATATACAAAATAAGAACATTTCCTCTTCTGGCAGCTATCGGCCTGACCGTCCCCTGGATCCGCGGCCTGCTCTTGTGTAGCAGAATTTGGAGACATTTAGCTCGTGTCTGCTGTTGACGCTGCTGATACAGCTTTCTCGGCATGGGCACATGCAAAGTGGACCAAATTTTATCTGAAACTTGAACCGACTTTGAAAAGATTCACCGACTGAAGTACAGTAACTTACTATAACTTACATTTTTCGGCAATAACTTTGTTTTTGTTATGTATTTCTTTTTTGAGTATTCATGCGAGAAGTTACAAGTAACACTTCCGAAGAGTAACACTCAGATTTTGATAAAATTTGGCAGGTAGATACTACACATGAAATAAACGAATATTTCTCTTTTATTTTCTGAAGAAAAACAGTTTTAGGATTCAAAAGGCCACACCCAAAATTTTGAAAGTTGACGACAGAAAGGCGAAAACAAGTAACCAAAGTGAATGAAATTGTGCACAGATATTGAAGACGTAAAACGAGAGAATACGGGTTTCGTGACTTTGTGGAAAAACTGTTGGAGAGACAGGAACTCCTCCAAACCTTTGATTACGAAATACCAAAAGTTCTAGTAACAGTACGTCAGATGTACGTAAAGGAAATGACGAATTGCAACGAAACTTTGTGTATGGGCAATACGTAAAAAATAAACAAATATGATTTTTTTCTACGGAAAGACGGTTTTAGGGTCCAAAGCTCCCACCGAAAATTTTGAAAGTTAATGCCACAAAGGCAAGAACAAGTGAACCGAAGTGAATGAAATTGTATACATAAAATGAGGAAACACGTATTTCGTATTTCCTAGAAAAAACGGTTGGGTGGGACAATGACCTATCCAAGCAAATGAACCGAAGCGAATGAAATTGTATGTAGATATTGGATATGTAAAATATGGCCTTTCGTGTTTCAGAACTTTCTGCATCCTATTTCTTCAAATTTGGCAGATCAACTACAAGCACAAATAGTATAGCGTATTTTATAGTATTTTAGGAGGCACCTTACGCAATCACAATGTTTTTGTGCATAAACAAAAACACGTGTCGATTTATTTCCAACTTATTGTTGTTGTGCCAAATTTGAAGCAAAAGGGATAGAAACACTTCAGAAACACGAAAGGTCTTATTTTACATAGAGTCCATATAATATCTACACACAAATTCACTTGCTTCGGTCCACCCGTTCCTTCTCTATTATGGTAATATTTACTTTATTTTCGAATGTTACCTAGACTCCAACACTGCTTTTTCCGCACAAATTAAAACACGTTTTGTTTATTGTTCTGCGATTTGTCGGTATACGAAGCTTCGTTGCAATTCTCCATATTCTTTAGGAACTTCCGACATATATATATTTGCACTTTTGATATTTTGTAATCAACGGTTTAGAAGGTCCGTGCCTCACTCAACTATTTCTCTCCGAAAAATACAAAACCCAATTATCTCATTTTACGTCAAAAATAACTGTACACAACGTCATCCAATTCCGTGCACTTCTTCTTGCATTTTGGGACTCAAATATCAAAATTTTGATTGGGGATTTTGCACCCTAAAGCTGTTTTTCCACAGAAAATTAAAAATCACGTATCCGTTTATTTTTTGCGTATTGTCACTACAAAATGTGTCTTTCCAATTCTTTGTCCTTCAAGCACTTCCGACATACTATTATTAGCATTTTTGATATTTCACGATCAAAGTTTTGGAGGGGTCTATGTCCCACCTAAACTGTTTTCTTTTGTCCACGAAAATAAGAAAGCCGTATTCCCTCATTTTATATCTACAATATCTGTGCATAATTTCATTGATTTCGGTTCAATTCATTTGTCCATTCGGTCTTCTTTTTTCAAAACTTTTGGATGGGGGTTTTGCCGTCTAAGGTCGTTTCCGCAAAAATAAACGAACGTAATCCGCAAAAAATAAAAGAACGTATTGGTTTATTTATTGTTTATTTTTGATATGCAAAGTTTCATTTGCTTTACACACATCGGGCATACTGTTACTAGCACTTTTGATATTTCGTGAGCATAGATTTGGAGGGGTCAGCGCCCCACACAATCGTTACTTGCAGAAAAGTACGAAACACATATTCCTTCATTTTGTCTCCAATATGTGTATACAATTTCGTTGACTTCGGTTCACTTCTTCTTCTTCTTTTTTGTCTTTTGGGCGTCAACTTTCAAAATTTTGGGTGGCGACTTTTGTCCCCTAAAACCCTTCTTACGCAGAAAATAAAAGAGAAATGTTCGTTCATATCATGTGTAGTATATACCTGCCAAATTCTATTAAAATCGGATTGTTACATTTCGGAAGTGTTAATTGTTTGTAACTAATATTTCTTTAAAATTTTACGAGCAAATATTGGGAATTAAAAATGATATAACCGAAAATTTGAAATCAATGCAAATTTAGGCTTCTACCAACATTGAAAGAAATGACAGCGCATGCATTTGGAATCAACGTAGACATGAAATTTGAAAATGAGATTTCACTGTATTTCTGTCATCATTTTAATGCACACTCAAAGTTCGTAAATGATAATTATGTCAGAATTTTACTTCCAAATAGTTCCAACATAATAATTCTTGTTATTAAACCCTAATTTACAATACGAATTTAAGATTAGGCTATACTTTAGTTAGCATTTGATAAAGATGAAGAGTATAGTCTAAGCGTGTGGTCAAATGAGTTGCGAGGCGATTTAGTAATTGGCATGTCTTCTACTGGGAAGCTCGAGTTCACCTTCATTGTTTTAAAACATTTTTTATCATGAATTATATTGGCGCACACTGCATGGGTAACAATTTATAATATGCTATGCGTTTTAATAGGAATAGTGCAGGCTCTCGATAATTATTACGTAGGGAGTTTTGAATAGATTCAGTGTTTGATCTTCCATCAATGTTATGAAATATGAATTGATTTCAAAAGGCGCGGGTCGAAGGGGAAGGTTATAGGGGCTATGGTCCCCCATTGACCCTCAGTTACACACTGTATAAAATGGGTTTAAATCCTACTTTCTTTACACAGGATAAAGTGGCAAACTGGTTTAATGCCTCCCTTGATCATATTCTGAATTTGCGGCTGGTTTTCAATATTATGATTATCAAGGATGTTAATATGTGTTGTCAGAACTTGCGCTTCTAGAAGCCTCGTGTTCACACGCGATAAAATAGCATTAATGCGTTATGCACCTTTTCAACTACTTTCAATATGTGTATGTATCTTGAACGAACTCTCCTTGAAAAGCTTGCTTTATTTGATACTCTATTTCTGAGGATGCTTTCATTATCAAATATGTAGTTTCATTTAACAGTTGAAAACTTTCCCATTGTATTAATTTTAATTGTTTTTGAGTTTAAAGCCCCTTTCAGCAGAGAGGGTAAATGAGACGTGGATCTATTGATTAACGTCGAATTCGTGTAACATGATCTCCTACTGGGAATCGCAACCTGGGTTCCCACGTCTTAACGTTACTTGAAATTGTACTCGAACGAAGTCAAGCGGATTTAAGAGTGTATATTTGTTACTTCTGAATTTTTCAATGAATGCATATTTTAGTAATTATATTATTTTACTTTTGAAAATGTGTAACCATGTCTTTTTTATTTAAAATTTCCTTGATTTATACGTAGTCAGTGTTGAACACAGTTGAAAACAAACAGATAATTGAAACTAATAATAATAATAATAATAATAATAATAATAATAATAATAATAATAATAATAATAATAATAATAATAAAGGATCTAAATGATAAAGGTATTTTTCAGCCTTTTATTACAATTGCTGCGGACTTTCCTGAATCTCAATATATTTTTTTAATAATGAATGGAGTGGCTGCAAACAAAAGTTTAGCAAATATATTTTTTTAAAGACGAAAACCGTTATCATTTGTTTCACTAAGAACTAAACAACTGAGCTTGTATCTGTTTCTTATACAGAACCTTTGAAGGGAGTTTATACATCAGTAGAACCCGCGCCTCCGTGCGGTTTGCCTTTTTGAATAAGGGCAGCTTCCGTACCAAAATGAATACTTTCATTCTCTCAACATATTGTGTAGCTATCAGTCAATCACAACGGTTTATTCCAACGGTTTAGTTATAACAGGTTAATAAAACCACATTTTTGTAGACAGTGGTGGAAAAAGTGGAAACCTTTGCTCGTGCTGAATTTCACAAAAAGGTCTTGTTCATTGGGTAGAAACCAAAGTCTGTCTTACGCTGTAATTCCACCACCTCTTCAATACACACTATGTGAAGTTTAACCTGTATACTGTAGTGAGATACACGAAAGAGAATCTTATTTTTAAAAAGTAAAATTATCAAATAAAATTGTCCATTATCAGAATATATTCAAGCAGAGATTTTCACACTCGTGAGGGTGGTCCTTCCCAGGTTATCCTCATCCTCAAGTTCTCTAGCCCACAATGACAGGAGGGCGAGGAAAAGTTACCAGCACCACGGCGAGCGAATTAGAAAGGCAACTCCCTTCGCTACGGCGAGGGTAAACGAGGGCGAGTACAAGCTTATACAGCGAGGGCGAGGATGAGCGAGGGAGAACGAAAACTCTCTTCGCGAGTGCGAGGATGAATGAGAGAATTGTCGACTCTCACTGCGAGGGTGGGAGTGCGTGAGGGCGAGAACATGTTTCCAGCACGAGGTCAATGGACAACTCCCTTCATGATGGCGAGGGTGAACGAGGGCGAGGGCCACTGTGACGGCGAGTAACAATTTAATTTGCGAGAAAGGGACACTCGAGGTAGAAGGACAAAACTTCCTTAAGGACAACTATTTTGAAATTTGCTGTTCGACCACTGTTGGAGGAAAGAAAAATTTAAAATAATATGTGGTATGTCCTATAGAATGATGAATAGTTAGTGTCATGGCAGGATTATAGATAGCTTATATTCTTCCTTTTATTAAATTGCAGTGAACAACTTCTCTTCTGTACTTCTCCAACGCAAATCAAAATAATATTTGTATGTTTCCGAGGATTGTTTCCGGATAGAAATAGCGCTAGGTTTAGAAGCGAGTAGGCTACATTGTTGTACTGCCTCTACTGGAGAATTTTTAGATAAAAACTGTGTACACTGTCGTGTTTAAATAGTGTTGGAAGATATAAAGTGACTCTCGAGGTTCACTAGTAAATGACATAATTTTAAGAGCGCTTATATCTGCACAACAATCAGTTAGAGAACCAAGAGAATGCAGTAGAATTGATAGAAAAATTCTTCATGGAATGATTTTGGTTCATAAATGGCCAATTTGTTGCACTGGAGTCGCTTTGGCTGGCACTTACATCTTTTAGCTGGGCTCGCGCTTTGTCGCGCTCGAGCTGTTCTCTCAGTTGGGCGCGCGCTATGGCTCAGTTCTTTCAGTTGCACTCGCGCTCGATAGCGCTAGGCCTCAGTCGGGCTCTCATTTATTTTGGGTTCACGCTGAGTTATTTTATTGGGGCTCGGGCTCGCACTTAATTATTGAGCCCGAGGCCTGTTAAACATGTGTGCCGAACTCGCGAACGTCGGGTTCATGAATTTGGGAAGCTATGAAATGGACTGCTTAATGGAGTACTCTCTCCTCAAATTTTCACTCGTGATAGAAATGTTACGATTTATTGAAAATTTTCACTTTTCTATTTTTGTGACACCCCAAACTATTAACTGAATGTATATTTGTTAAAATAGTGTCAGTCAGTATTTTATCGATTCTCATTGTTTCTGCTTTTAAAATCTACGTGGATAGAGCTATCATTTCATGTACACGGTGTTTCTTTTTTGCCCCTAAATAGAAATACTTGACACGTTAATACTGAAATTTAGATAAAAAAAAAGCTGCTTTAACAAAATAATTTTAACCAGTTCCACAACACACAGTTTGTTTACGCAGTTGAAATTTGTAATACTCCTGATTGCCGTTTAGCGTCCTCGTTTGTCGTCGGGTCTATATGAGACATGGACCTATAGTTTTAACGTGGATTCAAACCACTGTCCTTCAATGCTCTCCCACTAGGAATCGATCCCCAGGACTCCGTGCACCAAAAATTCGCGTAGCAGCTATTAGGCCAGCGGGGAGGGTTTGTAATACTTTTGTATAATGATTTTTATTAGGAATAAATTGAAAGTGATTTTATTTTCGTTTAGTCAGTGCAAGGAAGAAGACGTTCAAATTACAATATGATACACTAATTGTGAATGTGATAGCGCAAGTATTGAACATTTGTGTGGTAGGAGGAGAAATATAAATTTTGCAAATGAAATAAAGGTTACAAATAAATTGTAGGATGTATAAAGCATACGAAAAGCCGCTACAGCACAATGAGTAGGATATGTTAAGGGAAAACTATTTAATCATATTGGGACATTTGCAGAGTCGTTTCGAGAAAATGATTAGCGTCATACTAAAGGCCTGACTACTGCAGAAAACATATGTTAGTCGAACTCTTTAGTATGACACTAATCATGCGTCAGACCGATTCTGCATAAGGCACATTTTACCTTTAAACTACAGATTTAAATTCTTTAATTTCGCACAAGTGTGCCACATATCATCCCAAAAATGCTGAACATATTTACCTGCTCTGGGATGCTTGTCCATCAGCAGACAATTATCTTCGAAATATATGCAATAAAACATTATGCATAGATATCTATTGTTTTTAACTAACACACATATTGTTAGTGCTTTTGTGTGTGTTTGTGTGAAAGAGAGAGAAAGAGAGACAGAGATAGAGAGAGAGAGGAAGAGGACTACTACGCATCATGCGATCGAACTTTTGGAGCTATAAGTAGAAATTTAAGGAGGCATTACAGGTATTCATCATTCGTAAAATTACAGAACTTATAATCATAGCTGCTAAAAGTTTAGTGGAACTGTTAAACTTTATGGTAAACGAAGTAACAAGATCTGGTATCAAGCTATTATACGTGCTGCTTAAAACCATTTTATAAGAAAAGAGCTATCTCTGCGGAAGCTAAAAGCTGGGGCCTCGCAATAGTGTTCCCAATTCGGCCCTGCACACTTTAAGTCCATTAGATTACATTTTTCTCTTGTTTTGAAGCTAGGAAGCTTTATGTTTTTAAATATACGACATCCCTGAGAAACTCTCAATTTACGGTACAAGAAGAAAAGGTTTTACCTGCAGCTATAACGCCATCAGATGATCTAGATTGGAACCCAGGGATGGTTAAACAACGGGCTTCTGTGAGGGCAGTGAAAGATTCCTCCGATCTGAAACTGCTTCAAAATGCTGTCACAATGGGGAGAGGCAAACAACACTTCGTTTTGTGCTGACATAGAGATTTCTTTGAATTGAGTACGTCTTTGAATTGAAGGTGTCTTCCTCACCACTGTAGTGGAAATAGAAACTGAACACAAAAGTGATATTTTTATTCAATCTTTAAAAAATAGGTCACCCATTTATGCACGTAAGAAATATATACCACGTATTACAAAGAATGATATTGTAAATGAAATTCACCAAACTAGTTTCGTGCAAATAACTAACTCAACACTTTACGTAAATCTAATATATCTCTTTATATGTTAATGATTGTAAGAAACTATATGTTGGAAGCAACACGTTTTAAACCTTATGACCGTTATCACTCATAATTTGTACTACGAGACAAGACGATATTTTTTTCGAGTCTTGTGAGCAATATTAGTTCAACAACACAGTATTTTAGTGCTAAATCATCTATATGCAAAACTTATAAATTGATAAAAGTGAAGAACTGAGTTGATTTTGAGTTCAACGTCCCGTTCAGAAGCGAGGCTGTATGAGACTTGGACCTACTGATTAACGTGCAATTCGAACCACATCAGCTCCGCCGAAATCTTCTAACGCCATAAGTGCGTATTCTAGCCGCTGAGCTACAAAGGAGCACATTTATGAACGTTTCAAATACTCAAATTATTTTACAGTATATTATAATAATAAATATGGTTTAAATGTTATTAGATTATACCATTCTTACACCTCTCGTGACTTAAAAGGATTCTGATAACTTTAGATAAGGGAATACATTTTGTACATTTTGTACGTAAATTTACAGAAAGATACGACAAGTGAGGCGTCGGGAATTGAAACAATAAAGAAGGTTACGAGAATTGGGAGGAGACTAAATTTATATAAAATTTACGAGACGAGATGATAATCCGTATTTCTCGACTCGTCTCATGGGCAACACCAGTTAGCAAAGAAAGATGTAGAGGAAACTATTCAAATTTTATCTGAACATATTCGTTTTAATATTAAGCCTAGAGTAATGAATGATTAGTTACATTTTATGTCATTTGATGTGAGTTATACTACAGTGTAATCGCCTGGAGTTCAAGTCACTGTTCGGGCGAACATTTATTTGTAACCGCTCCGTGTAATCTGGTTGCTGTCCGTGGGTCGTGGTACTACCAATAGGTATCTTCCTGATACTTTAACTTACCTGGACAGGACGATGAAGGACCTCTCCAAGAAAAGGTTACAAACTGTTCCCAAATCGCTCGTCGGTCTCAATAATATGAGCATTAGGCGTCGAGATGCTCGAAAACCTCACGGACGATAAGACGGTCATCCAGACCATAACGCACACAAACATCACTCATACAAACAACGAAAACACACTGGATTAAATGACACTATACTTATTTATTAGAACATTATTTTGAAAAAAAAATAACGAAGAGGAATGGACACAACACTGAACACTAGATAAATATAATAATTTTTGTCGCTGAAATCACGCTTTGCCCTTTTCAGGCAATATAGCCCTTTATATATATATGATTATGATTCAGATATCACTGTAAATGCTTCCCTCACACCATTGACACACTTGGGGAATTAGCACTAGGGAAAAGTTGTCTGGATCGTCCCACGCTGAATCCAGTTGTTACGCTAAGCCGTCCTAAAACGTAGAGGTGATTCTTCAGCAAATTAAAACAAAAAGAAGGTCTGCACAGTGGAATACTGATATTGGAGGGCGCGAGTATAACTTTTTAGCGCACTAGGTTTGTGAACCTGGGACTACACTAATTGGGGCTAGCCGTAAGAAAACGTCCTTCACCGGCTAAATAGCTTGTGCCCCTTAAAAATAGTCACATTTGAAGCTCAACGCGATATGCGTGGTTACGGCTTCCAGACCTGGAGTCAAACTCCTCGAGCACCCATGCTCAAGGTACGGGTTGCGATAATCAACTAAAAAAGGTTGGCAATTCATTTCAAAAATCACTCAGTTAACTCACCTGTATGCACATACAAACAAAATACGGAAAAGAATTTATGTTAATTTTAGTCAACTGCCTATAATGCACTAAACACGGCGATAACACTGGCGTGAGAAAGTACAGATAACGAACTGCAAAAATTGTGAGGTTGGTGCCACTTTGGCCACTGGGACATCTGGTCAGCCCGTATTTCTCTAATCTATTGGAATGTTTCCATAAGTGATTAAAGAAAGCACTTAATTCAGTTCCAAATAACTGCAGAATATATACTGTGCATATAATAAGCCAGGGAGAAACACTGAAATGGTTAGTCACTAACTGAAATGTTCTCATCAAAAGCAACGTTTAAATATATATATGAAAAAACGATGAAAGACTTCTTTGTCCAATTGTGTGGGAAAGAAGCAATTCCCACCAAAGAAAGAACTTATGTGCGTTGCAGAATAAAGTATAAATCGAAAATAATAATCACAGTCTTTACGAAATATAGAGAGTGTCCACAAAAAATCCTTCTATAACCTGGTAGCGGTTATAATAGCATATTTATTTCTCTTTGTTTACGACGTATAGTAAGAAAGTAATTCAACAAATAGCATGTAAAATTCAGAATCTGATCCTCGCGATGGCCTTCTCACCCTCAAATAATCTCGTCTTCAAAGATATGTGACCGAGGGCGAGCGATGACGATGGCCAACTCCCTTGACGATGGAGAGGGCGAGGGTCAACTGTCACTGGAGGGCGAAAGTCAACTGTAACTGCGTGGGCGAGGAGAAATCCCAAGCACGAAGGCGAGAGCGAGCAAGGGCAATGGACAACTCCCTTCACGATGGCGAGGACAAGCTTAGACAGCGAGGACGAAGGTGAGCGAGGGGAAGGACAAGTTTGCAGCACGAGGGCAAGGGCGAGCGAGGAAGAAGGACAATTAACTTCAAGAGGGCAAGGGTGGACGAGAACAGTGGCCAACTGTCACTGCGAGAGTGAGGGTGCGCGAAGCCGAGGACATGTTTCTAGCACGATAGCGAG
The DNA here is from genome assembly GCF_964235325.1 of Thermobia domestica. NCBI lineage: Eukaryota > Metazoa > Arthropoda > Insecta > Zygentoma > Lepismatidae > Thermobia > Thermobia domestica. The sequence continues at coordinate 102,950,743 of NC_137458.1, forward strand.
GGCGAATTAGGGCGATGGACAATTCCTTTTGCGAGGACCAAGACCAATTTCCACTGCTAGGGCGAAAGTAAGTGAGATCGGAGTAAATGGAACATCCATGTATTCAAGATGAAAACTATTCATTCGCCACTCGTCGTTCTTACTTGTTTGCACTGAAAATCTCATAATACGCTGTCTTCTTTAGTAATATGAGCTCTTTGGCAATGTTATTGGGTTATTTTATAACTTCTGCGAGAAAATATTTGTGGGAATGAAGAATCATTTAGTAGTTAATCTATTTTGTGTCATGGTACTCCGAAGATAAGATTTCATTGTTCATAGATTCAAAAATAATCTTTCTGCTGTCGCTGATGTCATAAGAAAAGTAAGGTAAAACATTTTTAGCTTATTAACTTTCGAAAAGAAAAAATGAGTTATATATTTTGGTTCAGATTTTAATAAGAAAACCAGGTCTTCAACACCTTCGTTGACATTTAAAGAACCATTTTTGCTTCGCTGAAGCCAGGGAAGCATCTTTAACTATGCTTTCAAGATAACAAAATATATGTCCTTTGAATACGTGTAGATTAAAACCCTGGGATATGTGAACAGATTTTTTCATTAGTATTACTAATCAGCAAATGTTAAATATCGTACAGCACTGAGAAAATATAATCCTCAAATCTTCTGATCATAGTGTTTAAAACCAAGTCTTAGGCTTCAAAGTATTTTTCACGGTAATATTCTGTCGATGCTAAACATTATCAGTGTCGTCTTATTTTGCTGTATCAAGCTTTTTAGAGACTCTCCTTTGCCGTAATGTAGGATTCAAAGATAAATCGACTGTGTTCTCCAAAACTTTATCTTAAACATCAATGAAGTGGTTCAGTTTCGACTGAGAGGATGTTTCGTTACTTCTGATCTTCTATTGATCACTTTAGCTTCAGCACTGATATTACTTTCTGTAATTGTTTGAAAGAAAGTTCTGCCAAGGAAAATGTAAAATATATACTATTACACACGTACTTGTTACTGCCTTGGTTCATTCTCTTTTTCTCGTACTCGTTCGTTCGTGGGATGTGCACCATGAATGTCGTTAAAAAACAAGGTATTCCATCAGCAAAGAAGATCTATAACTTTAGTGTTCTCTATTTTCTCAAAGGAGGAGGTTTTCTGATCAACCTAAACAAAAAAGAGAGAAGAACAGAAGCTTATGGAGCCAGCAAGAGCACTATTCGACAATACTTGATTCTAACAAGGAAGGGTCACGCAGTGGCTCCGCTGAGATCCAAACGAGACAATTGTGTTTGCATTTGATATGTTATAACTAGATGAATTCCAAAGTTATACGTGCCACCGAGCGGAATATCGTGAGTTACAACATATTTTGTAATGTAAGAACTACAAAAAAATACCTGGTAGAATAGTTTGAACCGAGTCATTTGTTCGGAAACGGTTCGGTAAGTGGAAAACTCGGCCTACACGTATCCCATGATTTTCAACGACAAACATTTTTGGGGTAAAAACTTTGTCCCAGGGTCCTCCGCAGGGTCCCAGATGGGGTCCAACTCAAAATTGTCAAATGGCAAGAGGGGTTAAGTGGCACATCATTTGAAAGCTGTTGTAAAATGAAAGAAAATGCAGCAAGTCTGGACTCTTTACAACAACCGTGTGCAAAATGGCGACGTGTCAAAGTGTAAACAAAAACTTAATTGAAAAATCCATGGTCACTCCTATAAATCGGAATCGGTAAAACAAATGTGAAAACAGGAAAGGATGTGTGGCATTATTTTAAAATTACAACGATTTAAGTGAAAACGTCTTGTCCCAGGAACCCCACATGGTCCCAGGTGGGGTCCAACTAAAAAGTTTCAAATGGCAAGAGAGGTACGACATCGTTTGAAAGCTGTTGTTAAGTGAAAGAAGATGGAGGACGTCTCGACTTTCTACGACAACCCTGTCCAAAATTGCGGTGAGTCAAAATGTAAACAAAAGCTTAATTGAAAATCTATGGCCACCTTGAATCCAAGAGGGCCGCTTAAAACCTATATCGAAAGGATAAGCATACCAAACTGCTGAAGCGACGAAAACAAATTTGGCATTAATGTTGATTAGTAAATGACTAAAATATGCAAAATGTACAAAAACGGAACAAAAATGTTGTACTTTGAAACTAATGCCACACCCCCTTTCCTATTTTCATATTTGTCTCACCTTTTCCGATTTATAGGGGTAACCATGGACTTTTCAAGTAAATTTTTGTTTACATTTTGACCCACCGCCATTTTGCACAGAGTTGTTGTAGAGAGACGAGACCTGCTGCATTTTCTTTCATTTTACAACAGCTTTCAAATGATGTGCCACTTAACCCCTCTTGCCATTTGAAAATTTTGAGTTGAACCCCGTCTGGGACCCTACGGGGGACCCTGGGACAAAGTTTTTACCTCACAAATGTTTGTCGTTGAAAATGATGGGATACGTATTGTCCGAGTTTTCCATTTACCCAACTGTTTCCGAACAAATGACTCGGTTCAAACTATTCTGCCAGCTTTGTAGCTTTATATTACAAAATATGTTGTAACTCACGATATTCCGCCCGGTGGCACGTATAACTTTGGGATTCGTCTAATTATAACATACCAAATGCAAACACAATTGTCTTGTTCGGATTTCAGCGGAGCCACTGCGTAACCCTTCCTTGTAAGCAACCAAAAATAATTGTATTTTTTCTTATCCGTTTATGTACCTGTTAATTGTCACTCACTCGATGGACACTGAGTTCTACAGGGTTGAGTGAGGAACAGAGGAGAGACAAAGCGAAAACGAAGCAATATTGTCAATGCCCCTGTTATTATACTCTAAGTTTACTAGACAGAATTTTATCTCTACAGTGTTTGCGTGGTAGTTGAAAGCGGAAGAAAGAAAGAAAAAACACCCATTAGGTAATTAAAATTCACAAGCAACCCCACGCCGTTAGCGTCAGTGGACCACAAGTAAGATGTCGCCAAATATTGGCGGTTTCGCAGCAAAGATCCACGGTGGCCCAATTTTCGTTTTGATAATTATACTAAAAGTGGCCCCCTAGCGCGGCGAAACGCCAATCAACCCTCCAAATATTGCCCCTAATATGTTAAATTGCCTACATGCGTGATTTGGTTACATTAATGTGAGTCACAAGTCAGTATAAAACAGGAAAAGAACATCAAGGCTGAGATCTGCACGGTCGAATTCTTGAGCCCAAGCAGAAGACCAACTCGGGTAGTGATATCAACCGGCTCGGCTCGTATCAACTGAGCGAACAGCTCGAGTCAGCTCGGTTTGGATGAGCCGTCGGCTGGGCCCAATTGAGCAGATGACCTGATCCGGCTCAGTTGGAACGAGCCATCGACTCAGCTCAATTTAGCGGATGGCTCGAGCTTTCTTGGTTGGGATGGGTCACCTACTCGGCTCATGTGAACCGGTTCGAGGCAGCTAACTTTAAACTAGTCAATCGACACATGTCGACTAAGCTCAACTAAACCGATGGATCAAATCGGCACGGTTGGGTGAGCTGTTGGCTCGGCTCACTTTTCGGTTCGGTTCGATAGTGAATGAGCTGTAAGACGAGCCGTTGAAAGGCCTAAACCCGGTCCCAGCTGTTTTGAACATGTTGGGCTGAAGGCTATAACTTTTAACAATTTTTGGCTCGAGAATTACCCCTTCGAAACTCAAACCCAGAACGTGACCGATATCCTTCCTTCCTGAAGACTTCTCGACGACAGAGATCGACAGTCAATTAGCTTTTACTATTCAGATACAAACCGTATACCTTTTAATGATTATACACGGTGTTGCTATAATAATAATAATAATAATAATAATAATAATAATAATAATAATAATAATAATAATAATAATAATAATAATAATAATAATATTAAGAGTTTTAAACTTGCCCTGAAATTTGGCAAAACTTACTTAAAAGTAGAGATTTCGGGGAAAGGGTTCCGTAGCTTCAAGACACACCTCTGCAACTACCAACATTTTAAACTAGAACGTTCCATTGAAGCTTCATGTACAAAGTATTGTACTGTATGTTTTAAGAAAAATAACTGTAATAAATATAACTGAATATCAGGGAACAGTAAGGCATATAATAAACTAACTTTTAGGATATGCAGAGGTAAATATAAAAGCTTTGCTACAAAATACCTACACAGAGCATAATTCAATTAGCTCTGAAATATAATGTAACGAAATAGACTATGATATTCAGTCTACAGAACAATTGTTACTTAAAGAATGGACGTACACTATTTCGAGAATCGAGACAAGACGGGAAATGTTTACGATACTTTTCGTCTCGTCTCGATTCTCATCTCCAAAGAGAGACGAAAATTTTGAGTTAGCCTTGACCCGTCACGAATGTAAAATGTTAATTCTCATGTTATTTTATTTGTTGTAGAAACGAGATGAGAAACTCCTCTTCTCGTGAGCAACATTAAAACAAACCGAAATTTTTTTCCAAATGTTACGTCTCTGCTTCTAATGGTATGACTTGAGAGATAAGTAGTTCTTAGCTTTTAATCTTCTACGAGATAATAATAATTATTATTAGTTTATTGTTATTACTATTATTATTCCTGAAGATTTGATAGTTCAAGTATTGAAACACCCGAGTATTCAAATATCTGAATATAATAAAACGTATGTTATCGCCGATCAATCGCCATCAAAAATCCTAAAGTAATATATATATATATATATATATATATATATATATATATATATATATATATATATATATATATATTATAACGCGTATTTGCACAAGCACGTGCATTCAAAATGTCTTTTGTATTTCTTTTATGAAGTATGCAAAGTTTACATTAATAACTTGAGTTGTTCTTATACCGCTGGTTCACACATTTGTTTCTTCTCCACACGAAACTACAAATATGACGGATTGAATTCTCATACTCCCAATTTCTTTCAAAGCAGTCGCCATTCTTTCAAAGTCCGCCACGATTCATATTAACCAAAAAAAATCATTTTTCGGAAGCGGAACTTTCACTTTCCGGATTTCGGAAAATTAGGGAATTCAGTTAAACTCCGGAATTAAGAAGAATTTCGGAACTCGGAAAGAATCCGGAATTTACAAAAATTCCGGAATTGAGGAAAACTCCGGATTTCGAAAAAATCCGGATTTTTCCGAATTCCGGAATGTTAACGAAATCAGAAATTTCTAAATTCCGGATTTTTTTGAATTCCAGATTTTTTCCAAAATTGGAATTTTCCGAATTCCGGAATTTATTCGGTTTTACTTTCGGGAGTCCAAAAAGTAATAATTCCGGAATATCTATCCCTAGTTTATACACAACCTTTCAGGCCACTGAGCTAGTAGCTGTCTAAAAACAAACAGGTTATGCGAAGCATTTTGTATCCTGCAATACGTCATGTATTAAACTCCGACAGCAGTTTCAGTATCTAACCAGAAATTGCATGTATCTAACTACTGGAAGCTGAGGTATGAAGAATTGAATTGTGTCTTATCTTTTTGTGTCTTATACAACCCTGCAAATCACTGAATATCCAAACGGCTTTCGTTAAATCCAAGTTGTAGTACTCACATTTTGTTTCTATATGATCGTGTTATATCAATTTGTTTCTATATATCATCGTGTTACTACAGCTTACTATATGATAGTGTTAGTAAGTCTTATTCTGCTCTCCCGTAAAGTTGTGATACGATCTGCTAGAAAATAAAGAACCAATTATCAATTTAACCAAGTTGTTGCATTACTACACATCTGCTTCCGCCTCTGTCAACTCTGGTCGATCTCGTTGACGCGACATATTTGCTTTTTTATACCCCTTTCTTCGTTTACTGAACTAAACAGTAACTATTCTGAAATATACTACTGCGCATGCCTCGTAGATAAATATTTCTGATGCCAATAGTTTCCGTTTTGTCCAAGGAATTTTCTTTTCTTTATTCCCAGCATGACCCTTTTATTACGTTATATGAAGAGCATGTAGATCTAAATACCTCATGTATTACATAGAATGTAGGTTTAACTCTTCCAGCACTGAATGAACATGTGATCATAGTATACAACCCACAGAAGTGATAGCTGGCATTAAAGTGGTCGTAATCCCTAACGACACAGAGAGTGAGCGGTGCCCTCCCCGCTGGTCTAGTGACTAGCACTTGCGGTTTGGTGTATGGTGTCCCGGGTTCGATTCCAGGCGGGAGACCATCTATGATTTTAACTGTCCTCGATGCTTCTGTGTTCGGGTCCCTGTCGTTATAAGTTACTAGAAAAAGCAAGTTACACGAGTGAAGCAAGTAAAATTAGCAATAAGTAAGTTACTGAAACACGTTCGGTGAGCACGTTAGAAAAAGTAGACAAAGCACTGGCTTTTCGCGCCGTCCATGCGAATTCGAATCTATATCGGCTTGATTTTTTATCCATTTGAGAGAAAGTATTATTTCTTTTCGCTACAGGTAGTCACTCTTTTCGTATTTTTCGCTGTCGTTCACAGTTAAAGTAACTGACTATTCTTATTCTTTCTACGAATGATGGATCTTCTCTTTGGCTTCATGTCAAACATGCACACGTAATGAAAAGACGCTGTCGATAATAATAATAATAATAAGAATAATATGAAATATTAGTAGCTAACTAGTGTGTGTATTTCGACAATATAATATTATTATATGGAAATAAGTAAGGCTGGATGGCGCCCATCCTAATTTTTTTTATGCACCTTATGAGTCCACGGTGTCCAACGTTAGGCCCATCTCACTATAATCTCCTGTTCTCTCGATATAAGTTATTGACATTTTTCCTAAAGAGGGGTGTGCCGTGGCCCCATGACTACCCATGACAAAGACTCTTCGTTCATTTTGCATTGAAATCGCTTATTTTTCTGATTACTATGAGTGCATAATGTCCAACGTTGCTCCCATCACTCTACAATTTCCCGTGCTCCCGATATAAATTGCTAATATTTTGTTTTTAAGGGAGATATGGCGTTACAATCATTACGTTTGAAGAAGAATTGAGGAAGATATTGCCTTGCCACAAACAACATCTATTATTATTATTATTATTATTATTATTATTATTATTATTATTATTATTATTATTATTATTATTGGTATTATTATTATTATTATTATTATTATTATTATTATTATTGTTTTACTTACCACTAATGTTGCCTACCTTTAATTGCAATGCAATGTGTTACTTAAAAGCAAATCAAATAACACTCCTCGCCATACACACTCCCGAACTCGAAATATATGATTTACAGTTCTCTGTGTTAGGGGAAAGCACATTTATTATATTATTCTTTCAAATAGCACGTTTCACAAGTTACTTAACTGTCAATGTGTAATTCCATATCACCACTAATAATCATCTTGTTCTGATTCCCTCTCCTGCAAAAAAAAGGCCTGACCGTAGCGGAAGGGCGTGAACCTTCTTTAGGCGATTAAGTGGGTCCAATATTTCAATAAGTCCCTTCACACAAATATTTCAGTAAAAGAGGAAAATTTATTTAAACTTTCTGAATACCTATTTGTGGGGGAAATTTGGTTCCCTTGGAAGTTTTTAAGAGTTTGAAGGGCCGCCTTTTTGAACATTTTCATCTGATTATTGTGGTTAACATACTCATTAAGATATTTCAACAATTAATGTTTGTGCCAAGTTTCGTCTCAATCCGCTGAAAATTAGGGTGGTTATGTCATTCACAAATAGCGTTGTATATATACAGATAGATAGATAAATAGACACACAGAGGGAGAGAGAAAAAGTGTTTTGCTCCCTTCTCGCACCTATGGTGCGTCAGAGCTATACCGGGCCCCTTTGCAAAACGTATTGACCAGCCTAACCTAAATACAAACCTCTCACTTGCTAACGTACAAACGCGGTCGGGAGGTGTAAGGCATGTAGAAATTTTAATTTTAATAACCATCGGTGTAGATTCGAACACTCCACTTTCATCATCTTTTTTTTTACTTTTTGCAGCTACATCGGAACATTCAATTTTTATTCTTTGCTAATGGCAAATGGCGTTTACATTCAAAATATGAGGAACTTTGGTGGCATTTGTTCGGATATTCTTCTCTTTCGAAATGAAGACAAGAATAAAAGCAATACGCAAAGACAAAAAGTATTATCAGTACTAAACTTTACCAATAATAATTGCTAGGGAATGCTAAACACGACCTCTTTTTCCATCTCTCATGAGCTGTATGTATTATTAAGAAATTTTTTTAAAACGTCCTTGACGGGGATTCGAACTGGTGTATTTTGTATTTGTAAACCAGCATTTTAACTACCTTAAGATCATGGTGTGATGAACGTTTAGTTGTCGGCGTATTTGTTGTATTTGTCTCTTTTCTTATTGTCCCTGGAGCTTGTCATGGGCTCACGCAAGTTCCATTTTCTTCTACACCTTCCTTGTCAGAAACGTTCTTATATTATCATATCTAATATGATAAGTGTGTTAGAACTTAGGAACGGTTAGAGAAGGTTAGCAAGGTCACAATGCCATTTTAAACCTGTCTTACTACCGTCTTAACTATTATAATTGGCATGTGCTATTAGTATCTCCAGTATCGCCGTAGACCTGACTATTTTACTTGACCCGCGGTTTTATACAGTAAGGTACGTTGTACGGACTAACATTTTAAAAAGTCTTACTGAATTGGTATTGAAAAATGGAACACGTTTAGGAAGGTCTATTTCAATTCAATTTGCGATTTTACTTCGTGTAAACATTACTTGATGTTAGTGTCTTTGTCTTCGACGTAGAGATGAGCAATTTATATACGTGTATTCAAGCTGGTAAAACAAGTTTTAATGTTTCAGAAAGTAAGAAAGGAAAAAAAACATGGTAGAGGACTCTCCGACCAGCGGCACAAACCTATCTTCAACACTGGGGGGACAGTTTGGTAAGACCAATCTCATATTTTTTCTTTAATGATGTTCACAATATCTAAGAAGTTGAAAACTATCACTGTTAAGGATCAGAGGAACAGAGTTGTTTTCAACATTGGGAAGCGGGCAGATTTGAAGCTTATTCTGAAGGAGAGAGACAACACTCATACTATGATAGATAAACCTGATTTCTGAGATGAACCTATTGTATATAATATATCAGGTGATGTAGATGAAGTGGTAGTCGGACTCTAGCTAATCCGTGCACTCGTTTTTACTGGTTTTGAAACCATCAGCTAATTATTTGGAAAACAAAAACTATGAGAAACGTTTAAAATTTTTAACGTTGTTTCTAAGAGGGGATAATTATAGCATCCTATCTAGTCTCGGTAACCTGAGGGGAATAAATTTTTATGACAAGACAGCCTCGTCAAAAGTTGTCTTCTGTGCGTGAATATCAGTATTTACTTACTCTCAACGCAGAGACTTGCGCGCTAAAATGTTTTAGCCCAAGCCGAAGTTCAACCGGGCAGAACAGGTTTGAACGTGTATCGGCGGCGCACGATAATTTATGACTTTCGGGAAAACTCCAAAAAGTGAAACTATAAATAAGATCACAAGGGTTTCTATTCATCTGATTTTCTTCAAACTTGGGACCTATATAGAGATCAGAAATAAATCAACACGTATTTTAAGTTTCTTTTGGAAAATAGGTTAAGAGGCAAAGAGCCCCTTTTCGAAGAAATGTTCCCTTGATTAAAAGGACCACTTTATAGAAAGAAAACTCTGCCGATGCAAAGATGTTTTCAAAGTAGGAAATAGGGTTTTTGCTGTTTTTGCGAGAAAAGTGTTGCAGGGACAATGCTCCCTTGGAAATGACAAAGGACTCCGCACAATCCTTAAAGAAATTGAAGTTCTGTGGAATTTCTTGAAACCGTGATATGTTGTTGATATTGTCATCCTGAGAAAAATTCTTAATAGACAATACTGTCAATCGCTGATCGTTTGAAAGCAGTCGAAGATAGTGATATATTCTGGATTTCGATGAAAATGACTGAAACTGTGATATGTTGTAGATATTGAAGTTCCTAAGGAATAGTCTCAATTGACACAACCATAAATCAGTGACCGTTTGCCCGCTACAGGGCCACTTTTTTGAATACAGCCGAGGATAAGGACGTTGTGAAAGGTAAAAATGAATAAAACCGTGATATGATGTAGACATTGTGATCCTGAGAAAAAGTCTTAATGAAAAAAAAAACCATTCTCTGATCGTTTGGCCTCTACAGACCCACTTTTTAAAAGCAAACGAAGATAGTGATATTCTGGATTTCGATGAAAATGACTGAAAGTCTGATAACTTGTAGATATTGCGTTCCTAAGAAAAGTCGCAATGGGCACAACCACAAATCACTGACCCTTAGGCCACTTCAGGGCAACTTTTCTTTAAAAAACAGCCGATGATAACGACCTTCTGGATTTCTGTAAAAATGAGTAAAATCGTGATATGTTGTAGATATTGTAATCATGAGAAATAGTTTTACTCGTCATAACCCGCAATCACTGATCGTTTGGTCTTTACAGGGCCACCTTTTTGAAAGCGGTCGAAGATAATGATATTCCGGAATTCGATAAAAAAAAGACTGAAACTCTGATATGTTGTAGATTGTGATCCTGAGAATGTCTCACATGGGATGTATTAATACTTTGACCTGAACCAACAAAGGGAGGTAAATGTATACATTTCCTGAAAGATTCGGTAAAGGTAAGATCAAAACCGATTATCAAAATTGGGGAGGTCTCAAGCATTCCGCTTCAGGGCAGCACGTTACTCATTCTTATTAAAATCTTTAAACGTGTCCATAAAGTCCATTGCGACACCCAAAAATCGGACACGGTGAGATAGATAAAAAAAAACAGAAAAATATGTTTTTATCATTTCAAAAGTACAACGTCTCAAACTAATATAAATTGTCTCAGAGCCCGCCGCAGGGTCCCAGGCGGGCTCCAACTCAAAATTTTTAAGTGGAAAGGGGGGTAACTTGCATATCAGGTGAAAGTTGGTGTTAAATAAAAGAAGGTAAATCAAGTCTCGAAAAGAAGATAATTCAGGTCTCCACTCTCTACGATAAGCCTGTGGAAAATAGTGGTTGGTCAAAATATCAACATAATCTTCATTGCCAAGTCTATGTCGTCTCGTATGAATCTGAAACTGTAGAATAGGTGTAGAAACAAAAAGACGGATATGTCATTTCAAAAGTATACTGATTCAAAGTAAAAAATGTGCCATTGTTCCTCGCAGTTTCCCAGACGGGGTCCTACTCAAAATGTTGAAAGGGAAACTAGTTCAAGCTAAATATTGCATGAAATCTTATGTTAAGTGAAAGAATAGGAAACAAGTCTCGACTGTTGATGGAAAAATCTATGGCCACCCATATTGATCTAAAACGGTAAATCAGGTGTAAAAGCAAAACAAAAAATAGAATGTATCAAAGGGCAAGACCAGCTGCCATTTTGCAATGCTTATCGAAAGTCGAGACTTATCCAATGTCCAATTCTGTATAATTTACCACGAACTTTCACATGACGTGCTTATTTACCCCTCTTGGTATTTGAAACTTTTGAGTTGTACCCGTCTGGGATCTTCCGGTTGAAATTTGGACATTTCCTTTTCCTTTGATTCATTCTATTTTTTCTACATTTGTCTCACCATTTCAGATTAATAGGAATAAATCACTGACCGTTTGGCCACTGCAAAGACGGTGTTTTGGTAACAAAATGTAAGATTCATTACTTCGGTGGAATTCGGAAAGAATCCGAGTATAACGACGTTCTGCATTTCAGGTAGATTGAGTAAAACTGAGATATGTTGAAGATCTTCTCATCAAGAGAGAGAGTCTTAATGGACACAACCATAAAATTATGACTGTTTGGGCACTATAGGTCCAAAAATAGCACATATAATGATATTTTTGATTGCGGTGTAAATGAATGAAAGTGTGATATGTTGTAGATGTCGTAATCTTGAGAAAAATTGTCCAGGGCTTTCAATTGTTTCCGTTTCTCCCACAAGATGAACATCTGAATTTTGTCTGTGTTTAAATGATGTTGGCCGCTACTCTTCTCATCCCTTTTCCGAGTTGTGGGATAAGACATTTCAGGGCTTCATACAACTCTAAAAACCCTCCAAAGTATCCTTACCTACTGCTGTTTTAAAAATGTGGCCCAGGTGTTGCCAAATGGTCACTCATTGATGGTTGTTTCCATTGAGACATTTTCTCAGGATCAATTTGTATCTAAAACATACCACAGTTTCAAGCAATTACACTGAAATGCAGAATAATGTTACTTCCTACTCGTTTCAAAAAGTGGCAGTGGGCAAAGAGCCAGTGATCGATGGTTGTGCAAATTGAGATTTTAACAGGATTACAATATCTACACCATATAATGGTTTCAAGCATTTCCATCGAAATCCAGAATATCACTATCTTCGACTATTTTCAAAAATGTAGGCCTGCAGTGGCCAGACGGTCAGTGATTGGTGGTTTTGCTTATTGAGACTTTTTCTCAGGATCACAACATCCACAACATATCAGTGTTTCACTCATTTGAATCGAAATCCAAAATATCACTATCTTCGGTTGCTTTAAGGATTCCTGTTAGTAACCAAATGATCAGTGATTGGTGGTAATGCCCAGTAAGACTTTTTCTCAGGATCGTGATACCTAAAACATATCGCGGTTTCAGACATTTTTACGGACATCTAGAATGTCGTAATCTTTCTGCTGTTTTCAAAAAAGTGGCCCTGTAGTGACCTAACTGTCAGTGTTTGGTGGTTGTGCCCATTGAGATTTTTTTCCCAGTAACACCATATCTACCTCATGTCATGGTTTCACGCAATTCAAACGAAATCCAATTTCCGTAAGAATTGCACCCGTACTATGTATTTCAAAGGGGGCATTGTCCCTCCAACACTTTTCTCCCAAAAAATACAAAGCACGTGTTTCCTACTTTGAAGTCATCTTTGTGTCGGCAGAGTTTCGTTTCTATAATGTGGCCCCTTTAATCAAGGGGACTCTTTTTTAAGAAGGGTCCCTTTGCTCTCGTTAACCTAATTTCCGAAAGAAACGAAAAATACGTTTCAATTTATTTTTGATCTAGTATACTGTATAAGTGCCAAGATTGAAAAATATCAGATGAAGAGGAGCCCTTGTTAAGCTATCTTCTTTACATTTTCACTTTTTGACTAAACGGGTTTTTGTTCCGAAGTCTTCAATTTTTAACCAATTTTGGTACAAGCCAGAATACGTGCTTCTTCGAAACTCAAACCGTGAACCTCGTGAATGACATCTTTACCTCCTGAACTTCTCGACAATCGAAGTAAGCATTCAACCAGTAAAAAAACGCTGTACTTTTTAATATTCTAAGAAACAAGAAGCCCATCTTTCGTATTTATACGCGGTGTTAGACTGTAAAAGAAGAAAGATAGGAGGATATATGAAAGATAAAGTAACGAAGATATAAAAACTGAAAGACGGGAAAGTCATTCCATTTTCTTCTTCTTCTACTACTTTATTATTATTATTATTATTATTATTATTATTATTATTATTATTATTATTATTATTGTTATTATTATTGGTATAGTTGCAGTGCGGTGGATATTAAAGTTCGGTATGATCCATTGTATTCTTGTGCCTCAAGCCCTCATATCTTCTTGCCAGAATACTTAAAACTACATCCAGAATTTGCTTCTTTTTCAGTAGGCTCAACTACAGTGGAAGAAAATTTTTTCGAGTAGAGTCAAGATTCAAATAATAATCGCTGCAATTTGCATATTCATCCCTAAAAGCAGGATCCAAGACAGAATTAACCCGGGATAGGTGACTTACATTTAAAAGTTATGATAACCTTAGCAGAGTATTTTTGTCTGAGAAGAAAACAAATGAAATCTCTAATTTCTAGTTCTATTAGTCTTGTAGCTCCGAGTCCGTGGCACAAGTACTGATTGAAATATGGACAATGAATTATGATTATTTTGTAACACATTCCACTTTAATATCACAGGAAATTCATCTTCCGGATTGCTTTCTTGTGAAAAATTATAGATTATATTGCTATACTATTTAAATTATGGGTACTGCTGCTATTTGTGTCGAGAATCAGAAACAGACGTAAGAGGCAAATGTTTTCTATTAAGTTGGAGGTATAACTACTTACATTTTAACAACTTTCTGGCTTTAAATCTTTATTCAAGTTAGCACCCTTTTCCCTCAGCCTTCGATACAGAAATGGAAGAACATATTTAGATTTTGATTTTTGATTCCAGCATATTTCAGGCATAATTTGTCGCAACTACGCTTGTGTGATATGTCGATATATCAATATTGTCGATATCGATATTGTCATATATCAATATTCGATATCGCAAATATATGGACATCAATATATCATCCTGACTTATTGATATTGATTGGGGAGAGCTAGGTGCAGGCGGCTCCTAAGTCTTGCGATGTATAAAGAAATAAAACTTCCTTTTACAGTTATGTCTTCTAATGATATGTTTTATTACCACAAATTGCAATGTGAATAAATCCACTTGCTATATAGTGTAATTTCTCAGGCGCCAAAACTTTTCAGTTCCCAGAAAAAAGGAAAAAGAATGCCTGTCTAAGGAAACTGACCCGAAATTTGAACTAGAATTTATCATAACAAAGTTTTTTTTTTAATTCCTTTCTCTCGGAGATTTCCATCCCTTTTCGTCTTTGGTACCGCTCATTCCTAAAAAGTGCACAAAACCGCTATACGCAAACATGATCTTAAGCAGAGTCAGAGATGTTGAAAAGGGAACAACGTTTTAATAATAATAATAATAATAATAATAATAATAATAATAATAATAATAATAATAATAATAATAATAAAAATAATAATAATAATAATAATAATAATAATAATAATAATAATAATAATAATAATAATAATAATAATATACTATTAATTATTATCATAAGGATTTTGTTTACAACTATGGTCCTCTCGCTTTATCTTGCATGGGAGGCCCGAAGTGTGGTACGCCAGTGATCTCCCTTGTTCTGCGTTTGTCTCTCTTTCCGTTTCGTATTGATTGTTTTTTTTTGTGCTCTTAGGCTTTTTTTATTAAACCTTCACATTATGTTACTTTTTTCCTTTTTGTACGAGATTTTTTTGAAAAGGAAAGAAATGTTTTCCTCTGATATCTGTTTCCCAGCATTCATCTTCTTTGAACTGCTTAAGTTAGATCGTTTTGTAACTTATCTCATTCATTGCCTTCACGTTAATAAAATCGTCATTCTTAAAATTTATGTTATTCTCTTATTCGCAGTTTGCGACATTGGTATATTTGTAACAAAATTGAGGTTTGGTCCAGCGCCTTTCTGATTCTTAACCAACCCAACGTCCGAGCTTTAGGGTTGCCTACTATTGCAGGAAAAGGAGAATTGCAGGTGGTAATGCACTTCTGGAGTCGTCGATTCATTAAAGAAGAAAAACACATCTGCCAATTGGGAAGGTTGACTTGGGATTCGAACCTGACAGCTTTGGTATATTTTTTCCAATGATTCCCAAAGTTAGACTTACAAAATGCTTACCTCAAGGCAGCTACATGTAATGTACTCATTCTTTTTGGACTACGGTGTTTTTAAATCCTTTAAAAATGGAATTGACATTGTACTTCAACATATAACTATATATTGTAGTAAACTATCATCTAAGAAGATAAATCAGGTTGTGACTACCAAATTTTGAAATTTTGGAAATTTTTTAAATGTAGCTGGGGATAAGCGAAAGCACTTAAATATAGATAGTTACATATATGATTCCTAGGGAACACTTCCCATTTTTTTAGTTAAAAGATGTGGTTCTATTTACATTTAACGCATTATGAAAAGTTAACATACTTCAATAATCATATAAGATGATGAGAAAGAGGCTATAAATGAGAAAACCAATAAATTTAGAACTTTTTGCACGAACGAGATGAACCACAAAATGAACTTATATATATTAAAGTCTAGAGAACTTCAATCAATTAATAGTGTTTCATAATTCCCAGATTTTAGGGATAATCCTTACTACCTCTCCCAAAATTTCAGAGAGGAGGACCAATGTGTCTTCACTATATGAAAAGTATTGCAATGGTAACTAACCCGATACATGTAACCGCCAGGGTGTCAAGTCGCTGTTCGGGCGGACATTTATTTGTAACCGCCTAGAGTTCGTGGTCCATGTTCGGGCTGTCATTTACTTGTAACCGCCCTGAGTTCGGGTCGCTGTCCGTGGCTCGTGGTACTACCAATAAGTATCTTAATGATACTTTAACTTACCTGGACAGGACGATGAAGGACCTCTCCAAGAAAAGGTTACAAACTGTTTCCAAATCGCTCGTCGGTCTCAATAATATGAGCATTAGGCGCCGAGAGGTTCAGGTGTCTCGTCTCGAAAACCTCACGGACGATCAGACGGTCATCCAGACCATAACGCACACAAACATCACTCATACAAACAACGAATACGCATTAGATTAAATGATACCATACTTATTTATTAGAGCACTATTATATATAAAAAAATAACGAAAAGAAATGAACACAACACTGGACACTAATAAATTTTGTCGCTGAAATTACGCTTTGCCCTTTTCGGGCAATATAGCCCTTTATATATATATATATGATTATAATTCAGATATCACTACAAATGCTTCTCTCACACCATTGACACACTTGGGGGATTAGCACAGGGGAAAAGTTGTTTGGATCGTCCCACGATGAATCCAGTTGTTACGCTGAACAGTCCTGCAGCGTAAAGGTAAATCTTCAGTAAATAAACAAAAAGAAGATCTCCACAGTTGAATACTGATATTGGAGGGCGCGTATATAACTTTTTAGCGCACTAGGTTTATGAACCTGGGACTTCACTAGTTGGGGCTAGCCGTAAGAAAACGTCCTTCACCGGCTAAATAGCTTGTGCCCCTTTACAATAAATTACATTAGAAGCTCGACGCGATGCGCGTAGTTACGGCTTCCAGACCTGGAGTCAAACTCCTCGAACATCCATGCTCAAGGTACGGGTTGCGATGATCAACTAAAAAAGGTTGGCAGTTCATTTCAAAAATCACTCCGTCAACTCACCTGTATGCACATACAAACAGAATATAGAAAAAAAATTATGTTAATTTTGGTCAACTGCCTATAATGCACTAGACACGGCGATAACACTGGCGTGAGAAAGTACAGATAACGGGCTGGAATACAACGCAGTTGATACCACTTTGGTTACTGAAACATCTGGTCAGCCCGTATTTCTCTAATCTATTATAATGTTTCCATAAGCGATTAAAGAAAGCACTTAATTCAGTTCCAAATAACTGCAGAATATATACTGTGCATATAATAAGTCAGGGAGAAACACTGAAATGGTTAGTCACTAACTGAAATGTTCCCAGCAAAAGCAATGTTTTAAATATATATATGAAAAAGCGATGAAAGACTTCTTTGTCCAATTGTGTGGGAAAGAAGCAATTCCCACCGAAGAAAGAACTTATATGCGTTGCAGAATAAAGTATAAATCGAAAATAATGATTACTGCCTTTACGAAATATACAGAGTGTCCACAAAAAATCCTTCTATAACCTGGTAGCGGTTATATATGGCGTCTGAAACGTGGAACGACCTGTCAAGTGCACACGTAGACAGGTTGAGCACCCTTGGCCGTATGACGAAATATGAATAAAATTAGGTTTTTCACCAAAAATTTAAAATAAGTTAGTTGGCAACACTGTCATATGGTGTGAGACTTACGTGTATGACCGTTTAATGGTTTTTCACCTGAAAAAGGGCTATTTAAAATAGTTAAATAACTTGTCCACTCACTACAACACGATGAGGTTCCTGCATGAGCAATGTCCAATCCAAGTGTTCCATAAAGTAATAAGAACCTCTTGAACAATTGGTGCAATTGAGTTTCCTTATCTTCCGTTTCTTCACATATTGAAACCATGTGTTGAATATCCTCCATGGTTCTCCAACGATGAGTTGATGAGGGGAGAAGGGGAGATTTTTTTTTTAAACACTGGTGTGAGAAACGAAGTATGGTTATAACACCTGTATGATAACTTCACTAAAAATGCGCAAAAAGCGTTTGTAGGGCTATTAAAATTCTTATTTTTTTAAACAGTAATATATATATATATATATTTTAACACACAAATACTTTTCGTAAAATGTTTAAGTGTTCCGTTTCGATCACTTTATTTTGTATAATATGAAGTAAATATGCACACTCAATAACTATTCAAGAAATCATCGACTTAAAGAATTATCAAATATCTCAATAAAAATTAGTAAATATACTGATATATGTGTTTAAAACATCAAAATATGAATGAATATGCAAATAGCAAACATGTTAAAGGTACTAAAATATTGAAATTATTGTTAAAGTTTCGATGTTACTACAATATATTTGAAAAATATGAAAATCATAGAAAAAATAAAATGAATGGAAATGTAAACACATGATAAACTGACAATATACAAACAAAATAAGATTTTCACCTGTATGTCCTTCTCTTTTTTTTAACTGTGCCTCGTGTTGTTTGGCAGAAAAGAACGAAAAATCGTTTTTCAAAAATAAAATTTAAAAAAATAAACTTGTGTCAAAAATGACGTTCATAGTGATTCCAAGAAATAAGCGTGATTCTGCATATCAAAAAAAAGATCGTGATTTCGTTGACATGTATGAAGAAAATTCGGCACGCCATAAGATCAAATGCCATCTGCTCGTCATGAAAATCGAGACTTTAATTCAATAATGCTCAATACAACAAATGGTTTCGTTCTGAAACAAAGTTGTTATTAGCTTATGCCCAGAATAATGGTTGTTGTTCACTTCCATAAACATAAACATTGTAGGGTTACCAGAACATGTGGGTATTATCTGCAAGAAATTTATTAATGCAGCGTTGAAAACTATACGGTGTATATCCAAGTTTCTCAAAGGTCTGAATCAAGGAAGTTGAATCACTAGTCCAAACATTCCTGAAAATAAGTGGTCATTATGCCATGAATTGGCCAAAACCATAGGTGGGAAAAATGTGTAATACTACGTGTACTAACACACAAAATATGCCATCGACACCTGCGAGGCAAAATAGAAACGTGCGTAGGCCTGCAACCATAGGCACTTACAAAATGTTTCTGCACAAAACGGAAATATAAACATTAATATTCAGTAAACTACGCGTATGTTCCCTGGAACATAACGTCCATCATCCACCTGGAAAAAATGTGTAAACACACAAAATACAAATGCTCTCGTAGCACCGTAAAATGTCTCTACAAGACAAAATACATGAGACCTATTAAAAGAAAAACATGAGATACAAACAAGAATATAGTCAACGACATTACAACTTTCTGGTCAATCTAAAACATCAAGATTAAATTCCCTACAAGACGGTTATGTCATACCACGACAGTTAAACTTTCTTAGGCATCTTCGCTACAAAATATTCAAACGGGTATTATTAACACATTAAAATTCAAAGTCATCGAGCATACGAAATAATTGACAAAGTAATTTTCGAAAAACGTTATGGCTTCATGCTGTTGTTAAGAAAGAAAATAAGTTGGTTTTCGGGACTTATAACGATATTTCTAAGACGGCTGAAACCTCATAAATAATGGGCCATATCGATTTTTGAAGAAAATCATCCGTCATTGGCAGTAGGGCTGAAACCTAAAGGTTTGTATTCCAAAACCTTTGGCCATGTTGAATTCTGAAGGATATCCTCCATACTGTTTGTTATGGCTGAAACCTAAAGGTTCGTTATCCAAAACCTTTGGCAATGTTGATTTTTTTTTAAAAAATCCTCCATAATAATAATAATTTTACTAATAAATTCCAAATAGGTTTGGGACATACTGTGACTAAAATAAACTTTCTCAAAATTAACAAAAGAAATTATAAAACCTTAACATACAAGTACACAATATAGTTACGATTAATAAACATTAAAATATTTACTAGAATATTACTAGACATCAACATATACTCAAAATATCTAACCTAAGAATACGCATGCTTAATTACGGGTACCATAAAGGAAGAAAAGAAATGAAAAACTATATTTTGCGATTAATGGCGAAAATACAGTTAGCTATGGAATATCCAATGGATTAGCCACATCCATTTTTGCAAGAGATCTGCAATTCCAGGAAATATTGCCTCCCTAAAAAAATATTTATTTATCCCCATAAAATATCCTACCCGAAGAAGTTTCCCTACGGTCGTTCAGTGGTCTAGAGAAGACAAAAAAATGTTAATTAGAAATTACAAGAAAATATAGAAGTTAAACATATTTCCGCATATATATTAACATGGGAGAAAAACGACCGTTTACCATCACGTTATCTGTTCATATAGTTCCTTCTAAAATAAAAAGATTACTGCTTTCGTTCGGAGAATTATACTATTCACATGACATTCCTGCACATACTATTACCAACAAGGAAATGCCTGATTCACTCATTTAAGGCTTAGCCTACTTTCCGTTCTAAACTTTTCTCTTCGAACAAAATATATCATGTCACATCCTGAAAATTCAAATAAAGTCAAAATCGGGTAAATGACGTAAATGAGGTTCAATAAAATTACAGTAAACACTTCAAAATGAAAATGAAAGTCTAAGATTAACACTGAAAAGAAATTTAACATTGATTATAAGTGTAAAGTTTCATATTCTACGCATGAGATTACGTACTAAGTTTCAATGACAAATATACAAATGTACATATAATTAACAACTAAAAATTTTCTCATCCTGGGTATCTCGATACATTCCTTTTTTTTTAAATTCTGAAAGCAAATCAATCATTAATTCTAAATAACATGTAATAACATATTTAAGAATTTCGAAAGTGGGAAGGGATCTTAAAGAAATTTTTAAAATTTTAAAACACAATAAAAATGTATATATTATAACGCCAAAATATCTTCCCACTAGCTGGGGGTACGGAAATCTCGCCAAGATTTCAAACCGTTTTAGATAAGTACGGATCCCCTACGTATGTGATACGTTAATTATTTACTGAAAGATATAAATTCAAACATCTGAAATAAAACAAGAATAATTAATGACATTAAACTAATAGTAAGTCAGTGATAAGGTTTGGAACACAAATGCACAGCTGACTGAGGTACGAAGTGCTACACAGAGCAAAGACAAAAAGAGGAAAAAAATTAATCAGCTGTATATCACCCGTTATTCAGCGACATAAGCACAGGTGGTCGAAAATGCAGCGACTATCTTATCAAAATAAAGAAAGAAAAACGTGTTATCTGCTCTTTGCTGAACAGTTAAAAGCTGGAAGCAAAAATGAGTTTTAAAAGAAATGCGTAGTTCTTCTTTTCGTATCCAGGCGTTCTGAGCAAAAGCTAAAAGCAAAAAAGAAGAAAAAATGAATGAATGAATGAATCACCGAACAGTTAAAAGAAAGATTAAAATAAATACATTGTATTCCTGTAAGAAAAATTTGTATCAACATACAGTCTTCGTTGCCTTTTTTTTCTATGATTACTGTTTCTACTTTGATAATTACGGTTTGTTCGTCTATTCCTACAGCGGTTACCTCTATGTACAAATCTATGCTTAATGTTACATAAATTGCGGTTCCTGTCTAGTATGTGATAACTCAGGTTACGTGGCCGTGATTTACGACTCCTTCTGTATCTGTTACTGCCTTTTCGAGAGCGGTCTTGGTTCTGATTCCCTTTAAATTTCGTATTGTTTACGCTCCGGTTTGCGTATCTTTGCTTATTGCTATAACTGTAACTTCGTTTGTGTTTTTTACTCTGTAGTTTGTGACAGCTGTTGTTGTGCGCTTACGACTTCTGTCGTCTACAATCATATGTTCGCAATTTTCACTAGATTCTGAATGAATAAAATCATTGTCAAATTTGTGACGAGGTTGGTTTAGGCTACCTGTTTCTGGTTGGAGTTCAGATTCCTGCGTTTCCTTTTCATTAGGAGTGTTTGTTTCTAGCTCAGGTTCCAATTCCAATGTTTTGTTTACACTAGCAATATCAGTCACTAATTGAGGTTCAAATTCCGGTGTTTCGTCTCCAGTAGGAACATCTGACTGTAACTGGGGTTCACATTCCGATGTTTTGTTTTCAGCATTTTCCGTTTGCTGACTATTTTCACGAAACACGTCCCGTAAAGCGTCTATCTTCTGACCTAATCCACTCTTTGACTCAACGAGATTCTCTTTCAAGCGGGCACAATTCTCTTTAAACTCAACACAGCTCTCTTTAAAATCAACTTTACTTTCCTTTATGTATCTCTCAATTTTTTCATTATTTTTATCTAGCTCTCGTTCTAACTTATCAAAATGCTTTTGAAAAACTGAAGCTATCTTCGTAAACAAATCGGCTTCGTTGTATGCCATCTTAAACAAAAATAAACTTGAAAAAACATACAATTAGAATAAAATATAATGTCACAAGATATGATTAAAATCACCTAAAAGAGAAGTTTTTTTTTTTAAGTTACTGGTTCTAAGCTGAAAAAGAAAGGATATATTAAAATTTTTATCTTATGAGTATTCGAGCACCAACGGTCTCGATTCGGGTCGGTAGTTCGGGCGTCATTTATTTGTAACCGTCTGGAGTTCGGGTCACTGTTCGTGGCTCGTGGTACTACCAATAAGTATCTTCCTGATACTTTAACTTACCTGGACAGGACGATGAAGGACCTCTCCAAGAAAAGGTTACAAACTGTTTCCAAATCGCTCGTCGGTCTCAATAATATGAGCATTAGGTGCCGAGAGGTTCGGGTGTCTCGTCTCGAAAACCTCACGGACGATCAGACGGTCATCCAGACCATAACGCACACAAACATCACTCATACAAACAACGAAAACGCACTAGATTAAATGATACCATACTTATTTATTAGAGCACTATTATATATAAAAAAATAACGAAAAGAAATGAACACAACACTGGACACTAATAAATTTTGTCGCTGAAATTATGCTTTGCCCTTTTCGGGCAATATAGCCCTTTATATATATATATATATATGATTATAATTCAGATATCACTACAAATGCTTCTCTCACACCATTGACACACTTGGGGGATTAGCACAGGGGAAAAGTTGTTTGGATCGTCCCACGATGAATCCAGTTGTTACGCTGAACAGTCCTGCAGCGTAAAGGTAAATCTTCAGTAAATAAACAAAAAGAAGATCTCCACAGTTGAATACTGATATTGGAGGGCGCGTATATAACTTTTTAGCGCACTAGGTTTATGAACCTGGGACTTCACTAGTTGGGGCTAGCCGTAAGAAAACGTCCTTCACCGGCTAAATAGCTTGTGCCCCTTTACAATAAATTACATTAGAAGCTCGACGCGATGCGCGTAGTTACGGCTTCCAGACCTGGAGTCAAACTCCTCGAGCACTCATGCTCAAGGTAGGGTTGCGATGATCAACTGAAAAGTGTTGGCAGTTCATTTCAAAAATCACTCCGTCAACTCACCTGTATGCACATACAAACAGAATATAGAAAAAAAATATGTTCATTTTGGTCAACTGCCTATAATGCACTAGACACGGCGATAACACTGGCGTGAAAAAGTACAGATAACGGGCTGAAATACAACGCAGTTGGTACCACTTTGGTTACTGAAACATCTGGTCAGCCCGTATTTCTCTAATCTATTATAATGTTTCCATAAGCGATTAAAGAAAGCACTTAATTCAGTTCCAAATAACTGCAGAATATATACTGTGCATATAATAAGTCAGGGAGAAACACTGAAATGGTTAGTCACTAACTGAAATGTTCCCAGCAAAAGCAATGTTTTAAATATATATATGAAAAAGCGATGAAAGACTTCTTTGTCCAATTGTGTGGGAAAGAAGCAATTCCCACCGAAGAAAAAACTTATATGCGTTGCAGAATAAAGTATAAATCGAAAATAATGATTACTGCCTTTACGAAATATACAGTGTCCACAAAAAATTCTTTTATAACCTGGTAGCGGTTATATACATATGTAACATAATAAAACTTTATGAAAGAGGAGAAATTAGAAAAAGAATTCCGAAATATGATTTTTTAATCATTTTTGTTACCCACCAAAAGTAACAAAATATACCTCTCAAACTTACAGAGGTATATACCCAAGTGCTATTCTAGCATACCACTTATTTAAATTTGGCAATAACCAAAATTCATTGGGAGTCGTCCTAGCTACCCGTCCAAAATGTAGACTCTAATCCAGAGAACCCTGCTAATACTTAGATAGGGTGATCCTAGGTCCCCTTAGGTCATTGATCCCGGTTATAGTAGGAATACTCAGGTGTTCCATTTCTTTAATATTTTGTAATTTTTAAAAATGTTACGTTGAATTATTGTCAAAATTGGTAGGATTAGAGAGTCTGTTGTAAAGCATGCTATTGTATGTTATCTAGTTTTACAAGAAGTTGAACAGCTTTCCATATGATCTTTAATTTTAAAAGATCATATAACATCAGTTTTTTTTCTTTCAATAAACCAATTCTAATGAAATAAGTTAATAGAATTTATGTACATAGGTTCCATATTTAGTATATTTTAACGGACTTTTGCCCCGTTGCGATAAGCTTTTTGTTCTATACTGGGCAATAAACACGAATTTGTATCCTCGAATATGTTAAGTTAACCAGCACAACATCTGTCACTGATAGCGTAGATCATCTTACTTTTTTAAAATTGTCACTCTAGCTTATTTGTCCAAACATTAATCTCCAGACATGATGTAGAGAGAAGAGAAAATGAAAGAGATACAACATATGTACGATTTATTTAATTCACTAAGGAACTATTGGGACCGACTGAGCTAATTACTGCTACTAGCGCTTTCCACTCTTCAGGAATTTACTATGACAGTCCTAAATCTGTGCATGAATTATTTCATTCGCCTCACTGTAATTATTTGGGAATGGAAACTGATTACGCTAAACGTCAATATGTTTCGCTGTCGTAAAGCAAGGACCGTAATAAATATAAATAAGGTTCTCATTATTATATAAGACACAGAAGTATTTATTCCGTGTACAGAACAATATAATACAGTAACTAAGCAGCATCATAACCACTAACGCTCACAGGATTTTTTCCAACGTTGGGGGGGGGGGGGCAAAAGACCGATATAGACAAATCCTTTGAGTTTTACGTCCCACGCTTATGCAGGTTAGGCTAAGGGACACGCTGATGATGAGTAATGAATCAAATGGTGGAATGAAGAAAGTGGCAGGAAACGGGATAACCCCGAGAAAACCTACGCACTCGGTGTTTGTCTAACACAATGTTCAATTGGTGCGGGCTGGGATCGAACCCGGGACCCCAAGGAGCAGAGGTGAACGCTGTACTACTGAGCCACCACGGCTCCTGAGTCAAACGGCCCCGCGTCAAATTTGCCCGGTTAAAAGATCTCCGCAACAAAAGGATGCGAGTCAAAAGTCTCGAATCGAAACGCAACACATAAATAGAGCCCGGTTCACAAGGGTCCCTCGAAAAATTGATCAAAGTCTAAAGGCCCTGCGTCAAACAGGCCCGGGTGGAAAAGGCGCCCGCTGCAAAAGAGCCCTAGTCAAACGGACCCTGGTTAAAAGAGCCCCAGTCGAAAGGAGCCGAATGAAAACGCTCCTCATAAAAAGAGCCCGGTCAAACGGATCCCACGAGAAAATGACAGAAGTCAAAAGAACCTGCGTCAAACGGGCCTTTGTCAAAAATTGGCCCGCCATAAATGGACCTGAGTCAAACGGCCGCGTGTCAAGAGAGCCCGGGTCCAAATGTCTCCACAACCAAAGGGCCTCTCATCAAAAGGGCCCGGATCAAAAGGTCTCCGCAACAAAAGGGCCGGAGAATAGTTTTTTAACGCAAAAATTTGGGATTTAAGGGCGAAAATAAATATAACAATGATAATGACTCTCTGCATTTTTCCGTTACGTTACTATACACAGAATTTTTGCGAAGGCTCTTAAGGAATGACAACCAACGTCAGAAACAGTGGCGAATTTGATGGAGGTTACAATTTTAAAAATTAATATCATTAATAATCATTAATAATAATAATAATTTACAAGGTCAGTGGTTGTTCATGCCTTAAAACCTGTATACGCCACTGCTCGAAATATTAATTCTATATTAACATAGGTCGTCTTTCGATCATTTTATGTTACTCCGTCCCCCTCTCCCAAGTTGTGCAAGAGTGCCTTCTTAATCCTTACCTCAAGGCAAGAAAAGCAAACAATATTTTCGCAAACACAGCCAGCCTAAGAAACTGAGTGACTCAGAACGCAAACAGCTCGCTGTATAGCTGCAAGAGACCCACAGATAATTAGTTGCTCTCTTGTTACAAGGCTTACAGTCAGACGTACGTATCAAGGTCAGTTCCGTTAGTTGAACATTGAGTTGACTGTTAGAATACAACAGCAGCATTCAACTAGTCCCTTCTGTTTCCTTTTCACGAATATTTTTCACCTTCATTCGTACAGGTTTCGTATTGTGTGCATTTAAATGACATGCTGTGTTAAGTATATATTCGCAAAAAGATGAGTACTCAAAAGGCAAAAAAAAAAAAAAAAAACATGTAGCTATTCTTGCTTTCCCCTTTTCTATTAGCCAGTGGAAGTGTGTATGGTTGTTTCCACATCCTTCTTGGAGTTTGCTTAAGATTCCTTCTTCTTTTTAGTCGAGCTTTTGTCTATGAATATCACCGCGACAAGTCATGGTTCTTATGATAGTGGCGCACCGAGAAATTACGGAAATAATAAATAATGTAGAATACGATGCTTTTGAAACGGACGATGAACGTAGTTTGTAGGAAGATTCTAGCATCAATTTGTGACGCACATACTTTTTTCATATATCCTCGCTGCTGAACGGAACGTAAACCAGTGGCAGGGTAGACACACAAATTATATATACAGGGTGGCTCATTTTAATCTTACCACGGAAATGTCTGGAAAACGTTTGAGCATAAATAAACTGAACAAAAACTCAAATCGAAATTGCCATTTGGCAAATCGAACGGCAATGTCGCGATGCCCCCAGAGCCGCTCTTCAAAGGGGCTCGGGGCTAACTTAAAAATATTAAATAGAAACATGGGGGACTGACAATTCATTCGATAGATCTTTAAAAACTAAAAACCGATGTGGCAAACGGTTTTTCATATCGGTCACTGTGTTCAAAATGGCCGCCAAAATATGTTACCTTTATCACATAAACGTTGAGTAGCACTAATATGGAAACGGTTGAACATAAATGAACCAAACAAAAACTGAAATAGGAAAGTCATGGGGCAAATCGAATAATGTTGTCACTGTTCTCCCAGTGCCGGGGTCCAGTCCCGATGTAGAAATTTTATATGAAAATATGCGTCACGTGATACCTCGTTCGATAGATCTTCATACACTAAACAGCGTTGTTACAAAAGATTGTTCATATGGGTCACCGTTTTAAAAATGGACGCCAAGACATCTTGCTTGTATCAGATAAAACGTCCAGTACCACTAATATGAAAACCGTTGAAGATAGTAATGGATGAACAGAATAAAACTATTATAGGAAATCACAGAATGTATTTATCATGCCACGGCTCGAAAATGTTGCAACATAGGAAATGATGATTAGAGTAAAAGTGCCATAATGCAAAAGAGGAAATCTAATTTCTAGAAAATCATCGGTCCAACTTTAAGTAGGTGAAAGGGACGGGAAAGAACGGTGAAATTCCAAACAAGAACGTTAGATTTTGCAAATTGTATGTACACAAGAAACTTATGTGGTACATGTTTTTATGAGATGTATATGTCTGTAATGGAAAGAAGTAGGTAAAATTCTTGTTAAACGGCACCTTCCATTTTGATTGCATTCAATAATTTGTGCAAAATGAATCAACTGAAATGCGAAACCAATTTGTCGAACAATGTGTAGAAACGTTTGTTTTCTCTAAAGTCGTCTGCAGACTATTGGTTCATTACTGTGTCAGTCACTTGTGCACCCAAGTGTTTCAGCGGCTTCTATGTGGCTAAGCAGTTAGCGTACACGCCTTTGGCGTGGGAGACCCGAGTTCGATTCCCGGCGGGAGCACGTGTGGTTCGGATTGCACGTTAATCAGTATGTACACGTCTCATATAGCCTCGCAGCTGAACCAGACGTTAAACCCAAAATCTACACAACTCAACCAAGTGTTTAAGAAAAAAAACACACCTATTGCAAGTAAATGTGGGGGTTTTCATTCGATATTAGTAGGGTATGAATGTAGGTTCTGCAGACACTTTCCCCCTTCCACCCCCTAACTGTCAAAAAAATTATGAAGCCACCACTGACTGTTGTGCTTTAACACAGAAGGATAACCCAAAGTGAGATTGAATATGCTTTTATGACATTTAAAATCATAAAAACGTACATCTAAAACTACACTACACTACTTACAATTATACTTTTATTCTATTCCATAATGACCCCAAGCTAATGTATTTACACAATCTCTTAATATATATCTTTTATCATCTGAAGAATCTAATGAACGGTTATACTATATATATCATGCTTATAACTTCTAATGAGGTTTATGTCTTTATACGTTTTAAAATTTTTAAATAAGCTTTCTTTATAATCATTAAACTGCAACTCCTTTGATATTACAGCTTTAGTTACTCCTTTAGCTTTTTTCTTTTCTTTATTTTCTACTCTAGAAGCATACATCTTTGATCTCAATCCAATAAACTCTGTCATTATCTTACCTTTATTCTCATCTTTCATCTTACCTATTACTTTTTTTGTTTATTAGTGGTAGTCCATATATGTTATTTTCTTTGTATTCACTCGTGTCAAACTTGTCAACTATTTCTGCTATATCTTTGTAAAAGTCTTCAGTCTCAATCTCATATATAAAGCTGTCAGTATCCATGTAGCATAAATCTATATTGTTTCAATATTTCGGCTTCATAGTATTATAGTGAAAATCATACATTAGTAGTTTTGATAGTTCTAATACACTCATACCAACATATATTGGTTTATTAAATGTTAATCGCTCTTTTTTTCATATGTATACCACACAAATTCTCTGTAAATATTGTTCTGTAATCAAAATTAGGTTTTGCAATTAATTTTTCTACTCTTTCAGGATCACATTCTAATTGTATGGGTTGCCTCTTCCAAATATTTTCCATTGCTTTTCCGAATACCGAGTTATTCATGAGCTTATAAAAATATTCTTCCAACTTGTTTTTAGCTTGCGTTCTCATATTTGTATTTAAGTCAATGTATTTCTTTAGCCAGTCTGATTGTTTGAATTCTAATATTCTATGCACTTTCTTTAATCTCATTCCAAGTGACATATATAGTTTTAAGTTCCTATAGTGAATTACATATCTTTCCTTATTATAAAGTGTTGTTAGTAGTTTTGATTGTTTAGATTCTGGTGGACACATGTTTTCTAGAGCTAATGGAAAATCAGAATGTTTGTTGTGTAAATACATCGGATATTCTAAATCTACTTCTAATATGTATCCTGTTTCTGAATCATCTGGAATGTTCATTATAATTATGGAAGGTTTAATCCACTTAAAGTCTTCATAAGGCATGCATTGACTCATAGCCCATCCATATAAATTGTTTGCGTCTAAATATGCTAGGTATGTTGAACACTCATCCTTATTATAATCTTGCATATATTTGTTATTAGCTTTTACATATCTTTTACTACATTGTGAGATTCCACCTCGTATACCCTTTTCTAACATCAGTATTTTATCATAATCAGTTAACATTTCTAAGTTAATTTTAGTCATCTTTAACATTGTATCCCACGATAGGTTTGGTGCTGTATAATACCATGCAAGATCTAATTCATATGCCTTTAAACACACATCTCTAAAGTTTTCAAATATATCTGTTAATTGGAGGACATCTGTTTCGTTATAATGTTCAGTTAAGTCCCTCACTAACTTCAGATCGAATTCTTTACAAACTCGTACATGAAGCTTATTACGTTCAGGACTCATTTTTTCTCCTGTTAATCTGTTTGTAAATTTGTCTATAGATAGTGGAACAGATTCTTCTAATTTTTCAAATGAATCAACATAATCAAATGGATAATCACCTTTAGTATTAACTAGATCAAGCTTATCAATCGGGAAAAAGTTTAATGTTTCCCGACATTGTTCTGGCTTAAAATTACTAGTTAACTCTGCTAAACTCTTTGACATAAATCTAAATGAATCAACAAATCTTAAATTTATTCCATATTTTTCTGGTCCTGCTTTTACATATTTTTCATTAGTTATGTACCTTTCTTCATTATTTGCGATCAGTTTAATTTTCTGTGTATCATAAGCTAACTCCTTAATAAACAAATGCGTATCATTACCAGTTAAAATGTGAAGAAATACTGGAACAAAGTTGGGATTTTTATAGTTTAAATTGCAATAACTGTGAGCTGCACCTCTAAACTTTCCAGTTAAATGATCATGATCTCTTACTTTTGCTTTATTTTTATTTATCTTATACAAACATTTTCTTAGTTCGTATTACCATTCTTTTATTTTTTCACTCATATCATCTTTATCCTTGTAGAACTGTATTTTCTTCTTTAACATATTTTTTTTTCTCAACGGCTGGGGGTAAGTCATTCAAGTTTTTCTCACATATGAGACAAGTATCCGAACTGTTCTAAGCTTCCATTTCCTCCTCACTAAGCGGGGTCATATCAACTACCCTGTTATATATTTCCATAATTTCTATTGCTTCTTTTTGTAACATTTCAACAAATACTTTTGCAGCATCTGGACCTATATAACTAACAGGGGCTTTATAGCCCCATTTGAATGTTTGACATAGTAACAAAAACTCATTGGTTCATGCTTTTGATATTTTACTGTTTTACTACAATTATGCTCTATTTTTAACTTACATAAGATGCATTCAAAGTCGGCAATTATCACAAATGGAACTCTTAATGATCGATTATAGTTTTGAAACTCTATTTCGTTGTCGTATGGTTTTGGAAGTTCTATTCTAACAGCCTCATGCTCTTTACAATATAGCATATGGTTTTGCAACTGCTTCTCATTTCGAAAGTGCCTCGTTAAACATCTGTCGCAGAAGTATATTTTTTCTTCATGTTTTGTCACTTAACTTCTTATTAATCCTGATAGGTTTTTTATCCAACAAAAATGACTGTTTTTTTCATCTTTTACATATAATAAATTGATATGAGTTTCCTGCTTAATTTTTGTGATTTGAAGTGGATATACATTATAGTTTTTGCCATAGCTGTAAACATTGATAGAAATATTACTTCTTCTTTCAAATTTTGGAATATCTTTTAATTGTACAGGAAATATCTGTACAATGATATCACAATACTTCTTTTGCAACTCTTTAACAAGCTGTTTATGGTGTGAAGGTCTTTGATACTGAGAACATCTATCTATAGGTTTTATATAGCTTGCAATAGAATACAAGAAACATTTGTTGTCTTTATTTTTGATATTAATCACTGCTTTCTTATCTTTAATTGGTTTAGGAAGTTTAATATAGGAAGAAGCTTTTAATGGTACATACTTCTTTAATCTGATTTGTAAATATTTAATTTGATATTAATCACTGCTTTCTTATCTTTAATTGGTTTAGGAAGTTTAATATAGGAAGAAGCTTTTAATGGTACATACTTCTTTAATCTGATTTGTAAATATTTAATTTGATGTAATGTCCATCCTGATCCTCTACCTTCAAACTCTTCCATTTCTCTACGAAGTTTTTGTTTTGCATAAGATATATATTCATTTAAGTCAGTTGATTCTAATATTCTCTCGTTTGGTGTTTTGAAATTGCGCTCTTGTATTTCTTTATCTTAAATATAGTCGCAAATGAAAACGAGATTTACTTTAACAGGGTGGAATTTTAATTCTTCTTTGATTTTGTGAATTGCAACTCTTCCACTTGTATCTAAAAATTTTATTGGGTCTTTATATCCTCCTGTGTTTTCAACTTTAATGGTTTGTAAACGCTTCTTTAATGCTGTTTCTTCTAATTCTAACTTAATTGGTATACGTGTTGGTTTCGGATCTTCAATTACTTCTTGTTTAAATGGGAATATGTTTCTAATTTGTCTTCTGCTTTGTTCATCATCATATTGTTTAAGAAGGTTTATTAGTTCTGCTTTTCTTAATCGGGA
This sequence comes from Thermobia domestica, assembly GCF_964235325.1. NCBI lineage: Eukaryota > Metazoa > Arthropoda > Insecta > Zygentoma > Lepismatidae > Thermobia > Thermobia domestica. The sequence continues at coordinate 102,982,936 of NC_137458.1, forward strand.
ATATCTTTTGATTCCCTTTTCTTTACATTGGCGTCTTAACTCGATTACAGTAAATTTACTATAATTACTCATCTTATTTACTATATAGAAAATCTTACTACTCAATTTTTTATCTTCACCGGATTATTTCTGTTCATTTTTGTACTATTTTTAGTTCCATATATCCTAATACAACGCTTAACATTGTACACTCCTGCCATTGTCTACATATTACGCGTTGTATTAGAACACGACTTTCATGGGAATAACCCATCAAAGTTACATGTACACATATTAAAATTAAATCATTTTTGTAAACTTACTCATCATCGTCATAATCATCACTACCATATTAATATCCATCATCACTACTGAAATCAGATGTTTTTTGTTTCATTATTAATAAATCTTTTTCCTTTAACAGTATTTGCTTCTCTAGTAGTGCTGCTAAGAGTTTAAGATCATGATGAATTAGTTTAAGTCTATCATGTAATAAATCAAATTCTTTCTCCATAATTATTATATAGAAAACCAACAAAAATGAGATAATTTAAAAAAAATCTAAGAATAAAAACGAACAGGTGAATGTGGCTAGTGCTAAGGAAATATCTTACAAACCTATATTTGATTGTGTATGTAAACATTTAGATATTGGTGGTTATAATGATGAAGACAAAATAAATTTTAGCGTGTCCATAGGTATGTTAGTTCATTTGTTCAAGAAAGCCACTAAAAAAAGAACTCATTTCTTATACAAAACATTCTCTATGCAAAAGTTATGAATTTGTCTGAAGATATGTTAGATTCACTGACTGATGAACAATGGTTATCTATAGGTTATGATGATTATGAGGAGGAATATAACTATGAACACATTACAGAAAACTTCATACGCAAATATCAGGAGAAAGTTAATTTGAGTAAAATATGTTCATGGAAAAAGTTATCAGAAGAGTTTATATGAGAGTTAGCTGATAAAGTTGATTGGGAGAATATTTCGGAAAGCCAAGACTTATCAGAAGACTTTATAAGAGAATTTGCAGATAGAGTTGATTGGAAAGAAGTATCGTTAAATCAAAACCTATCTGAAGAATTTATTAATGAGTTTATAGACAAAGTTGATTTTGTTGCTATATCTTATGGAAGCAAACTCTCTGAAGCCTTTATACGAAAACATGCAGATAGAGTTGATTGGTGGAGCTTATGTAGGACTCAGCAATTATCAGAAAACTTTATAAGAGATTACGCTGACAACGTAGATTGGGCAATGATTTCAATATTTCAAAATTTAACAGAAGAATTTATTACAGAGTTCAAAGACCACGTTCATTGGGATAACATTTCAATTTATCAAGATCTATCTGTAGAGTTTATATATATATATTTAGACATTTTGTGGATTGGAGAGCTATAAACAGAAAATATAATAATAATTCTGATTTAGGTGGTATATTGAATTTGGCATTCAATGTTACATCAGATGGTTTGTTTAATGTTTAACTAATTACCTTTTATGACTATTATATCACAAAAGTTGTAGCCTTAATTATTATATATTAACCTTAATTATCTGATATTCACCGATCATATAAACAATCAATTTCTTTAACCAATTATTTTTCTGATAGGGGTGTCCAAAACTCATTACCCTTACCTTTACGAATGTCTAGTTCTTGCTGCATTAGATTGAATAGCTTAATTCTGTTAGGATCTCTAAACTTTTCATATATTATTACATGATTCGGATATTTTTCTTCTGCTTCATTAAGAGGTTTATATAGACTTCTCTTTTGACATCTGATAGCATAATAAGGGAAAGGATCATTAGCTTTTGTTCTTCTTATATATGATTAGACAGTTATCTTTTAAATTATCGCTTGTATATGGTGCTGCGATTTCTTTTAAGCCCTCGTTTTGAATTTTCAATCTCTCCATTGTTTGTTCTATCTCTTCTACTCTTCTTTGCAACTCTTCTTGATCATCTTGAATCTGTCTAAAATTAGAAACAAAATAGTCCTCGATAATATCATAGCATTATTCAAGGAAGTCTTGTGATATCCATAAAGCAATAGCGAGAAATATTTTCTTATATACATATGTTCCTGAGATGTTCGATGTTGTTTCTTTATCTCCTCCTGTTATTAGATATGTAGAAGAGCAGGTGCGTATTTCTTCTCCAGTGCTTTTTCTATTGTATTAACCTTTTCATTATAATATTGTATTAATTGCTTTGATTCTTTATTTCTCAACCACTCTTTAAATCTCTTACCTCCATCATTACATAGTTTTGTTGCATTAAAGTATCCTGTACTCTTATCTATAATCAGTTTAAAATCACCAAAAATACCATAACAAAAATTATCTTTAATCTGTTCATAGCAAATATCATTTAAACTATACGAATTATCCATAGTACTCATATTTATTATATAGAAAATATTTCATGTGAGCTCTGGAAATATATGCTATGAGAGATCTCATTCAAACTAATCTTTTATGGAATAATAACAAAAAAAGACAACATTTATATTTATATTACAACATTACTTTTATCTATCCAACTATTATGTGAATCATCAAAACCTAACCCTTTAACATATCCTTTATCACCTTCCTTTCTCAACACCTTTTCCACCAAGTATTCATCTTTATGTTTCGTCTTTAATAGTTCTGGTTCGTAAAATCTACCTTGCACATCTTCTTCTAAATCTTTAGTTCTATATGTAGGTGGATTAGATGGAATAACTTCACTAGTAAAAAATACTTCTGTTGACCAATTAGGTGTATATCCTTTCTCAAATAACCCTTTCGATTTACTTATACGAACATAATCACCTAACTTGTATTTGGGTTTAACACGCTTATATTCTTTCTTCTACACTTTCTCCAATATTGTTCGCTCATTTTTCTTGTTAACTTCTATAGGCTTTAAACCAATTGTTCTATGCACTCTATTATTATACTCACTAACCAATGTTTGTAATATCTCTATCCATTTATAATTTCCTTGTGTTGTGAACCTTTTCCACATGTTTTGTTTTAGTGTTCTATTAAATCTCTCAACAACAGAAGCTTTCTTACCACTATAGGTTGAGTAATGATTAATCTTATTTTCATCCATTAACTTCTTAAACTCTTTATTTTAAAACTCTTTACCTTGATCAGTTTGTAAGTTACTAGGTTTTCTCATTCTTAATATGGATTCGAATGCTTCTGTAACATTTTTACCACTCTTATCTTTAACATTAACAGCAAACGCATATTTCGAGAACACATCTATAATCGTTAGCAGATACTTATAACCTTTATTTAATTTGGAAACCCCTTTTAATACTCCACTATCCATTTCAACAAGATCAGCTTGCCAAAGATCATCGATACCTTTTATAACTGCACTTAATCTGTCAAAGTTTTTTCTAGATGGTTTGTGAATTTCTTCTATAATGTCTTCTCTAATACCTTTACCTTCTTCTAGTCAATCGTGTTTTTTAACGAATTGAGTTTCAGTAACACCGCATACAGAACAAGTACCTTTCTTTAGATATTTTCCATTCTTTGTTTGTTCAATTCTAATGGTATTTTTCTCGTATCTGTCGATTTCTTACACTTAACACAATACATCATCATTATTTATTATATAGAAAATCAACAAAAAATTAAAATTTATCACTACCTAATACTATACTTTTAACATTATCATCATCATCACTTGATACGTCTTCACCTTCATCTTCTATTTCTATATACATCATAAGCAATAATATATTTACCTTCTTTCAATTCAGTATCTTTAGATGGTCTAATTGTTAACTGATCATTTATATTAAAGTGTAAAGGAAAACTTTCAACTAAAGCACCATTTAAAAATAGGTCTATAAGGTGTTTATTAAGACTTGATTCTATATGCATTAACTTACCACTATAAAGAAATTTGTAGGCAGCAGCTAAATTATATACAAAAAAGGCTGGTTTCCCAAGATCATCTTCTGCCAATCGCATGGAAATTGAACATTTTATTTTCTTGTAAGTAAATTAAACTCTTCTTTCACTGATTCAAGCTGTTCTAATGTTACAACATCTTTTTTATCAATAGCATTAGATACATTAACCAATCTTTTATTCTTAAAATCAACCCAGGATGTAAAAACTTCTCTAGATTCTTCCATTATACTTTTAACATTACCTAAAATATCCATATTTATTATATAACAAACGTCTTTAGGAAAGCTCTCTTTGTATATACATTACAACAAACAATAATTGACCTTCTTCCATAGCTGAATTTTTAGTTGGTTTAATTGTAATTATATCATTCTTTTTAAAGTTAAAAGGTACATTTTCGATCAAAGTATCACCTAAATATATGTCTACAAAGTATTTATCCAAACTTAATTCCATGTGCATTATTTTCCCATTATAGAGAAATTTGTAACCGTTAGAGAGATTAAATATTCTAAAGATTGGCTCCTTAACGTTTTTAGCTCTTAATCGATATAATAGAGGTATAGTTTCTTTTTGCATAATCAATTTAGTAGTATCCATCCTAATCTTTTGAAAATCTTCTTTCTTTATGTATGTGTCTTGTAATGTTTCTAATGCATCTTCAATTCGTTTTCTATCGTTCTCTAATTGGGCTTCTATTGACCTAAGTTGACTTACGCTAACAACATCATTTAAATTCTTTAACAATTTTAAATTTTCTTCACTAATATCAACATTATCTTTTCATCTTATCTATCTTTAACATTACCAAATATATCCATACTCATTTATTATAGAGAAAATGTCCATCCTAATTTTTCAAAACATTTCTATAACATCTCTATTTGTTTAGATGAGTGTTTAAAATCAATATCAACATGAACATCGTGCTTTTTCCACAGAATGTACAATACACATTTTAAATTAATAACCAATACTCTTTTCGGATACAGTTCTTTAAATGTTTCGTATAAGTTTTCGAACTCATTTATAAGTGTTTCCTCCATATGTCGTAAGTTTAATGGTTTTTGATCGGTAAGGTGATAGTGTATTAAATATATATCATCATAATATTTTGTGTATTTGTTTTTCTTTAGTACTTCTAGAACATCTTTTGGTGATATTAAATCTTTTGATATATCTCTAAATTCATCATTTACCACCTTGAACACATCTTCAGGAATAATTCTATCCTGTAAAGCTTGCAAACGAGGTAGCTGTAACTTAAATCTTTTTGCAGTATCATACCATGGTATTCTTACGCAAGGAGCTCTCATTCTTTCATTAGTACTGTAAACAAAACAATTCTCTACAGAACAATAATCTCAAATGTAGCTACTCCTACCTTTTGTTAATCACTTACTACCACAATTACTGCATTTTAATGGTCCGGTGTTATAATTTGATAACATATCCTTTAATGTAATTATTGGATATAACTTTACCAACTTTTCTTCCGTGTAAAAAAATTTAGGTATTAATATTTTCCATAACTGAACAACTGTATATGCCTTGTTTTTATTTTTTAAGTCTATCTTACTAACATCCCGAAAATACCAATTAAAATTAAATCTAACTAGTGCATCTAGTTCATCCTAATGCTTCTCAAAATAATCTAAAAATCTATTGTGTATAGCTTCCATATTTATCTTAAGACAATACTTTTATTAATATAAACCATAAAAGTACTTAAACGTAATAATATTTAATCATTTTTAATCATATACATAACATCACTAAAAATACCCTTGATTTAGAAGATTTAAATCCTTAACACAAAGATGAACACATATAACGGAATTAAAGTCTTGTATTCGTTCGTCATTCTAAATTAGTTTTCGGTACCAAGATATTGTACTAGTTGTTTAGGAGCAACACCACCATAAGAATCGAACACGTACTTTATGTTGTTATCTTTCTAATAGCATATCCAATGAGTACCAATGTTTTCTGATTTAACTAAGGTTAACTACACCACACTCATTTACATAATGTTTTTGTAGAAGTTTATCACTCATAAATACACCTCAAAATCGTTTTATCTTAAGTTCTTTAACCAACCTCTCTATATCGAAGTTGGTCAATGGTTTTAGTTTTTTGACTTCTTTGGTTTACCTGCTCCATGCTTTTCTTCCATAGCCATATTGTGCCTTTTTTGTTCTTCAAGTTCTTCTTTATTCTTCTTAGCATCCAGTACAGTTTTAGTAATCGCTGCTGCACCACCTGCTAATGAGCCAACTGCTCCTAGAGCTGCTAAAATGGCCGGAATTGTAAAAACAAAACCACCCATATGCTCTTTCTTAATCTTTTTCATTTGTGCAGTAGTTAAAGTTAAATCCATTCCTTTACCTTCTTTAATTTTCTTAGATTTATCACTAAGTTGTTTCTTTGTTAATACATGATCAATATTTAAATCCTTTAGTTCGTTATAAGGAACACTAAACATACAACGTTTAATAGAACACATCTTCCTATTTATTTAAGAGAAAATCTTAGTTTATAAAAGTTCAGTTGTTGTTGCTCCACCAAATTGAATTAAGGAATCATTCTCATCTGTTATCCTTATCTCAAAATTGTCAACCTTGTCTTTGGATATAGGGAAAAATAACCGATAAGTAGGCTCATAAATAATACTATGTTTAAACTCGGCATCTGTTTTAAATGATGCTATAATTCCTGTTTCTCTATGTGTGTATTCTGTATCTTTAACAAACATACCATCCGCTATATTACAGCGAACATTAATTGTATCGAATGGGTGAAACTTTGGTATCTTATCTCCAACATGTTCTGTGTTTCTAACTAACTTCTTTTCACTAAAACCTAACACAGTATTAATGGTATCTAAGGATATATCACAATACTCGCTAAATATTTTAACTCTATTTCTCTCTTTGTCCTCAGTAAATTTAATATTTTTTAAAGCATCACCAGTGTATGGAAGATTTGATTTAATATATTCTTCTAATTCTTTTAAATTATATTGACCACGTTGAACTATAAGTTGTTTTGTAAGATTAGGATGAAGGTTACTACAAAATGTTAGTTTATTATTTCTTTCTGTGATATTTGGAGTTAAGTATGTTGTGTAAAACCCAGCTAGTCCTATACTTAAATAGTTGCTACTGTTCTCTAATTCGTAATGGAGTTTCTTTAAAACAGAAGTATCACTCGTTAACTTAAATACCTTAGCCATTTATTATATAATAAATGAATGAGTTTGATTTACCTAGAGATATTCCAAGAGAGAAAGTAATCAAGTTAATAGAACATGTCATTCAAAAGTTAGAATACAGTTTAAAGAAGAAAAAGAGAAAACTACGAATTGTTAGATATGCATACTACACTTTGATCACGTTGTCGGTTATACTTTCTGCAACAACTGGGTTTATTAATATTTTTATACCTGTAACAATTTACTCAATATTAACATTATCTCTTGCAACAGGAAGTGCTATAATAACAGGTTTGTCTTCTAAGTTATACCTAAGCAAAAGATAAGATGAATATAAAATTATTTTCACTTATATTAACACATTTAAAAAACAGTTAGAGAAGATAATAACATTAAATGGTGAAATGTATAACGAATATATAAAAGATACGTTGCTTAAGATCAGAGAACAACTTAAAGATATAAGATCATAAAAGAGTCGATTTTCTCTATAATAAATGAGTAAGAAAACTATTAATTGGGATGTAAAAGAGATGATAAAAGAAACAACAGTTAAGAAAGGAAATGGAGAGCTTATACCTGATGATATTCGATGTCTTATAGTGGGTCCATCTGGGTGTGGTAAAACTTTTTTGTTATTTAATTTTTTATTACAGCCAGGTTGGTTAAACAATAATTACTTTTATATATATTGTAAAAGCATGACTCAGCCAAAGTATGAACAATTAAAAGATCGTTTTGAAAAAGCATAACTAAAGTTTAAGAAGCAAATAGCAACGTTCTTAAGCGGTAATGATTATATTGTACCTATTGATGAATGTGAAAAATACCCTATAGTTGTGTTTGACGATTACATTTTAGAGAATCAAGATACTGTTAGAGATTACTTTACAAGAGGTAGACACAGACATTTAGACTGTTTCTATCTTGCACAAACATATTCAAAAGTACCTAAACAGCTTATAAGAGATAACGTTAACTTCCTATGCATATTCAGACAAGATGGTACTAATCTTAAACATGTGTATAATGAGTTTGTTGGGGGAGATATATCCTATGATAAATTTAAAGAGATATTTTCAAACTGTTGGCAAGAAGATTATGGGTTTATAGTAATTGATATGACAAGGAAGGTAAACAATGGTAAGTATAGGAACAAGATAAAACATTTCTTAAACGTTTGACTTTTTTCACGTTTATTGATGTTCTTTGACGTTTATTGACGTTTGTTCGTTTTCTATATAATAAATGGATGAGAAAAATATTAATAAGAATATCAAGTTAAAGGAGTTCTTGATAAAGGGCTTCAAATCTTGGAAGAAAGAAAGAGCACGTATATATGATAAATTTAAAACACAAGAACAACCTGTAATTGATGCTATCCAAAATTTAGGAAGTGAGATCAAAGAAGTAGCAGAACAAAATAAAAATCTAATAACTGAACTTGTTCGAGTTGTACATAAGACGGCTTCAATAGATCCTAGTCTACTAGAAACACCTAAAAGGATAACTTATGATAGTTCTCCAAGTAGTAGTGATACGTTTATAACGGGAGAAATAAAACAAATGAGAAAACAAATTAAAGACAAAGTTGAAGGAGTAGAACCTTTAACAACAGCACAGTCATTTGGTAAGATTGCAACGAAATATTATAGTAAAAGAAATGATAGCGTATTTGGAATAAGAACTGCAGAAGAAGATGGAAAAATAATAAATAAGATAGGAAATTCTGAAGTTAAAGTGAATGGCGATGATTTGATAATTAATGGTAAAACTTATAAAGGAACAGAAGGTCTATGGGAATGGTTAACGATGAATACTAATAAAACCATTGAAGATTATGACGATGACGATTTTGAAGAGTACAAGGAAATAATAATAGAATGAGATGCTGCCTTCCAAAAATATAATCGAGATAAAGAAAGTAGCATCCAATAGAGGTTCTAAGTACATTAATGTTATCAAGGCTTTTTGGGATAATTATATTAAACCATCTTTACCTCCAACTCCTAAAAGGACTAGTGAAGGAATTAAACAATATACAGAGATACCTAAAGAATATATATGGATGGATGATGTGAGAAAGTTAATTGATCGGTTAATAGTTATAGATGGAGAAGAAAAGGCTGGTAATAATAACTTTTATAATGAGAAAGTAGGTATAGTGAGTATGATTAATAATAAGCTTTCACAATTTATTCCTAATGATCCAAAAGGTATAGGTTATTTGATTAAAATCTTAAATACATTACCACCACGATTCTAGAATGATGAGAAGCTTGGAAAAGGACTAATGAATAAGATTTTAAACATGAAGGGAATACCAGAGATACATATACCTGGCTTCAGATTTTGTGGGCCTTTTACGAAGCTACATTAGATTAGAAAGAGGTGATAAAGATATTAATCCATTAGATGAGGCTTGTAAAGAACACGATATATACTACAGAGACAATAAAGATACAGAGTCAAGACATATTGCAGATAAGGAGCTAGGTTATGTTAGAATGGGGAATATAAGTTTTTAAATATTATTTTATGTATGATTCTTTTATGCCATAAAAGCGTTGTTTCAAGATTTTCTTTATAATAAATGGATAGTGTTGAGAGTTACGAGTTACAGAGTTTTAAAGCTAACACAAGAACATTTAATAATTTCAATGAAGCTAACAAAGATATTGAGTTTCATTTCGATGTGGGGGATGGCTTTATACATCCACTCAAAGCAGATTGTCATATTACTTTTCAAGTTGTTGGTGCATCAGTTGGAGGAACATTTGGTGCAAACGATCTATAAAACTTGTAGATAACTTCTTACCATTCTTCTTTTCACAAATTGAGGTTAGAAAGCATGGAGTTGTTATAGATAAGATTGAACTACCTGGAATAAGGTTTACAGCTATTGGAACATTAAAGATTTCCAAACCAGAAGTTGAATATCCAAAACAAGCAGGATTTGAAACAGATGATAATCTTAGTCTAAGAAAGGACTTTAGCGTTTTGTATCCATTAAGATTAATTCCAGGCTTTTTAAGTGATTATAAAGAGGTTATGTGGAAAGGTGGATTAAGAATAACATTTACAAAAGCTAACAACAATAACGATGTCTTGTACAAATGGACTGGATGGGGAGCAGGTGCAGCAGCTCCTAATGATGGAAAAATAACAATAAAAAGTATGGAGATAAGAATGCCTATTGTTGAATACGAATCTAATTATGAAAACAAGTTAAAGTTGAATATTCTTAAATAACCTAAAATCATGTTTTCATTCCATACTTATCAACCTGTTCAGAAGACTGTAGTAGGTTCTTTCTTGGAATTCGATGTTACTACTCAATTTATTTCTAGACAATTTGATATGCCTGATTTCGTAGTTGTAATGTTCCAAACTGATAGAAACGGTAAACAAACAGCAGATGCAAGTAAGTTCGATCATTGTAAGGTAAAGAATATCTATCTTAAGAATGGAAGGAATGAGGTATTCCCAAAATAATCAAGAATCTTAGATATTGCTAACAGGGATTATTTTAAGATGTACGAAGATTATACTGCATTTAAGAGAATAACATGTGGCAATACCGAAATTTACTATGATCCTAAAGAATTTATAGATAACAGACCAATGTATTCAATTAATTGTAGTAAGAGGAAAAATGTATCGGTAAATTCGAGAACAAACATAAAGATTGTAGTAGACTTTGCAGAAGCTGTGGCTGATAATACTATATGCTATGCGATTTTAATTGGACAAAAGAACTTTACATATGATCCTAAGAATGAGAAAGTAGTAGAAGAGTTTTAGATAGTTAAATGTATTTTTGTATTGTTTTATGAAAGTTTTTCCATAAACGAAATTGATAAAAAATGATTAAATATTTTTGGTGAAGACAAAAATTGAAGAGTGTTCATTGATTTTCTATATAATAAATACGATGTCGAGTCATATTGAGCTTTTAAATAAACTTGGAAGTCTTGAGCAAAAAACAAGTTATTGGATTAAGAGAATTATAATTAAATACAGAATATAAGATTGTGAAAATGGAAAAGATTAAAACTAAGTTTGGAAAGAGCATTTTAGTTGAGTGTGAGGAGTTTAAGTTCTTTCTTCCACCTAGATTTACAAAACACTTAACAGATAAAATGATTGATGAGATCGTTAAAGACGGAATAAAAATCAAATACACTGGTTTAAAAGATAATTATCCAACTGTTGAGTTCTGAATGTAAATTTTATGTAAATTTTCTGTATGTAAATGAGGATTGGTTTTATGAATATTTTCATAAAGCGAACATTTCCTTATAACAAATAAGCTATGGCTACTTATTTGAAAAAAATAACGTTAAAGCATTGAGATTCCTTCGTATAGATGAGTTAGAAAAAGGTGAAGCGTACGAGATAACATTATGGAAATTGATTCAAACACAGCGTTATGGTCAAAGAGTTTTAGTACATTTAGATGAGAAATATAAGACATTATTACCACAAAGATATAATGACGAAACTGAGCAAGTATTGAAAGATTTGAAAAAGTATAAGCTGTTTGTTAAGTATGACTGTTTGAAAGATTTAGATAATGGTTATAAAATACATCAGTTTTTCTTTAGAAATGAATCCAAAAAATAACAAAAATAAAACTTGTAATTTTAAGTATTTTTTAAGTGTATAAGTTTTTTATGGTTTTATTATCAATATCCGAACTTGTAGTTTAGGTATGTTTTAAGCGTATAAGGGTTTTTATAGTATTAAGATTATAAAAAACTAAGACCTTTGGATATACAGAACATGCCATTTAAATTTTAAAGATACATATATAAATAAGGGATTTATTTGAGTTTTTTATAATTATATCCTTAGAGTTATGCACCCTGCAAGACATTCGATATATAGTAAATTTATTTCTCTATTGATTGCCGTTTGAGTTTTGAAAATCGGTTAATATTTGACGAAGTTATAACAAACTCAAAATTTCGGCATTTTTACGGGTTTATTTTTGAGTTTTCAGGAAAATGTTATTCATTAAAAAAGTCTTAGAAATAAATGTTAATTACGATATTATTTTTTTTTCGATTTAGTGAAATTTTGAAGAGATATTGAAAAAGGGAGAACATCCTGAAGGTTATGCAACCATTTGCGCATCTTGTAAACTTGGTTATGTTATTAGTATTCATTTGTCGTTTGAATTTTTGATATCGGTTAAGTAGGGACCGAGCTATTGAATTTTAACGTTATTTGGGGGTGGGGTTGCAGTGTTGCCAACTTGCTTTTAACAATTATCATATTTATTAGTAATGGGGTGAATTCATCCCTATATGTGTTAAAGCGATATCTTGAAATATTAAAATCCTGTAACGTTCCGAAAAAATATTGAGTTGGCAACACTGATTTTTTTCTTTTTTGAACATTCACGTTTTAACTAAATTTGCCGGTTAGGTGACCATATTCAAACAGTTACTCACTTATTCAATATATGGTGTTGCATATCATTTAGTTTATCATTGATTGCTGATGGGAAGGAAAGAGAGAAAGAGACTCGAGAGATATTTCGTCACGGATTCAATGGCGTCATGTATTGCGTTGTCTTCCTGGAGGAGACTACGTCATTGGTATATAGCGCCTTCTTACGATTGCTACCTAGAAGCTGTGTTGAAGGAAGAGAGTTGCTAATGTATATATGTATGTTGGCGTGAACAGAAGGATAGAGAATCGGATTGGACGGTCCTGTGCTGGTACTGGAATCGTTCAAATGAATCAGTGACTGATCACCTAGTCCAGTAAATGCTATTTTATTATACATTCTTTCTCATCTACTTTTTAAAGTTAATTTTTAACGGATTTTAATGATTCAAGTGTCAAATGAAAGCTTAGAAACTGGCGATTAAGATGCAGTAAATATATTTTGTGTAGGATTCTACTGTAATATTTTAGATGCAAGTTTTTATGATTTTAAATGTCATAAAAGCCTATTCAATCTCACTTTGGGTTATCCTTGTGTGTTAATGTAGAATAGTCAGGGGTGGCTTCATAATTTTTTGACAGTTAGGGGGTGGAAGGGGAAAGTTGTCTGCAGAACCTACATGTATCCCCTACTGATATTTTCCCATTAATTCCCGCTTCATCCACTTACGGAAAAAGATCGGAAAGATAATTTTCTAAGAATTAGATTTCCTCTTTAACATTATCACTTATACTTTAATAATCTTTTTCTCCATTGGATTATACTTGAGGCGTGGAATGAATAAAACCCTCTGTGATTTGCTATAGAAGTTCTATTCTGTTCATCCACTATTATTTTCAACCATTTTCATATTAGTGATACAGGATGTTTTATCTTATACAGGCAAGATGTCTTGGCGGCCATTTTGAAAACCGTGACTCATATGAACAATCTTTTGCCACATCGCTGTTAAGTGTATGAAGATCTATGGAACGATGTATTACGTGACCCTTATTTTCGTTTAAAAATTTTAAGTTGAGCCTGGACCCCCATGGAAAGCGGCCCTAGGCGCACTGCGTCAACATTATTCGATTTGCCCCATGACTTTCCTGTTTGAGTTTTTGTTCAGTTCGTTCAGCTCCTTAGGGATAGTCATTTCTAGAATCCTTAGAAATGAACAGTATTTCTAAGTTCCACGTCTCATATAGCCTCGCTGCTGAACAGGACGTTAAACTCAAAATCAACTCAACTCAACTTACAGTCTTGTAAATGAGCTCGATACCTTGTTCTTCATTTCGGCGAAAATGTTAATAGCTTTGAAGTCAAATATCCTACAAAGCTTTCATACCAAGTTCTTTATTGTAAGTGTCCGTAATTCAGAAAGTTTGGCATGCTGCTCGTTAAGTAAGTTACACTCTTTTCAGGGCATTCATTGAATGTTTACAATAAAACTGGAGTTGATGGAATACTCAATACCATATTGAGCAGATTGGTTGTTTCCTGATATTTGCTTTGTGGTTCATTACTGAGATAGTTTAAATATTCAAGTATTTGGGAAGAGAAATGTGTTTGTTACTAAGTATTGTTGATAAGTTCATTCTTAAGCTGATCTGAGCAAAAAGTATTAGGAAAGGTGAATATCAAGTCATTCAGTTTGCCGTATGGAATAATTTGTTGATGCATACTAAATATTCTATAATTTATTAGTTCTACAATGACCAGATTTTAGTATTTTTAAAATCTTTCATATTCACAATTATAAAGCGAAGAATCTAATATAAATAAAGTAGAGTTTGTTTGTGTGTATATCTATCTATCGTTGTGTCTGTGTGCGCCAGAGGACCTGACGAGTGGACCGAGTTACCAAAATGTGCTCATGGGTAATTTAATCCAGGGCCAGACCAAAACAAAAAGGTTTCTCTTTTTCACAAGTCGAACCAGAGGGAGGGACATTTACCGGGACATGTAAAGTACTTGTCACTCTCGGGAAAAGCGTAAAAGTGATGGAATTGCGAATACATCTAAACTTTTCGTTAGGGTTTCTTCCTTTTTTATTCTGATGTTGGAGATATATAGGGAAAATATATATATACTAATGTTCGTCAAGGGTATGATACAACAAATTAACATTTTATAGACGGTGCTCGAAAGATGGTTTAAAATAAAAACAAATTAGAGGAAATAGCGGTCTATTTCTGTCACTTACAAATCCAGCTTAAAATTAATATAGGCAGCCCTGTAAACGTAGACAGGACAGCAAAAGTCTTTTCGAAGGTACTACTACACAGCGCGAGTCTTTGGACTTCTTACGTGGCTGTTTCTCTTACAGAAATATTTGCAAGGCAAAATAGCCCTGAAGAACATAGGCCATGTGCAATTATTAATTCAACTCAGAATAAATTATAGGAAATTTTAAGACCAAAATCTAAATTTCAAAATTTTAAGTTAGTAATTTAGGCTTAATGGCTTTATACATATAACATTCTAAATGTAGACACTGTCTACACTGTCTCCCCTCAGGCCTTACCACTGCGTTAAACTCAATATCAAAACTCAACACACACCTCTTCTTATTTAAAATTATTGTGTGGTATATAAGATGCGGAATTCAAGATGGCTGCTATGATGTATACTAAATCAATTAGCGCAGTTTCTACACAAATGCCAAAATGCAACATTTGCTTTTCCTCCGTCTATGCATCTCTTTGTTGCTGCCCTATCATGATACATTTTTTTATATTAGATACATATATCAAACATAGCACACTCTGTGTAGAAAACAAATGATGTTTAAAAAATGAGTTCACATTCTCGTTTGTGGGAATATTCAAGCCTAAGTTGAAGTGTAAAATCATAACCTTTTACATTTAAAACAATATTGTGTGATATGCAATATGGCGAAATTCAAGATGCCTTCCATGGTGACCAGACTCCAAATTAATGCAGGTTTTGCAATAATACCATTTGTAACATTTATTTTTCCTCCGTCCGCGCATGTCGTTATTATTGTTCTGTCCCAATACATTTCACTAATCCTGAATACAGATCAACATATGCATTCTCACAGTAAAATTAAACTAATCTTTTATACATAATATTTTTCATGCTATAATTTGGTTCAGGGGTAGAAATCTAATTTTATAAGTATGAGGAAAATCAACAATATATAAAGTTTTATTGGGAAATGTCACGAGAATACAAACTCAGATGGAAGTCAAAGCCAGACTGGCCAGAGCCGTTAAGCCGCAATCGCGGCCTAGGCCCTCTCAGAAAACAATGATGAAACGCTAAAACAGAAGAAAGCTAAATAACTCGATAGATTGCTGCTATTATACTGAAAACACACACTCCTTTCAGCAATCAGTAAGTTATCATTTTCAATAGGGTAATTTTTTTAATGGATTTGTGGCTAGGTCCATCCTTCACTATGGCCTTTTGTTATCTGTGATTTAGTTTAGAAACTGTGATTTAGTTTGTACCTGGGGACTTGGACCCTTCTTTCAATATATTGGACAGTTGGGGCCTTCTTTCATTACATTCAGCAGTTGTGGCCCTGAGTCCTTTACTCATTATATTGGGCAGTTAGGGACCTTCTTTCATTTCATTGAGGAGTTGGGCTCCTAGGATCTTTCTTCATCATGTTGATCTCTTAGGACCTGCAACTTTTTTCATTATGTTGGGCAGTTGGGGCCCTTTCATGGTTGAAGACTCGTGTCTGGTTTGTAATTGGGTGCATATTTAACCTCAGGCTGATTGGACCTTTATGGATGTTAGTATATCCTTAGGTCTATATTTGATAACTCAAAAATGGAGAAACAGCGCAATTTTAAAAAAATTATTTTCTATCAAAAACGTTTACAAAATTACAGGAGAAAACAGTGGAAGACGCCAAGAAAGCGCGCAGTGCTGATTCAGCTTACTATAGTAATTCTCTGCGTTATAAGTGGTCAAGTATTTGTGCAGCTGTTAGCAGTTGTCGTGAAGACTGACACTATAAGACATGCAACTTAAAATGAAAACAAAAGAGTACTTTGTGCCAACAATGTTTTGATGTCTTATATTGTAAGTTGCTCTTTTGATGGAGCTGCTAACTTGAGTGGATGCTATAAAGGAGTTAAAGCATTACTGGTGAAGGATAATCCTGAAATCATTTACACCCAATGCATGGCTCATGCTCTTAATTTGGTTATGACAAATTTGACTGAGTAGATCCCTGAAGCTGCAAACTTATTTGGTGTGGTTGAAACCAGTGCCGTGTTTAGTTTGAATACTACAAAAGAAAGGATATTTGGAAGAAAATGATTGATGCAAGCCACAATGGACATGACAAACTACGAAAAGTTCAACAAGTTGGTGCAACACGATTGTGGAGCAAAAACAAGGCACTGAATGAGGTGGTTGACACTAACGAGTTTCGCTACGAAACATAAAGCCAAGACGAGACGACTGTCTATCATCATCAAGATTTCTTTCATTTTTGTTGTTCCTTAATGACGATCACAGGACAGGAGTTTTAATGCGAAATCAACATTTCAAGCTAAATTTTGCTGAATAAATTGACAGAATTTAACGCTGTAATTATGTGCTCTGTGTTTCAGGACTTGTTTTTACAGAAACGGAGCATCTTTCAAAATACTTGCAGTCTCACGGATTGGACTATCGTGCAACGTGGAGACTTGTAGAGAAATTGTATAAGAATTCGACTTGAATTTTAACTCTAACATAGTTTAAATACGCCGCGACGTCTCCAGAATTCTCCAGGAGTTAAAGCATTACTGGTGAAGGATAATCCTGAAATCATTTCAGGTAGCTGAATTATCTCTAAAATATATTATTATCATTGTATAGAATAACAAAATTACAAGATATCATTTACACAAGTTTTCTGGTGATAATAAAAGAGCTCATATTCTTCATTAAATCTCATCTCTATCATCGAGACTGTAAGATGAAATGTGTATCAATTCTCACCTCAAACGCCAGGTGAATTATAGCCAATCCATAACAATATGTAATCAGTATATAAAGTTATTAAAAATTCACTTAATATCGACGGATCAATGATATTTCTAGGCGTGTAAGAGGGCTTAATTTAAGTCATACCAGTATACGCATAAGGCATTTTTGTAAGTACTGCACTAGGCCTTTCAAACACACAATATACAATTTTGAGATAATTTAATGTTTTATTTTATTTTATTTTGGCTTCCTTTTCAGCAGTGAGTCTTTATAAGTCGTGGATCTACTGCTTAACGTGGAATCCGAACCGAATCAAGCCCGGGTCTCCCACTCCAAAAGCACGTACGCTAACCTCATAGCCCCGAGGGATCTTGTAACAATGGTGTTGTTGTTATATTTCTTTTATTTTGAATTTTCCTTACTGTGTTTTCAGTCGTTATGAAAGGAGCTTGAGCGCATATTTGTCTATTAGTAACTATTGTTAGCACGAACAATCATGAAATGCTTATATCCTTCACAGATAATTTTACTATTTAGGATTATACTCAATAAATTTTAACTTTCGTTTTCTTCTATTTAGATAAGGAATATTACAAAAAAAGTTTAATCATGCGATTAATTGGAGGCCTTTAAATCTGCTAAGGTTGATTGTAAAGTCAAATTCCAAATGTGAATTGCGGTATCTATTGATTCTTAATTGATTAACATGTTTTTAATCATCCCAATTACATAATAAAATAATTTATGCCGTTTATTTAGGTCAAGAATTATATAAGAGTCCATATAACTGGAAATCCCAATTGGAAAACCTATGAAGAGTATCCAATGAGAACTGAGTATGGAATGTGCTTTGCAGTTAATTCTGAGCTTATTGATCTACAAAGGTAATTAAGAATAATTTTGCAATTTAACTCGAATGTGTCTTGTTTGCTTACATTTATAAGAATTCTATACATTTGTATCGATAATATTGTTGATTAGTAAATAATTCTATCTAAATAACTGAGAGTCAACTCTTAGTGCGTTACGCAATACTTTTCATAAATAATCTTAAACGCACTATTCCAAATAAACACGTTCTTTTAAGTAAAAAAATATGAAATTTTGATTACTTCTGTAAAGCTTTTTAAATTTTATAATAAAGGCAAGAAAGAGAGCTGTTTCGTTTGAATACTAACTATAGAGGAGAAAAATCATTAATTTAGTTACCTAAGGAAGGTATATTTTTCGAACTCGTGTTGAGTTCTTCTTACATTAGCAAATACCTGGTGAATTTTGAAGTGAAAAATATGCATAAGTATTATGCTAGTCAGTTAGTGAATATGTAGTATATTGACATTCTGATCGTAGAAATGTTCATTCGTATTTTATTTATTAGCTTTTGTTACAAGAGAGTTTCATGATCCATCGTATATATATATATATATATATATATACGTATATATATATATACGCGTTATAAATAAGTTATATGTGAACACACTCAATATCTCAATTTACTCTCATAACCTTTTAAAAAAATAGATTAATATTAAAAATATCATTTTCATAAAAATAATATATTTCCTAATAAATGTAATATAGTGTCAAATAAATTGATTGCAATAACTAATTCGTTTTAAAATATTAGAAGTGTCTTGCTTGTGGTAAGCTCCTATTTCTATTTTATATTTAAAGTTAAGTTTTTAAATTAACAAAGTTAAGAATATGAGCCTAACCGTAAATGGCACTTTGTCGCAACGATTATAGACAACAACTAAATCTTAGTTATTTCACTCACAATTTCTCCATGTTTTGAGATACCTAATGTTGCTTTTTGACTTTTCACTATCAATTAATTCTTTAAATAATCAAATAATTCTTTTGAAAAATATGTCTGGAAGTAATACATTTATTTATTTATTTCAGTCTTACAGAAGAAGAGCGACAGAACTACACTATACCTTACTACAGCATGAACGATGACAAATTTTTGTTTTTTCTGTTCCACTTACTACCAAATATAAGGGTAATATTTCCATTTCATTGTTATTTACGATAATATATGTGCCATTTAACTGTTTGACTAAATAATAGATTTATAGACTTCTGGTTTTAAATTTCTCTCTTACTTATCGTACACAAACTATACTTTCTTCTCCTGAACTAGTTGATTAAGAGTGTCTTTAATTCGCTGATGAAAGTATAGTTAAGGATGAACTCTTTATTAAAATGGTTTATTAGCAGGTCATCGACCTAACAAAGATAAAGATCTAGTAGCAGAGACGGCCTTAGTCTTTGCGATACAGAGGACAAAAAGACGATTAAATGACACAATACTAAATCTAGAAAAAGTGACACAGAAGTCCACTCTTCAAAACATGGAAAAGCTATTATAGCATTCTTGATTTGAGCAGTGGCCTTTCTATTTGCCTTATTACACAGAAAGTTATCTCATGTATAATAAATATAAATTAGTTCTTGCTACAATGAAAAAAATTCTTTAAACGCTACAGGTTTAAAAATGATATTTAATATTTCTTCTAGTGTGATCTTTATTCTCGTTGTTCGTCATTTTACATAATTTTGCATCAGGTCTGAAAATCTATTTGCACAAGTTCAAAAGAAACATTTACTCAGATTCGCAATTATTAAAATTATGCAATGATTATATCGCAATTTTGCGCTGCCTGTGAGGGAATGCTTGGATCTGTATTTTCCTGCACGTTGGGTCGGACGCCGAGGCCCTGTGGAGTGGCCAGCCTGGTCGCCGGACCTCATTCCCTTGGACTTTTTATGGGGACAGTTAAAAGACCTGGTTTTTCAGCTAAAGATTCGGGATGTTGCAACACCTACAGGGAGGTATTTAGAACGAATCTGATATCATCACCCCGCTGTATTGTTACCAGTTCAGGAGAAATGGATTAAGAGACCACGGTTATGTGTTGCAATGGGCGGGCAACATGTGGAGCACATTCCGTAAGGGGAGCACATCCCGTGTGGGGACTTTGGGGCGTGATAACTTTTAAACGGGATATGATAACGCATTTATGCTTGCGGAACTGCATTCTCCTGCAAAAAAAAAAAAAACAGTGTTAGTTGATGTATCACATGCCTACCTTCCTATTTGAAAAAAAAAACCTGGATCAAAGTTGGCGGCCATCAAGATAGCCCCTATTCACCACACATCAATTAGTAGCTACTATACCCGATCATCGCTAAAACGAACCGATAATGAATCTTGCTGCTTATAAATCAAAGAATGTCGTTGCCTAAAGTAAGTTTCTCGGCTAAGAGAAGGCGTGACTGTATTCAGTAGCGTAACTACAGCACAACTTTCCGCTCGGCCGCGTGAGACCTGTGTTTATCGTTTTTTGTAATATAGTGAATCCTGCTTTTTATAAACCAACTATCTTTCCGGTATTAGTTTAAAACATTTAGCTTTCCACAATTGCGGACGGAAACACATCTAGGTTCCGCCTACCTTTTACGCAGAAGACCAAAATATTTATTCCAATGCCGAAAGTATTTCGTAGCGAGGAATGCAGCTTTCCCAGTTTTTAAATAATTTTGACTTCAGTCAACAGAAATAAACATAACATTTGATAAATTAGGAAAGTCAATCAAGGAATCCACGAGTAATTTTTCCGACTATAAATCGTTACTTTTAATGCCTTAATCATTATCTTACTTCTCTCTAATCTATCACATTTTCTCTTTTGTTTTTATTTTATCCTCACATAATAATTACCTCGGGGAAGTGCAAAGCCATACTTAATCACGATATTGGTTATCTATTTATAGCTTGCCTTTAATGTAATCCCTGTTAGGTAGCAATCGTGCACAGGGATTCAAAAGAGAAAAAAGAAGATATCTTTAAAAATAAACATAAAACTAAAAATAGAGAGTACGAAAGTAGGTTATCAACATTATTTTTCTTCTAACTAAAAAAAGAGGAAAGTGCGAAAATACATTTTTCTTTACTTGTTAAATGTACAATGGAATAGCAACGAAGATAGGTAAAACAATGGATTATCTGAAATGTTCATTTCAATTATTAAATGAGAGGCAAGAAAGAAAAATGGGGATACCGATCTAAGCACATGTTGTTTCCTCCGTTGTTTACATTTTACTATTAAATTTTGTTTGTATATTACCTAACCGTTATAAAATAGAGAGAGAGAGTATGTTCTATAAGTCTTCTGAATTATCATTTTTGTCTTACATATTGCGCTGAAAGATATTACATAAAATATACTTACTAACTGATTGAAACATAGATCTATATAAGTAAGTTGGAAACAACTATTGATTCGTCAAAGACTATCAGAGAGAATTACTAAACACTTTGAAAACATTACAGGTCTTACGGAGACTTCATACAATAGCAATATTTCGAAAAGCATTAATACAGAATTTGAACATAACAGTAACTGGAGTTTTATATAAAATAGTTAGAAATTCTCTGAAGCTGTATAAGATAATTTAACAACAATGTTGATTTGTAGAAGATTTTGTATTTAAGATAATTGCCCGAGAATTTTATGGAGGCTTTAAATATCATGTATAGTGGCATGGTGTATCGTAACGTCAACCACTCCTTGAAGATTTCATCATAGGACTGAATGATGAGTTGGATCGGATCTTAATATGATTCCACGTTGTCAGAAGCGTTGATAAGACAACTTAAACAGATAGTTGAGTGGTGCAAGATATCTAGTAACGAAACCCTTTCGAAGAAATTTATTTTTGAGTTTCTCGATAAAGTTAATTGGTAAACCATATTTCAAGAAAATGAAAATTTGCCCTGAATGTAAGGTAAATTGGCCAGGAAGTTTTGTGAGGTAGAACAAGGAAGTATTTTGAGATTTTTTATTATAGCAATAATATACTTAAAATAAACACAATATATGGGCAAGTATTTTACGAACATTTAACTATAGATATGGTGAAAATAAATGTCCGATTCCAAGACGAGTAATGAAGATACGTGTATATTTGAAGATAATGAAGGAGGTTCAAATCACAACAGTGGAATTGGTGCATAGTCATAACAGTGAAATCAGAATGATAATGTAAAAGAAGTGCTTAAACTAAGAAGTAATAAAAAATGTTATTATGAAAATAAGAAATAACAATCCAAGTATGAAAATATGAGAAAGAGAAGAAAGAAGAGCAAGAAAATGAAAAATGAAAATTATTGTTATGCTTTTAAAAAACTATGTATAATAAACATGAAAAGGGATCGTGATTTAAGGCATGAATAACTTCAACTAATTTCTTCAAGTGCATAAATTCTTAAGGACATAGAATGGAAAACAAATATTGTTGAAAGAGAAAGAAATGCTGCTAAAACAAAAATATAGCTATATATATATATATATATATATATATATATATATATATATATATATATATATATATATATATATATATGGATAGATAGATATAATAATTCCATAACTATGAACACAAATACTATATCTCGTTGTAAACATATATTTGACAACATACTGTACGTAGTAATATCAACGTAACTGATCTTTTTTGTATACCATTTAACGTGATAGTTCATTTACTAAATAAATCTATTGGAGAAAATTATAAAGGGTTAAAGTTTTACATTAAACTTTGATGGTATAGATTTTCTGACGTGTTATTATCATTTACTAACCAACAATAAAATAAGTTTTGTAATAACGAATTATTTGGAGAGTTTGTGTAAATGCATGATATAAAAATTTGTCAAAGGTTATTGGACAATTTTAAGGGGTTATGATGATAGAGTAGATGTTTTGATTAATTGCCCAAAAGTAGCAGAAAATATTTTAAAGAATACGGTAAACAAATAAGTTGGTTTATAATAATAGAATATTGTGACAATAAATATGAAAAACCGTGTCAAATATAATTCAAGGATAGAGTTGATATAGAAACAGATACAAGTGTTGAAAAACTAAGAATGATACTGTATACAGATGTGCAGAGGTGGATGAGACAAAGAAGATAAAACATGTAACTTATTATTTAAATAGATAATTAGTCGATTTTATAGATTGTACTTTAACGTTAATGTTGCGAAGGAAAATGTTATAAAATTAAGACAGAAAATGATTTTCTATTTAATAAAAAAGGTATCTCAAGTATTTATTTTACTGTGAAGAACTTGATTTAAAAATGAAAATAAATAAAACGATTAAAGTAGAAAGTGTTACCATGATGAGATTTTTAAAAACGTTATTGTAATTGAGTTTAAATATATTATAACGGAAAGTGAATATGAAGTTATTCCCGATTTTGATAACCTGAAGAAGTTACAAAATATCTTGAACATAATGAACAAAAAACTTGAAAAAACAATTTTAATTTGAAGAGACATTTCCTTTCAAAGACCATGTGGGTAAAGGGAATAAACAGGGAAACAAGAATTGAAAGTTAATTGAAAAACACTTCCTGTAACAATTGATTACTAACATCAAAGTAAGGAATGTTAGAGGATACAAACATCCTATTACTTTTCAATTGTAAATAGCTGTTAAAAATAAGACTAATGATAGCTTTAGGCTTTACAATTGCACTCAAAATTAATGGATAATTTGAAAAAATGAAAATGAAATGAAATCTTTGAGTTTTACGTCCCACGACTATGCCGATTAGGCTAAAGGAGACGGTGATGATGAGTAATGAATGAAATGGTGGAATGAAGAAAGTGGGAGGAAACGGGAGAACCCCGAGAAAACCCACGCGCACGGTGTTTGTCCACCACAAAGTCCACTTGGCGGGGGCTGGGATCGAACCCGAACCCCAAGCACCAGAGGTGAACGCTCTACCACTGAGCCACCGCGGCCCCAATGGATAATTTGAAATTCAACAAAGAATGTAAAGCATATTAATGCTTTTGGACATCAACAAATGAGAGAATAATTGAATTTACAAAATTAAGTAGATTTTACTAAAAAGCTATAAGTAAAATTGGTAAGAGAAATGGAAGAATTTCTACTTTGACGTTGACAAAATAATAATTAGTAAGTCCTAATGAATGGATCTTCTTACACAGAACTTCAAAATATGATTAAGGAGAAAGACACTGCATGGACTGCATGGAGATCGAACAGGCTTATCTTGGTTAGTCGTATTTATTATGTCCTGGTAATAAAAACTGAGAATGAGGCACTAAATATGAAAATAATGAGGATGGATTTAAAGAGTTTATCAAAACATATTTTCTTTCTGCTCCAACTACAGATATAAAAAATGAAAGAAATAACGAATATCTCCATTAGCGTAATTAGATTCCGTACTAATTTTCAATTTTTCCACTAGAGTATCAAAGGGAGAAAAAGAAAAGCATATTCGTCTTTTATATTTCTATGATAAACAAGAGAATTGTTGGTGGTCTAAATAGTTATTGGTCAAAGTAATAACTAAATTTGGACATAAAATTATTTTTTAAACGATGGCAGGCAAAGAAGTTTGTATCGAAAAATTTGTTAGCTTGTGAATATTATTATGAGTTACGTAGTGCTTCTAAAAAAATATTACCAAACGAATGGAATAAAATATTTGTATTTAATAATTTCATACACTATTTAAGACTTCAATTTAGAATAATTGAAAATTTCGAATCATTATGAGAACTAATTGATATATGCCAACCTGATTCAGAAAAACGTTATTAAAACACATACCAATCGCATAAGTCCAACAGCTTTACTTCTTTCACTAAGGGTTCCTTAACTTTGCATAAAAGCGGACTCGTTTAATTTCGAGGCAATGACGTAGCAGATATATGTATAGAGAAACTTAAAGGGGAACAAATTGAAATGGTAAACACTTACTATACATATAAACCAGTAAATTGGTTAGCTGGAAGAGACAAATATACCTGAATTTGCTTAAATGTCATATCTCTGAGAGTGCGTATGAAGAAATTCCTCGCTCATTACAAACTAGGAGAGCTTGAATATTTTAAATAAACATTTAGGAAAGAAATTTAAAAAGGTTCAGAACATTTAGGTGATAATATACATATGGAAAAGAAAGGTTAATTCAGATGATGAAGAAGAGGTATTATTATAAATTAAAGAGGATAAGAAAGGTATGAAAGGTTTAGTTGATAAATGTAAAAAGATTTAATAAATCTCATAACAATATAAATTCGCGGAAAACAAAGTTATTGTCATGATTGTATTTAGACCCATTCATATTGCAATTAGAAGATACACACCCAATATTATTCCAGTCTTTATTCACAATTCATGAGGATATAACACTAACATATTTGTTACAAGGTTATGACGTTAAAGATCAACTGAAAAACTAAACGTAATACTTAATACACAAGAACATACATTATATTTTCAAAGACGACAACAAGTAGAGGTTATAGAAATAGAAAACAATCCAATAAAGATCACCAACATATTTAGATGTTCATGAAACAAATAGCTGGATTAGGAAGTGACGTAAAATCAGAAAAATACAAAAACATCGAAATTCTTTTCTAAAAGCTTAATTAAATTGACGAACGAAAAAATGAATATACATATGATTATTTTGATTAGCTAGAAAAATTAGACGAAAATTTCTCATATCCTGAAATTAAGTTTAAAAACAGAATAACAGCCGAAGAAATAGAGAATGATGTTTAAACTGTTCTGTAAACCTTTAACTTCAAAACGGATGATCTTAACGAATATTATCGAAAACGTTAGAGATATTGCTCCTAAGATATAAATTAGATTCAACATCGTTTACTAATTTAGGAGTATTTAATGAATGACATGTTAAAAATGACACAATTAAAACAAGAAATATTAATTATCAAAAATTGCTCTCACATGAAACTCTAATTCTGAATGTTAAAATCGATATTACAAAGCAAATAGTAGGTACTTTAAAAATTATAAACCTAATGAAAAAGTTCTTAAATAATGTATCTGGATGTTTGATCAGTGATGAATAAAGCATATGAATCAGGATAAATAATATGCGAATAAATTATGTGGATCAATCATGAATTATCATATGCTTAATGGATAATTTCAATGGAGTTATATTAACAAGGAGAATATTAATTATTGGACAAACAGAAAATAATTATCAAATTGGACTTTTTCACAAGTCAACATAAAATACTTCAAAGTCCTTCATAAGTAGCAGACCGAGCTACCGTCAACTCCATAAAATTATATAAACGATAAGAAATTTTCCAAATTATTGAGAACGCATCATGATATAAAAGATTTTACATTATTAGTTTATATATTACATTATTAAACTCTAATGCTCTATTTAAGGTAACGTCTCAAATTTAAGAAAATCGTAAAGCATTAGCATTAATACAATCAACGAGATTAAAGAGAAAGGTATAATTAAATACCAAACCTTCAGCACCCAAATAATAATTTAGAAAAACCTTTTATAGACTTGTAAATAATGTAGTACTCGGTTAAAAGTATGGAACATATAAGAGAAGAATTTTACATAAGAGTTGAGTTGATTTTGAGTCTAACGTCCCGTTCAGTAGCGACGCTATATGAGACGTGGACCTACAGATTAATGTGAAATCCGAACCACATGAGCTCCCGCCGGAAATCGAACCCGGGTCTCCCGCGCCAATTTTACAGAAGACTTCACCCAATAAATAGTGGAAAAGTAGGTTCAAGCAAAAATAACTTTACTCCTAAATTCGGAGTTTATTTTTTTGACTCCTTAATGCTAAATTATCTGTGTACCTAACAACTGCACAATAACTAATAGTATCTCTAAAATAATTTCAAGGACTGTTGTTCTGCTTGGATTTGAATGTAGGATAAACATCCAATATATTATTTACGTTTCAGTCCTCTCTCGTTGTGAAACTATTTCAAAATATATTCCATGTAATGCTTTCTCTGTTTTTATGAAAATAAATATAT
This sequence comes from Thermobia domestica, assembly GCF_964235325.1. NCBI lineage: Eukaryota > Metazoa > Arthropoda > Insecta > Zygentoma > Lepismatidae > Thermobia > Thermobia domestica. Next base: position 103,010,366 of record NC_137458.1, read on the forward strand.
TTAACCGCATGTCCCAACTCGTGTATTCACGTAATCGGAGAAAATTAAAGAAAATTAAACGAGAGTAGAAACAATGTATGGAATGTTTGAATTTGATATATATTAATCAACGTCTGTTTTGTGTTTCACCGTTAGGCAAATTCTCGTGTAGTGAAATTTACTAAAAATGTTATGTATTATTATTTAATGGAAATTTTCTATTTTGGATAAAACAAGACCTTTACTTACAATGGTATTAGGCTGTATGTTACTTATTTACATTGATCATTTTCTCATAACCTATTGCTAGTTTAACAATCTTGTGTCATTTTCCGTAATTGTTGATGCGTTTAACGGAGAAGAAAATGGTGACGATGTAAAAGATATTAATACCCTAGAAACCAGTGGCGATATTGGATCCTTTCTCGAACATATAGACCTTTAAGGTTTCTGTCAAGTTTACAACCGATTTCCAATGAGAGCTCATTTAGGTCCACATCTCATATAACCTTTTTGCTGAAAGGGACGCTAAACTCAATAAACTTATCAATCACTCACAGACGATTTAACTTTTTACTACATTTAGTTTTTTAATACGATACAATTAGCCATAGATAAATAAAGACGTTGTTCTAGCTTTCTTCTTCTCTCCCATTTCCTACGCTTTGTTCTGCATGATTTATAGGTTTTACTAGTTTTGCTATCACGAAAATATTCCGTGGAGTCATTAAGATACAACGTACAATTTAACTTTTTCATTAAATGCAAAACTTTAACTAAATCACTTGAGTAAACACCAATTAATAACCTAATGTATAACCGCTCATCGCGGATCTGATAGCTAGAGAACATAGCTTTGGTGCAGGTCTTTCCGGTTCTTTCAGTACGGTAGTTCGTATTACATCTTGAACAGTACCTCCACGTCTCATATTACTTAGATATTAAGAACAATTCACCAACCTACAAAGGATGTAATGGAGTTTATACGGAGAATATCCGGAGTATCTAGAATACCTAGAATATCGACTTATTTTAATTTTGGACATAACTGAATTCATGGGTATACAGTATATTTTTAGAAAACAGTTAACCACATACTCACTAAAAATTCTAACAATCCACAACTGCAACCAAACAACATTTCTATAAGCACCTTCACTCAAGAACTGAACCACGATTGTAACTTAAGTTAACTTTGAAATGCACCGCGTTCACTAATCTATTGTTAGTGTAAGAAAATATTTTCTCTTCATCTCTTTTTGTTGTGTTTTTTAGTTAGATATAAAAGTAAAATTGTTTATTTCCGCTTAAGTGAAGTTCATGAAATCCATCTGTAATAAAAATAATTATTAAATATACTAACACTATAGATATTATAAAATCGGTAGTGTAAACTACTTCGTAAATGAATTTCTTTAGTAAAGACAGATTTGCTTTTGAGGTCCGAAACTTGGGCTTGGTAAGAATTGAATCACAGTTACATGTTGAATCCGTACTACCATAATGTTCTCAAATTTTCGAAAACATTACTACCAGTAATTAGAGATGGACTCCATGCACCCGAGATGATCGCACTAGCTACTAGATCAACGGAAATATTCATTGGTAACTCATATACATCACCTGTTGTTGCAGGCCATTGAATGGATATAGTGCATTGTCATAGAATAAATCTTCAAAACATGTTATGCTTTTGATTTTCTCCGTATCAATGCTGCTTAATCAATGTAACTAGTATTGTAAAATTCACATGATATTTTAATTTCTCACCATTTCGAAATGTCGTCACTTGCGGAATGGTGTTGAGAAAATACTATTTAAATTTCAATATCTTATTCATCTACTCTACACAGGTACTATGGGGTTAATTAAAGGCCAAACTGACACTTTACCAGCGCAACGAAAATTTAGATTGGCAAAATAGAGGGACTGGGCCAGTAGTGAACACCCTTAAGGAAATTTTGATTTTGATATTTTTTGTAGCTTGTGCTTTAATGTTACAATGGTGGTTTGTATTCAACTAAACAAAAATTTGTTCTATTTCAATGCAAACCTCTCTTTCATTCATTAAGGGAAACAGTAAGAAAATATGCCAATTTTTCATTGTTAAGAACAGTTTTGTTAGTAGTGGTCACTTTTTTCTAGTTGTGGTCTTTATATTCAGTAGTTGTCACACATTTTAGGTGACAGATATTATTGGTTACGGTGTTTATTCGTATTACATTTTCTTGATAAAATTAAATTTGCATTGAAATGCTCACTACTCAAGTGTTATCAAATCAATATTATAACTAAGTAATACTTCAATAGCTACAACATTCAATGAAAATAAAGAATTGCATAACATATAAAAGGAAACTACAATATGATTACGATTTAAGTAAAGTGTTTCATTTATAAAGAAAAATATGTAAAACTATAGTGAAGCTATGCTTATGTAGCCTGACCTCCATACAGAATGATCTAATCTTGCGGAAAATCATTTTTAAGAGTAATCCATACAACGAAATTAAATTACCACTAATTTTACAGTTTTTCTGTACTATCTTCAAAATAAACAAAACAATTCGAGAAGTAGAAATGCGGTGTGGTATAGAATATTATTTTGTATGTGATATCATTGTCATATCTCCCTACTTGCTATCGCTTGGGAGCCCTTTATTAATTTATCATTTATTCGTGGGGGCATAAATATCTGTATATCAATAGCAGATAGATAAGTCATTATAATGGTATCACATGCAAAATAGTAATGTCTAGTGCACTGCGTTTTTGATTTCGGTTGTTTGAACTTATTACCGAGAAACTGTAAAATTCGCTGCAGAACCTATTCTCTGTTTGGAGGTTCCTTTATTTTAAACATACGATAGGATGCAGCCTTATTCTGCATCATGTGAACAGAGATCACTTCAGTTTTCATTTACATTATTTTATCTCACAAAAAATATTTCTTTTGTTGTCAGAATCGGATTCAGCCATTTTATGAAGATAGAAAAATCCAAAATCCTCACAATGTTTCCTGGATACACAACTAACATGAAAACACCTTTTACATTTAGTACACAGCACCCATCTCGACATATTTTCGGCGTCCACGAGCTCAGATCTTACATTACTCTTTCGACTTTCACGTCGTTCGATATTTATTTTCGTATCAGTTTCACAAGTTGCTTTTGCTTCACGTGAACTGTTTGAATTCTTAGACTTTGATTTTGCTTCATATCGTTTTTTTACATAAGAAATTACTGTGCTGGTTTGAACTTACTACAGCAGGAATCGAAGCTTCCTCTTAGAATTTTGTGTTTTATATGGAGTTTTTTGGCCACAACAAATTTCGTTTGAATGGACTGGACACATATTTCCCATTTAGAATTAACTGTGGACCTGCATTGGGTATGACATGTCTAACTGATACCGATAGACTGAAAGGCTGCGACAGTTGAAGTAGATGCATTGATTTTTGATAGGTACCGCTCATCAGACTTAAGAGATAAATCACCATTTGTAGGTTGTGTATCTTGAGTAGGAACGCGCAATTGTTACACAAGGTCCGAAGACATCGTTCGCATAACCTCTGTTATCTGTTCTGAACACAATTTCTCCCATACATAAAATAAATCATGAAATCTTCCATCCCCAAGCTAGGTGTCATCTGCTTCCTTGAAACTCGTTGACGTTTGGTCATCAATTTTGGATTCCAGGTAATATGAATGATTTTGGGAGCAAACCGTATCAACAGATTCAGCCATCGTTGTAAATAAATAATTACTTCTTACAAGGCACAGTTTTTAGCTTCGGAGAAAATACTTAAGAAGAACATATTGATTAGAAGTACATTAGAAGAAATAAAATTAAGAAAGTAAAAGAAAAAATGAAGAAAGATAAGTCGTATGATAGTAGAAGAAGAAACTAATTTTAAAAAATATTGTGCGACCGGTAACAAAAAGTATTTTTATTAGAGATGGGCAAACCCATTTTTTATAAAAACTGGAGAGAACTGGACATTTCGGTTTCCTCTAAAACCCACTTTGGTTTTTCTCCGAAACCTGTTTTACTTTTATCCAAAAACGGTTCGGTTTTTCACCGAAACTAGTTTTGGTTTTCTACATAAAGCAGTTCGGTTTTCCATCCTCCAAAACCGGTTTCGATTTTCTTGAAAACCGCTTCGGTTTTCACCGGAGGGGTTTCAATGAAAATTTTTGTAAAGCACATAAAACTATTTCTGTGGAAACGGAATCGGTTTCCGAAGAACAACGAAATACTATTCTGGTCATAAATAGAACAAATTTTGGAAAAAATCGGAACCGACTTTAAAGGAAACCGAAACCGGATCCAGTGAAAATCCGAACAGGTTTTGGAAGAAATCGAAAACGTTTTCGGTGAAAACCGAAACCGGTTTTGATGAAAAACCGTTTCTTTGTAAAATTGAAAATCAAAAACCGACAACCCAGTTTTTGTGCATACCACCATTTTCTATTCTGGTTATTTCTATATCCATTACTGAAATTGTTATGGTCACCAAGTGTGACTGTTAGTAAAAAAGTAGTCATTTTTATTCTTTAGTAGTGGCCACCCTTAAAACTCACGTCTGCAACAATGTAAGCGTAAAAAGCAAATATATTTTGAAATAACTAATCATTATTGAATTCTTACTTATTAAACACACTCACAATCCTTATAAAATAAACTAGACAGAGTGGAATAAAGCGAACGGCTTGCTTACTTTCAAAATTTGGAAATTGGAAAAATCCTCCACATACACATTATAAACCTCTTCTAGACTCACACTTCGACTAAAGAAGCTATCTATTAGGGATACAGTATACAGGAAAGGTAATAGATATTACACAAAAAGTGAAAAACTAAAGCTTACTGGCAAATACGAGTGTGCACTTCAAATATATTGTCGTTGGTGATCACTACTGAAAGGGTGACCACTCTCGGCCAGGTTATTGTTTTTTATTCTGCCTATAGGTGTACTGTTGATAGGCTACATTAATTACTGTAATCAGTTCGACATCAGAGTTTTTTAAACTTCAGAAGGGTAGGACACTGGAGTGACACTGGAGTACTGGAGTACTAGAGCTAAAGCAGCATAATTAAAATAGTTCTGCCTTTTGGAAATAGAAAATTGGAACTTTAAAACTAGAGCCAAGAAATAAACAAGATTAAGGGAACTATCTGCAATAATAGGTACATTACCGAGATGAATTTGAACATATCATATATTAAACTTGAATGATATTGATTTTGTACATATTATAGACATATTCCTTAAAGAGATACAGATCACCAACTATTACTATAATATATTTGAAAGTTTTAAACACATAGCTTTTAATTAATTGGCTTAATTTAATCACTAGCTAGCGGCATTGTTAGGAGTGAATTTCTTTGCAGACAAGAGAAACAACATTCGTTTCTATTTCAGCGTCAATCATTAAAGTATGGATTTTTCTTACGCAGAAATACGAAAGTAGGTCGTAGGTAGGAACACATTGTTGTAATTTTTGAAATAAAGCCCTTTTTATTACTAGGAAAAATTTTGGCATAAAAGCAGGTTATTTGTAACTCACTCATCCGCAGCCTATCGGAAAGGGTGGGGAAAACATCAATCCAACAATGGCCGCAGAAGAGGCATTACCCGAGAAAACAAGAAGAAAACGCAACTGTTATTTTTAATTCGGAAATCCAGAGGTACTATCAACATAAAAAATAGTATCAACTTTAAACAAATGACAAAACAACACTCTAAGAACAAAAAAATGTTACAATAACTTACAAAAGTTTGTAATTCTATTCGCTGTCAAATCAGATTAGGATATCATCAAATCTTATATACATGTAGTGGCAGGAATGAAATAAATTTCAGAAAAATATTTAATAGCGAATAAGTATCAAATAATTGTCAATTGTTTTCAATTCAAGCAGGGAATCATATACTCCATTTTCTGAGGCCAGTCAAGGACCTCTTCTGTATGACACCAGTAACCGTTTTCTTTGGATGACTAATATCGCACATGTGTTCAATAATAGGTAAAGATTTCCTTTGCATTCCACATCAAGAAGTCTTTCTTCTATAAGTAATCGGACAATAATTTTCATTAGAAAGATGTTTTAACTAAAATACGCAAAATATGGCTCGCAAATTAAGAGATATGTTGAAACTAGGCCTACTATATCAAGATGGATTTAACTTGTATTTAATCTAAAAAAATCAAATGAGGCAAGCTATCAGTTTCTAACCAGTGAAACATTAATCTCAAACAACTCAGACATCTCGAACAGTCGTTACTTTTTAGAAAAACAAATTTATATGTTGAATATATTCGCTTCTGAAATTACTATTAATAATGAACCGATTAATCCATCTCAGGATCATTAAACCTGAAAAAAACACAGGAAATATTCACATTTGTAAGACTTTGGGTATAAGCCCGTTTTCTCCCCTGGGTTTACCGAGTTAAATCGCGTTAAATTTCGTAATAGAATAATTGGTAATTCTGACCAAAATTTGAGCCGAAACACGACCCACATCAACACATAACAGACACAGACGAGAGAAACTACTAGGGAAATTGAAAATCAACTCACCTTTAAATTGCCACCTTGTTACCTTTAAATTGGCATTTTGTTTCGACTTCTCCTGTCTCAACTGCTTCAGGCTCAATAACAAAACCAGAATATTCCAAAATATAATGAGGATTCTCTTAGATCTTGAGTTTGAATCAGTAACGGAATGAGAAATCGTAAGCCAGACACCCGATCTTATTTTGATTAATTTCTTTTGTTTTTGGCAAACATCACACGTTGACACATACTTTCTAACGTCAGCTTTCATTTTCTCCCATGTAAACTTCCTCATTAACTTTTTTAACATTCTATATGTACCAGAATCTGTCATCATGATGGTGTTCAATTAAATCTTACCGTAATTTTCTTGGAATAACTATTTTAAACGGATCCATAACCGAGTTTGTTTTCTTCATAAGTATTTTATTATTTACAAGGTATCCTGAAACACTTTCTCCAAGCTCTAAGTTTTCTATTATCTCGCTTAGCTTGATGTTCTCTGGGTGCAACTTGTCAATCAAAATGCATTTTAACCTATCAAGCAATCTTTGATGCTCCTGTGTCTAGACAAACTTAACCTTAGGTGACTTCAAAGCACTCAACGGTCCCATTAACTCTTAGAATTCAGAAGCAAATTTTGAATAATAGTTAAATAAACCCAGATTTTCCATTAGACCACGTTAATTTCTTCGAGGTGGGATATTTTAAATAGCATAAACCCTACTAGGATCTATTTCCAATTGATCTCCTTCTATTGCATATCCTAAATAGTTAACTCGACGATAAAAGAACATACATTTATCTGACGACACAGTAATATCGTATTCTTTAAATCTTTCCACAACCCATTCTACCGGTTTCTAATGCTCTTCAATTGAATGGAAAGCTATTAAGACATCATCGAAGAATAACTTAACACCATCTTCTATCATATCTCCTAATACCTTTCCCATCGCACGAGACAGAATATTACTTCCAGTTTTATTTCCAACTGGAAAACGAGTATACTGATAGCAGCCATTTGGAGTTACAATAGTTGTAATGTCAAAAAAATATTTATCTAACTGGATTTGAAAATACGCACGGCGTAAATCAATTTTCGTATAAACGCGCTTATCTGCTAACCCAGTAAGACATTTTTTCAAATTAGGAGACGGGTTGACAACATTTACTATAAGAGTATTTGCCTTCATATAATTCCCAACAATACAATGAGTATTATTTGTATTCCGTACTAGGAAACACCTACTTGCAAAGTTGGAATGATCAAATTGCTGCAAAATACCTTGATCTAATAGCTATTGAATTTGATCTTAGAAAAGTTTTTCCTTGTTTTTGGAATTGGAAATATTGTATCCTTAAACGGTATAATTTATTTCAGGTATAGTCTACCAACAAAATTTTTAATACACCCTTTCTGATATCACATCTTTATATTTCATTTATATAGGATCAATGAAAGAAAGTACCTCCGATACACTGCATCTCCGAAAATCCCAATTATTTTTGTGGTTTTTCAACTCTGTGCATTCCGAGATTTTCACGTGCATAGTAGTCGGATCATGTATAGTAGAAGCTGTATGAACCTCGTCAATTTTTTCTATTTCCCTCGGTCAACTTATGAAATTTTTCAGGCTCAACGACATCAATATCTGATGCCTCAGAGCCGCTACTACCATCCAAAGAATACAGTTAATCCACTTTGTTCACTATGCTTAAGCTCCACCTTCTTTTCAACTAAGTCTTCATCCTGAGCTTTAACTTTTTTTTATATTTAGACCTCCTCGCCTTGTGATGCCTACTCTTGATCTTTTTTCCACTAGTATCAGTATCGGGTTTCACAACACTATCTTTTTCCGTAAGTAGCAACCTAGCATTGTTCGTCGAATGTTCACTTTGGCAAAGTTCCATTTTCGATCACCAGAGGTTAATCCAAAAACCACAGATTGATTTGATTTTTCCTTAAACGATGTTTCTTGTTATTCCGTAATTTATTCCTTAGCTGAGAATTCACACTGCACAGTTCCGAAACTTTCAAGTGAATTCCGAATATTTCATTTGCACCAATTTGATTTTCAGAAACATGATCAACGACTGAAGCTCAATCTACTTTTGAAGTTGAATGATTATACTGAGTTCTCTTCTGATTTTCATCTACAGAGCTTTCTATCGCACCACGTAAACTCTCGCCGATATTAACCTGGGTTTTAACCTTCAACAATGATTCAAGGGAATCTTCGATTTTGCGATCACTTCGAACTTCTGAATCAATCATAGCTCTCAGATGATTCAGCTTGAAAGCACTAGGCACATGAATTTTTAATATTTCTATTCGAGGTTTAGATAATCCAAATCACACTGCACACTAACATCATTCTTTCGGAAATTAAATTCATCCTCACAAATAAAAATTGAAGCCATAAAGCTCGTTAAAGAAGCATTATTCTGTTTATTAGAGTGATAATCGGTTGGAATTCCAGCTCTCGGATCAAGCTTATCACCAGATTTAAATCCATTCAGATGTCTGTTATGTTGAATAATTTTTCTATAATTTAATCTAACCCGTTTCTTACCACTGCGTAGAATTAAACAATTTCTCGCATAATCAATAACAGAATTTGTTGATCTTAAAAAAGGCGTTCCAAGTAGACACATGCAAGGCACTTGTTCCACGATCTTAAAGGACATTCTCTCAAAATCACCTGAGAGACTCAAAGATAATATTATCTCCTGTTCGTTGAAAAACATAATCTTGTCGGAAGAATTACCACCTTTTCCTGATTCACACTAATAAATTTCTCTAATCCACAATGCTGCACTAAGTCCAATCAAACAATGTTAGAACTTGTCCCTCTACCACACAAATTTCTGTTAAATAAATGTGAATTTTACCAACAACAAAGGAAGCGACGGAATTATCCATTTCACTAGGAATGGTATTAACTGGTGCCATAGGTGCATTCAAATGATCAAACCTTTCATTCGGAACCTTCTTTTTTCCGTCAACCCGAGATTCAACTTTCAATCGATTCTTTGCATTAGTAGGGCAAGCGTTAACTAAGTTTTTTTGTCAAAGAAAAACTTTGATTACCCACTGGTAATTGTGGATTTTTCAACCCTTGATTATGATTTCACACTACTAAATTAGTTTTTTTCCGGGAAAGACCGATCTCCCGATTATATTCCAACTGATTCCTAAAATTTAATTCATGTCTATCAGCGATATCCATTAACTCCGATCTAGTAGCTGAGATATAATAATGCAACATTTTATATCTATGTTTTGGATTAATTCCACCTACAATAATATGAACCATATCTGACTCCTTATCCATAAAATTCAATACATTCATAGCAATTACTATGGATCTCACATACTGATTGACTGATTTAGATAGGCGTTGACATGTATAAATTCTATCAGAAATCAATAAGTGCAATGCAACTGGGGTAATAAAATTATTTACAAGCTTAGATTATAACTCACCCACTGTACTTGATTTATTGCAAACAATTTTTTTTTAAAATAACAAACCTTCACTTTTAACAATCGTGCCCAAAGAATATCTAGTATCCATCAGAGTTTCTTAATTTTTTGCTAATATTTCAAAAACAAGCAAACTATTACTGCCATCAGTTGCTTTAACTCCCTTGAATTTTCCTTCTAGAAAATCATTAGTTCTTTTAAATGTATACTTCGTATGAAGATTTTGCCCAACATTTGAAGATTCGTTATTACTAGGTAAAGTTGGCAACCCTGATCCTACATTGTTACGCATTTGAATTTCTCTAGGAGGAGAAAATTATCGATGATATAATGCAGTCTTTGGAGTTGAATTTCTGATTTCAGAAACCCTTCGGTAATAATCTCTGAGATTCAGATATCTTGATAGAACCTCATTTTTAAAGCAATACCTGACTCCAAAATTTGGCGAGTTCCTATGATCATTAGACCTAGAATTATATAAAGGATCATGAAAACTAACGTGCCTCTGATCTCTAAAAGACTCATTCAAACTTCCAATATTAACAAATCTACTACAATTGTATTCATCCGTCGGTGACTGCAAACTACCCCCACACTCCAAACTCTCATGTCTCATAACTGATTGCTTAACTTGAAAACTGCCTTGAGTTGGCGGAGTCAGTGACATGTTCAATTGTCCAAAAGCAGATCTAGTATCAGTTTCCAGATTGACGGTTCTATCTAATGTTATCAATTCTATATATTGATCTGGAATATCAATGGTCAAATACTCCATCGGACTACACACACTTAATATTATTGAACAATAAATCTATAAAGATAACATAAAAAAAATAAATATAATACATAAAGATACAACACTAACTACGGACACTACTGCGACCCAGTTTTGAGATCAAATGGAAATAACCCTAAACTTTAAATAAATCCTTGCTTCACTTTGTATTCAAATTATCAAAACATACTTTTAACTCAATAATTAACAATTAATTTCAGTAACAGATCCGTAATGAAAATCTTTAACACAAACAATTTGTGAAATCTAAAAGGTAATAATAACGCTTCAACCTTTATTTGGAAAATACTTACAACAGAAAAATAAAATTAGCCAAACGGACTTGAAGAGAAACAATTCGTAACTCCCCCATCCGCAGCCTATCGGAAAAGGTGGGGAAAACACCAATGCAACAATGGCATCAGAAGAGGCTGTACTCGAAGAAGCAACAAGAAAGCGCAACTGTTATTTTTAAATCGGAAATCCAGAGGTACTATCAACATGCAAATTAGTATCAATTTTAAAGAAATGACAACTCAACACCTTCAGGACAAAAAAATATTACAATAATTTACAATAGTTTGTTATTGTCCTCGCTATCAAATCAGATCTGGATCCCATCAAATCTTATATACATGTAGTTGCAGGAATGAAATTAATCTCAGAAAAATATTTAATATCGAGTAAGTATCAAATAATTTGTCAAAATCTTTCAATTCAAGCATGGAATAATATACTCCATTTTTTCAGGCCAGTCAAGGACCTCCCCTGTATGACGCATATACCAGTTTTCTTTGGAAGACTAATTTCACAAATTTATTCAATAATAAGTGGAGATTTCCTTTGCATTCCGAATCAAAAAGTCTTTCTGCTATAATTAATCGGACAATAATTTTCATCAAAATATATATATTTTAACTAAATTACGCGAAGTATAGCTCGCAAATTAAGACTTATGTTGAAACTACTATCTCAAGAGGGATTTAACTTGTATTTAATCTAAAAAAATTCAAAAGAGACAAGCTATCAGTCTCTAACCGGTGAAACATTAATCTCAAACAACTGAAAGATCTTGAACAGTCGTTACTTTTTAGAAAAAGAAATTCATATAATGAATATATTCGCTTCTGCAATTACAATTATTAGACATTATAATAATAAACCGACTAATGCATTTCAGGAACAACAAACCTGAAAGAAACACAGGAAATATTCACATTTCTAAGACTTTGGGTATAAGCCCGTTTTCTCCCCTGGATTTACCGAGTTAAATCGCGTTAAATTTCGTAATAGAATTATTGGAAATTCTAACCAAAATGGAAGCCGAAACACGATCCACATCAACAAATAACAGACACAGACGAAACAAACTACTAGCAAATTAAAAATCAACTCAAGTTTAAATTACCATCTTGTTACCTTTATATTTTTTACTTCTGGTCTCAACTGCCTCAGTGTTAATAACAAAACAAGAATAATCCCGAATATACTGAGGATTTTCTTAGATCTTTAGTTTAAGTGATCCAAATTTGAATCAGTAACGCAATGAGAAAAATGGGTCGTGCACCCACAATTTTTCACGTTCGAAAAATAAGGTATAATTCTTAAAATACTGCACTTCTGTGAATCTAAGCACTGCCAGAATACCTTTGTTTCCTTTAACTTGTTAATAGTGACTGGGAGAACTAAGCCGTGCTTCCCGTAAATTCCTTTCACCAAATTTTTAACCAACACTAAAATCACAGTCTTGAAAAATTAGCAACCACATGTAATGCAGCACCAGATTAAAATTAGAATTAGCATAATCCTCACCCAAAATAATTATTCTTATTTCACTGCAGTTATCACCCTCACAAGTCTACAGCCAATGACTTCAACTTGAAAGAAACACCAAACGTAGCCCAAGCGTCCTTTTCGATTTTATACCCATTCAAACAGCTGCACAATGCCGGTGTTCTCCGCAGCAATACTTCTCCTCAAGTCAGCTGACCGATTCAAGCTGCTTCCAGTCGTAAGGCTCTGACCATGGGCAAACGGTCTACCAGCGCGTAAGCAAAGACTTTGAGGCGGTTGACTCTGAATTTAAAAGAAATCTTCTCACAGTCAATCTATCTCTTTATTTCTTTTTTCTACTATTTTAAAAAAGTAAACCTTTTTGTATACAAAGTGTTTGTCTCCTTTTCTGAATATATAATTAGATACATCAATGCATTCATTCATCAATGCATGCTTCAATACAACAATTAATTCAATTTTAGATTTTATCTTTTTTTTCAGTTAACTTGTAACGGGTAACATTGCAAATTAAAAGCATGAGAATAGGGAATATTTTCAATTAGGAACTTTTCAATGAATACATGCATTTGAAACTTCACATTGCCTTTGGTTTATCTTCTAATAAGATTTGACAGTACTTGAATCTTAATGTAGAAAATTAATTTTAAAAATAATGTTTTACTTACAAAAATGTTACTAAAATAGGTGTTTCTGACCTCGCCGGATGAATTTCCTCAAATGTCCAAAAACCTCTATGTACACCGTGGAGGTGATTTCTTACATGTCTTTGATATTGATCTCTATGCAACCACAAGTACTTCAGCAGTCAAAGAATTAGCTATGAGCCAACGGAAATGTGTGCTACCTTCAGAATATAGCCTGGATATTAGTCCCGTTTATAATAGAGTAGCATGTCGACTGCAGAGGAAATTCAAACCTATGATGAAGAAATGTAAATGCTCTCCACATCTCTTATATTCTTCCGGTAAGTTTAAGGTTGCATATATGTTTATTATAAGAAATTGTTTATTACAGTTTAAGCTTTTTTAAAATTTTTCACAATACAGTATATTAAAAATTGTTGGACCACTATAGATATAAGTTTGAGCAATACATGATATTTTCAAGTATAGTTCATTAGTATCTGTAAAGTTTTAATCACTATTAAATGGGTTTACCTATTAAGAGGGTTATTTCTCAAGAAACGCCAGATACAAATTTGTATTATAGAGAATTATATAGGTTGGTATAAGTTATCCTTTCCTCTCAGTGGAAGGGTTAAAATAATATACAATGGAGAATTATGTACCAACGTAATTGTTTCAATCAAAGTTTGGAAATAAAACTCGTTATTAATGACTAATTTCATTATTATATTTTTCGCTTCCTGTAAACATTAGATTATAGCTTTTTTATTTTATCTTTAGAGAGATAAGAAAGTTCAACGATGAAAGTCCCACTTTTCTCTTTTGGAAATTATATATGAACTTGACTAATATTCCCCAGAAATCTCCACTGGTACATGAACTGGTGTCCTATATCTAAATATGTCTAATTGGAGTACAATCTTTAACAAATAAGTAACAGTTATTGTGTTCCTATGAAATAAGCTGTATGTAAAATTTTCGCAAATATATAATTTCGCAAATTAGATCCTAGGAAATCTCTTAGTGTAGTACGTAGTTTTCTCGAGTTTGGTACTCTAATGAATTGAAAATTGTCTCTGATTTCCCTGAACACATGTGAAAAATCACTAAAATATTTAAAAGGTTTTTAATTTGTGATCTTGCTGAAAATGGGAAGTATTGCTACTAATAGAATAACTATTTTATTAAATATTTAAATTTAATTTTCAAATAGGTCCTGTTACTTTTTTCCAGGAAAGTTTCAAGAATGTGATAATGAAGGCTTAGTCTGCATCTCAGAAGAATTCTCTAGTAAGTTATGTAGTAACTACTTGTTTTCTACTTTTTATCTAGCAGAGTGTTAATTTAAGAAATGAAGTAAGAGAGCTCGTAAAAGTGTGAGCACTTCAAGTAAATTAAAGGGTGGATATTTAAAGCTAAGATATAATAATTATTTTTACGTCTGAAGATCCCATGTTTTGTAATATTTTCTGGATTCTTATTTAAAAGTTCGAAAAGTACAGTGGATATTGAAGGACTATAAAATCTAATGAAGAATATGCATAAATTCGCACGAGCTGAATACCCTTTGTTCACAGCAACATTATGCCACTATTAGGGACATATATATAAAAATCAATGTTACACTGAAGTAATAGTTGCAAGCTTATGATAACGTAAGTAGTTGAAGAAAGGAAAATCTCATTGAAGAGTGTTCGCTAATATTGTGTACCGTGAGAATGTACTTAGTGTAGCTGAAAACCTACATGCATGTTCTCAGGGTAAGAGGAAACTATCCTTGTCTAGGTCTCATAACTAAGCAAAGGTATTAACTTATACATAGTTTGCACAGGAAAAATGACTCCTCTGAAGGGAAGAGAGACTTGCTGAAGAAGATGAAATTTCAATATAAATTAGAATTTTAAGAAAAAAATATTTGAAATGAAATCTTTGAGTTAAACGTTGCACGTTTATGCCTATTAGGCTAAGGAAATCCATGACTAAAGCAAGTGAACGATGCGGTTGGTGGAGGAAGAAAGTTGGGGTGCCCCGAGAAAAACCACGAGCACGATGTTGTCCACCACAAACTTTCTTGGCCGGAGATCCAACCAGAGATACTACAAACCAGAGGAAGGTGCTCTAACACTGAGGTACCGTGCCCCCAAGTTCTGTAGGAGTTTGCCTGTTATAAATTAAAATGTTCCCGTATGAGCGAAAGGAAATATCGAAGTTCACAATTTATTATCTTACATAAAACCAAACAACACTTACCTGTATACTAAGTGAAAAGATTATTTGCATTTCGTAGACTGTAAATCAGAATAACGAAATCTGATGGAAATTTATATCCTCCGGTATCGTAGACACACTTGGTTTTAATATGGAAAATTTCAAACAAGTGAAAAGCGCTATTTACGCTAGTTCGATTCTATGGCTGGATAGCCAAACTTGAAAACGCAACACCTTGAATTGTATCCGCAGCTGACATTAGGGGAACGAAAGAAGGAAAGAAAAGAAAGAAAGAAAAAAAATTGGGTCGCCGTTATTCCTTCCTACACTATAGTTCATAGGCCAGTAAACACAACGCTACTTAACTCCAGATTCTTGTACACTAATGGCATCGTCGATGCTGAGGAGGAAGAGAAGGAAAAAAATCATTCCAGAACAACGTCATATATCTTATAACTCTGTTTATTTAACTTTCCTTGTAAGAACGTATAATACTAGGCTTTCATTAACATTTATGATTATGGATAGCTAGATTCAAAAAAAATCTGTGTATTCCTTTAAGAATCCACAAACCTTTAACGCCAACACAATTCAAAGGTGAGTAACAGTAGAAGTTAAACAGTACTGTAATAACAGTAAGAGAGTTGTTTACATTTTAACTAAACATTAGCACAAAATCCTCGGTAGGCTACTTCACCAAAAAGGAAATATACCAATTACATCACTGCTCGTAAACATCTCATTGCAGAGAGAGAGTAGACCTACGGCTGTGTCGATTGACCTTCCCCCTTTAAGTACATAACATCTCCACTTTGTCCGCATCCAGCTGTTAAGAGGGCATTTCCCTCTACATAATTTACAATTAACAGCGGCGGTAATAACAATACACACTGTAGAACATTATGGGGAATACAAGACCAGCCAGTGAAATTTGACTCAACTCCTGACACTTTCGCATTAAAGTACGAGCGGTATCTTACACCCACCGTCTTGGCGTGCCTCACTGAACAAGTGAGCAGCATTATAGCTAAACATGACATGAAGACAACTCGAGGATTAACGCAAAATTTGTGGTGTGGCGACTTAATACTTGGATCGTGAACTATATATATAGATATTAATAGACAATACGGAATACCCGCTACTAGACAGACATAAACTAGCCATCGCTAATCAATCTTTACTTTATCAATGAATTACCTGAGAAAATAGACAATACGGAATGCCCGCTCCTGGACGTACATGAGCTAGATGGTAGCGAGTAATACATTATACATCTGGATAACTCTAAGATATGATTTTCCCTTTTAAAGCAAGAAAGAAACGGTGTTGATATTAGACTACCCCGTCGATATATGATTCGACTTACTGGACAGAGACTCACTTCGTTTACTCGGACATGTTACCGACAAGACACACTTTAGACAATATTATAGACATTGTGAACGGACGCAGATAATATATATATACTGAAACCCAAGAATTATTGAATGTATATTATTGTTTGTTTATAAACGATCTGTATCAATAGAATAAACACACGAAGATATTAATATGACGTTAGATATTGTGATCGGAACCGATTTGGACGGATTACAAACGGTGGACAAATTTCTTTCACAACTTCCTGGACGACATCAGTTTCTTCACGAGACGGAATAAAGAATAGTAGACATAATTACCTGGGAAACAGTTACCAAAGCTCACCCGACCATGTTCTCACTCTACAAGTAGGAACACTGCAGAAACATTATGAAACAATATTCCAGGGTGGCGACCGGTCCTGACGACTTCTCCAACATCTCACCATACAGCAATCATAACCATAACTTCGGCACCGGTTGACCAAAGGAAGACATCTCCTTAGTGGATGCTAAATAAGCACATTTCACCACTACTTTCACCAGGTAGACAAAAGTTCGCTGCAAAGCTGCCACAACACTGTTGGTGAGTGAATAGACGACAAATCACTCAAGAAACTTCAACAAAATTGGAGGAGGATCGTCTGTCCATTAGCAGTCCAGGAACATTTAAATTCCACAGAAGCCGGTATGACCAATAACCAGTAACATGGGATGGAGTCCCTTATTAAAGAATCTGATGACACAAAATCACTACGTCAAAAGACGAGGCTACACCAATTGAATGTAGTTCTAAGGACAAACTTGAAAGGATCACTAGACTTCCACTCTCATCACAACAGTGATTAACGAGTATTGCGCCAATCCCAGTAATACGTCAGACACACACACGCTGAACAAGTTTTAGATGAATCCCTTATGATACACTACATATTCATTCCTCCAACATAATGTTCAACCACAACAATGCTTAAGATGGCATTGATAATAAAAGGACAATCATTTACTGCATAATTCGCAGGGAATTTTATGTCCAAAGACATGGACAATTATGCTTCTCACTACACTTCCGCCATGATTGTTATTACAAAGAAGCTAAGTCGAAGGGGGGCACACTCCATGGCCTGCTCGCTCCTGATTGGTCGCTCCGTACTGCGCATCAGAGCGTAGAATGGAAACGACAATCTTCATAATAAAATGTATATGACCGAGTGGAAATAAAAATTATATATGTAAACGTTTATATACTTACGTTTATAATTAATCTCTCTGTTTAAACGAAACACGAAATTCGAAATTATTTCAAACAGTCAGAGCTATTCTGAAAAGCCGCTTAACGCAAAATATAGACATACAAAGAAAAGTAGCATACTACAACTACACACACTAGTCCAATTGTCGACCATCTTGAATCCTTCATGAGAGTCGAGAATTGAGAAAATAGAAAGAAATAACACTAACTGACAGCTGATTAAACATTTCCGCAAATATTCTCTTTGAGAAAATGTAACGCTCAAAGAGGAACGTTACATCCACCCAGAGGACAGAAAAAAAAATTTAAACACCCTATATATATTATTAGTTAGAGACAAGCAAACAAACCAGAAAAGGGAAAAGAAAAGAAAAAGGGAAAAAATTAATTATGCGGATAATTCCGAAGAAGTTCATCTCTCCGTTCTTAGGAGCAGTTAAATTTCTTCAAGTTATGAGAATTCTGCGTTCCCACACTTTCTCCAGTGAGGGTGTGTAAAATCACTGAGTTTTTCAGAACCTTTCTAGCCAAGAAAGGGCCCGAGAAACATTTCATATATTTAGCGAATTCTCCTTTGACTGAAGAGGGAAGATGGTGAAGTTTAACCATTACTAGGTCTCCTTCTTCTAACTTAACCTCCCTTCCTGTTCGTTTCAAAGATTTCTTAGTTTTATTAGTAACTTTAGGATACAATGTAATATGACGATCTTGGGTAGGTGTCTTCTCTAGAACACCAGGCCAAGGAAAATTCTTTTTAAATGCCTCAATAGCAGAATAGGATAAAATAGCTCTGCAGGCGTACAATCAATACTACTACATAATGAATAATTTAGGAGTTCTTGACATTGCTTCAGTACAGTACTCCACTTAGAATGATTACTATGACACTCTAAACGAATAATTCGGTTGAGTTCTTTATGGCTCCTCTCCGCCAAACCATTCGAAGAAGGGGAATAACTAGACGTTAATATTGATTTCATGTTATGCTCCTTACAATAGTCCTGCCAGAGGCGCGAAACGAACTGTGAACCTTTGTCCGAGACAATGGCATTAGGATAAGGAAACAAATAGAAATAATTCTTTTCCAACACTGAAATTATACCTTTAACATGAGCAGTCTTTAAAGGAAAGAAACAAACAAACCTAGAATAAATATCAATAATAGATAAAATATAATAATAACCATTACTAACTGGGAGCCTCCCAACAAGGTCTACCGCTAGGCGGTCGTGAGGTCGACTCGCTTCTATATGAATTTCTTCTTTAAGTATTACTTGATTGGCGAACTTTGTCTCAGCACAATCAAGACAATCTCTGATATACTGTCGAATTGACAGCCTTTGTTTCTTCCAGTAAAATAAAGAACGACATAAAGAAACACATTTCCTAGCTCCAAAATGACCACGTGAATGGACTATTCCAATTATTTCTTTTACTAACTCTTGAAGAATAACCAAAAGCCATTGGTTCGAATTCCTATGTTTGAAATATAACAATCCTTGATAACAAGTGACATGTTCTGGAGAGCTGTCCAATGAAGACCTTAACTTAATACAGAAGTCGTCATACTGCTGCTTTTCCCTGACTTTCTCCAGGTTGAAAACAGACGAATCTTGAACAGACAAGAAATTGACATGATACTCTTCTAACTTCGAAGGCACTTCCGGTGGATTCCTACTCAATGTATCCGCTACAAAATTTAGACTTCCAGGACAATGCTCGAAAACAAGGTCAAACCTTTGTAACTTAAGAAGCATACGAGTCGTCGTAGTATCTAAGTTCTTCATAGAAAAAGAATGAGTGACGGCAGCATTATCCGTATGAATATACGCAGTTCTTCCAAGAATATATTGTGAAAAACGTTCACACAAAAATAAAACAGAGAGCAATTCTAACTGAAAAGAAGACAATGGAAGTTCGTGAGATTTAACTCTACGACTAGCGTAGGCAATGACATTTGGATGATCAGACCCATCAGGGTACTGTGCCAGGAAACCAGCCAAATTCTCAGAACAAGCATCCGAATGGATGTGGAACGGCAAATTTAAATCCGGTTGTCCCAACGCAGGTGGATTACTGACGATTTCCTACAATTTATAAAAGAGATCCAAAACTTCGAGAGTGAGTTTGTACTTAACATCCTTCTTAATAAGATCGTACAACGGAGAAGTAAGAGTCGAATAATTGGGAATAAACCGCTGTCGCCATCCCAATAATCCTAGAAATGGCCGCATCTTTTTCTTAGTTTTCGGGATGGGATAGCATCGGATCGGTTCATTATGACGTGGGTCAACTTTAACAGTCTGACCACTAATGACATGTCCCAGGAAGTTCACTTCCGTCAGAAGGAAACGACACTTCCGGAAATTCAGGGAAAAGTTTCCACGCTCAAACATTTCGAACACACGCTCCAAATGGGCGAAGTGTTCGTCTAGAGAAGTACTAGATATTAAAATATCATCCAGAAACAAAGTGACAAAATCTTTAGTACTTTGATCGAAGTAACTATGCATGACGCTCTGGAAAATAGCGGGCGCACTCTTAATTCCTTGAGGTAAGACCATCATTACGTCTTGACGTCATTTATAAACGAAACTCGTACAGGGGTATGACGAAGGATGGAGACCTACGCCATAGTATCCTGACGAACAGTCAAACTTCGAAAAGTATTGCGCTTTCGCTACACGGTTCAATATATCACCTATTGGTTCCACCTGAGCCTTAGGAGCCCGAACACGGTGGTTCAGTAGGCGAAAATCGATTACAGGCCTAACAGCACCAGACGCCTTGCGAACACAATGCATGGGGTTCCGGTACGGTGAGGTCTGTTCACGGGCTATGCCTAATTCAATCCATTTCTGTAATTCTGCCTCAAATTCCATTTCCATGGATTTTGGCACAGAATAATACGGTTCTACGACAGGTTCTTCGTCAGTTAATTCTATCTTGTACAAAGGCGTTCGTATCCTACGAGGATACTCGCAGAAAATATTACGATATCGACGTAACAAATTATATAAACGTTGCTTAACGTTAGTATCTAAATCTTCTCGAGATGAGATATAGTCCTGAATTTCAGTTTCTGAAAGGTTAGATTCAGGAACTATATGCACATCTGACACAGAAAGGGCAACTGAATTTTCTACTGGAGGAGAAACCCCTAAAATGTTGACATCAGAACACAAAAGTTCGGAAGGAAGTAATTCCTGCTTATCGGATGGCCATTCAATCCTCCCGATCTCAACCCTGTTTGAAACAAAGCTAAAATAAGAATACTAGGTTGGTTAGTCGGAATTACGACATGACTACCAGCATTATCACGCAATCGAATTTCTTTTCTCTCCCTGTCGATAACAGCTTTAAATTTGTCTAAAAATGGACAACCCAAAATAAGATCTGTTCGAAGATATTTTATAACAAACTACGGAATATCAAATAAATGACACTGAATATTTAAACTAAATATCTGGACACCTTGAACCAAAAACTTCTCTGTACCGGCAAAGGCACCTAATGATAAACCAGTATATGGTCGCAATTTAGCAGATGAAAAATTTAATTTTAACTGTTTCCAAATATTCCAGTCCAAAAGGCATAAATCTGATCCACAGTCAATAGTACAGGTTAATTGGACTCCGCCAATGTTTCCTTTAACAACGGGGGAAGAAGAAAAATAATAGTCGGGCTTTTCTTTTTCTTCATCCTCCTCAACTACAAAATTTACGTTAAATGACATAACATTATTGCTCTCATTATTGTTTACATCTCCAGATAATGACTCGACCAAGACATTATAAGTTTTGACGGTAGTTTCTGAATCATTATCTACGGGGACTGGAGAAATACAGCAGTCGTTTCCCCCCGTATTCGGAAAAGACTGCGACCTTAGTTTTCAGAAGTAGATGAAGGTTGATCCTCCCTTGGATTGGAAGATGCCTCATCTCGTCTCCTATCATTATTTTGATATCTTCCGTTACGTCCTCGATTTCTTCCACGATAACGGGTCTACCATTTCCTCGATATCGATTATTATACTGATAATAATTACCATTATTGTTATTGTTATTATTATTCCTATTTTCAGTCTGGGCATAGCTTAAAAATTCAGTTTGACAGCTACTGTCAACATGTTCTGAATTACGATTGATGATCTTAGCTTGCTTAGCAAATACTTTCTTGGTCGGAGGCCTAACTTCATGCATAGAAGTATCCTCAATCCCAGATAATAACGCTACCTTACTCATTAATTCATCAACACTATTATACTGCTGAACGGACAGCAAACGCATGTCCCTAGGCGGTAAACGATTCAAAATTAATTCCACAAGTTCCGAAGTACTCGGGGTTTCACATATATTGTAGTAACTTTCAACTACAAACCAAACGTAGTCTAACAATGAAGCAAACTTTGTCTTATCATAGCGCAAAGATTGCAACGACTTCTTCTGTGCACGCTCTATCTGAGGCGAACAATACTGATTCTTAAAAAGACGCACAAAATCTTGATAAGTTTTGATTTCGGGAGCTACTGAGCTATACCAAGCAAACGCGGCTCGCACCATACAATGTTCTACGACCCGTAGTTTGTCTCCATCAGTAAGTGAATACATACTTAAACATTTCTCAAGATCCCTCAAAAACTTCCTTGGGGCTCCAGGTTTGATATCCCCAGAATACGAACGAAAAGATTGTAAATCTTTCTGCTTAATCGCAAAAGGCAATGAATGCGGTGCTGTACCACTGAAGGTGGCAACACTGTTACTCGGTACCTAACTATTCGGTACAATAATAGTGTGGAAAATACTAGGATCATAACTAGGCTTTAAATAGCTAGTATTAAACACCGGTGGGCTACTACCAACATGAGAAGTGATCCCTCTCGACATTGACCATGTGACAGTGTCAGTAGTACGAGTACTATTACTTACATTATTACTATAATAAACAGAGGAATTAACATTTGGAAAAGTATTTAAAGCACTGGCAACCACTTTAGTTTCAATAGGGCTAGCTGGAAACTCATATCTAATATCTGGTTCTGATTGCACAAACACAGGTTTACTTAAATGACTAACAGAACTAGTAGCAAACACATTGCGTTCAGCAGACGTACTAACAATAGTATTAACATGCAAAGTATCCCTTGACTCAGAAAATGACACAGAAGGGTCAACACTAATACAAGGACGTTTACAGGGAACACCTTCCTTACTCAGGCTCCCACACTCAACTGACGTAAATTTCGGTTTCTGCAATTTATCCACTTTGTTGATCAAAGTCAACACTTCAGAAAAAAGCTTAGATTGACTAGTATTACACCCTTCTAGTTCGATTTTTACTTCCTCATTTTCATTTTCAAGTTTCTTTATTTTATCAAAAACAACCTTTAATGCTTTATGATGAGATTCAGCCTCATTTTTTATAGAATCAACACGAGATTCCACGGATTCAATACACAACTTATTATTATCAACTTCCGTTTTCACAGATTCAATACATAACAATTGAATACATATTGTCCTCAATTTCTACTTTAATGCTATCTAACTGCACTTGCAAATCTTTTTGATTAACAGTTAAAGAACTACAAAGATTTTCTACACTACCTATTCTTTCATCAATTTTGTTAATTTGTAGTGGAGAGGCTATGTACATTTTCAACAATGCACTCCTGAATTCGAGCATTGTTAGCTTCAGCTTTTTCATTACTTTCTGCTATCTTACTTTTTATTTTGCTATTAATATTAGCATTGCTTTCTTCTATCTTCCTATTAGTATTTGCATTACTTTCTTCTATCTTCCTATTAGTATTTGCATTACTTTCTTCTATCTTGCTCAATACAAGAGCAAACATTTCAGCAAGTTCACTCACGTGCTCTGTCCCTTTTTCGCTACCTTGCGGGGACTTAGACGAAGAAAAATGTTTGGGAGGTGACTCATTCTCACGCTCCGACACTTCAGGAGAAGTATGCGCGTCACATTTAGGACAAACCCAAACGAAAGAATCTGAGCTAACAGCTTCAAAAACACTAGAAGTATCCTTCAATTTAACACAAACAAAATTGTGACTATTCGTGACACCTGTCACAAGATATAAAACGTTTCTTATCAGAATCAATTTGTTCCGCGGCAGCAAGAGGCTCGCTACAACAAACGCAAATAATATCATCTCCATTAGGAGGAAGATTCCTCGACTCAGCCGACGTTCTACTTACTGACTTATAAGTCTAATAAACATAAACATATGTGAGCTCCATCCAGTATATCTCATCAACACTAACGCGACAGTCCGTATCACTCGTTTCTTCCCGCATAACACGACAACACCCAAATAGTGTAACATTTTATACAATAAAATAATAATGCTACAGCTGGGTTCGCCAAACTTAAAAGCGCTATTTACGCTAGTTCGATTCTATGGCTGGAAAGAAAAAAAATGGGTCGCCGTTATTCCTTCTTACACTACAGTTCATAGGCCAGTAAACACAACGCTACTTAACTCCAGATTCTTGTACACTAATGGCATCGTCGATGCTGAGGAAGAAGAGAAGGAAAAAAATCATTCCAGAACAACGTCATATATCTTATAACTCTGTTTATTTAACTTTCCTTGTAAGAACGTATAATACTAGGCTTTCATTAACATTTATGATCATGGATAGCTAGATTCAAAAAAAAATCTGTGTATTCCTTTAAGAATTCTCAAACCTTTAACGCCAAAACAATTCAAAGGCGAGTAACAGTAGAAGTTAAACAGTACTGTAATAACAGTAAGAGAGTTGTTTACATTTTAACTAACATTAGCACAAAATCCTCGGTAGGCTACTTCACCAAAAAGGAAATATACCAATTACATCACTGCTCGTAAACATCTCATTGCAGAGAGAGAGTAGACCTACGGCTGTGTCGATTGACCTTCCCCCTTTAAGTACATAACATCTCCACTTTGTCCGCATCCAGCTGTTAAGAGGGCATTTCCCTCTACACAATTTACAATTAACAGCGGCGGTAATAACAATACACACTGTAGAACATTATGGGGAATACAAGACCAGCCAGTGAAATTTGACTCAACTTCTGACACTTTCGCATTAAAGTACGAGCGGTATCGTACACCCACCGTCTTGGCGTGCCTCACTGAACAAGTGAGCAGCATTATAGCTAAACATGACATGAAGACAACTCGAGGATTAACACAAAATTTGTGGTGTGGCGACTTAATACTTGGATCGTGAACTATATATATAGATATTAATAGACAATACGGAATACCCGCTACTAGACAGACATAAAATAGCAATCGCTAATCAATCTTTACTTTATCAATGAATTACCTGAGAAAATAGACAATACGGAATGCCCGCTCCTGGACGTACATGAGCTAGATGGTAGCGAGTAATACATTATACATCTGGATAACTCTAGGGAATGATTTTCCCTTTTAAAGCAAGAAAGAAACGGTGTTGATATTAGACTACCCCGTCGATGTATGATTCGACTTACTGGACAGAGACTCACTTCGTTTACTCGGACATGTTACCGACAAGACTCACTTTAGACAATATTATAGACATTGTGAACGGACGCAGATAATATATATATACTGAAACCCAAGAATTATTGAATGTATATTATTGTTTGTTTATAAACGATCTGTATCAATAGAATAAACACACGAAGATATTAATATGACGTTAGATATTGTGATCGGAAACGATTTGGACGGATTACAAACGGTGGACAAATTTCTTTCACAACTTCCTGGACGACATCAGTTTCTTCACGAGACGGAATAAAGAATAGTAGACATAATTACCTGGGAAACAGTTACCAAAGCTCACCCGACCATGTTCTCACTCTACAAGTAGGAAGACTGCAGTAACATTATGAAACAATATTCCAGGGTGGCGACCGGTCCTGACGACTTCTCCAACATCTCACCATACAGCAATCATAACCATAACTTCGGCACCGGTTGACCAAAGGAAGACATCTCCTTAGTGGATGCCAAGTAAGCACATTTCACCACTACTTTCACCAGGTAGACAAAAGTTCGCTGCAAAGCTGCCACAACACTGTTGGTGAGTGAATAGACAACAAATCACTCAAGAAACTTCAACAAAATTGGAGGAGGATCGTCTGTCCATTAGCAGTCCAGGAACGTTTAAATTCCACAGAAGCCGGTATGACCAATAACCAGTAACATGGGATGGAGTCCCTTATTAAAGAATCTGATGACACAAAATCACTACGTCAAAAGACGAGACTACACCAATTGAATGTAGTTCTAAGGACAAACTTGAAAGGATCACTAGACTTCCACTCTCATCACAACAGTGATTAACGAGTATTGCGCCAATCCCAGTAATACGTCAGACACACACACGCTGAACAAGTTTTAGATGAATCCCTTATGATACACTACATATTCATTCCTCCAACATAATGTTCAACCACAACAATGCTTAAGATGGAATTGATAATAAATGGACAATAATTTACTGCATAATTCGCAGGGAATTTTATGTCCAAAGACATGGACAATTATGCTTCTCACTACACTTCCGCCATGTTTGTTATTACAAAGAAACGAAGTCGAAGGGGGGCACACTCCATGGCCTGCTCGCTTCTGATTGGTCGCTCCGTACTGCGCATCAGAGCGTAGAATGGAAACGACAACCTTCATAATAAAATGTATATGACCGAGTGGAAATAAAAATTATATATGTAAACGTTTATATACTTACGTTTATAATTAATCTCTCTGTTTAAACGAAACACGAAATTCGAAATTATTTCAAACAGTCAGAGCTATTCTGAAAAGCCGCTTAACGCAAAACATAGACATACAAAGAAAAGTGGCACACTACAACTACACATACTAGTCCAATTGTCGACCATCTTGAATCCTTCATGAGAGTCGAGAATTGAGAAAATAGAAATAAATAACACTAACTGAGAACTGATTAAACATTTCCGCAAATATTCTCTTTGAGAAAATGTAACGCTCAAAGAGGAACGTTACATCTCAGTGTAGCTGAAAACCTACATGCATGTTCTCAGGGTAAGAGGAAACTATCCTTGTCTAGGTCTCATAACTAAGCAAAGATATTAACTTATACATAGTTTGCACATGAAAAATGACTCCTCTGAAGGGAAGAGAAACTTGCTGAAGAAGATGAAATTTCAATATATATTAGAATTTTAAGAAAAAAATATTTGAAATGAAATCTTTGAGTTAAACGTTGCACGTTTATGCCTATTAGGCTAAGGAAATCCATGACTAAAGCAAGTGAACGATGCGGTTGGTGGAGGAAGAAAGTTGGGGTGCCCCGAGAAAAACCACGAGCACGATGTTGTCTACCACAAACTTTCTTGGCCGGAGATCCAACCAGGGATACTACAAACCAGAGGAAGGTGCTCTAACACTGAGGTACCGTGCCCCCAAGTTCTGTAGGAGTTTGCCTGTTATAAATTAAATATTCCCGTATGAGCGAAAGGAAATATCGCAGTTCACAATTTATTATCTTACATAAAACCAAACAACACTTACCTGTATACTAAGTAAAAAGATTATTTGCATTTCGTAGACTGTAAATCAGAATAACGAAATCTGATGGAAATTTATATCATCCGGTATCGTAGACACACTTGGTTTTAATTAGGAAAATTTCAAACAAGTTTCATGATCTGGTTCACTTTCATCATGTATCAATAAATCCGTGCCATCAAATAAAATAAAATTAGTATTTGTTATATTCAATATCATACTTGCTTTGATAGTTAAAATATGTGTTGTGAAATGTCAAGCCTCGATATTTATTTTTGTATTCGTTCTACATTTCGCTTTTATTTATGAGATACAATTGAATCAATCTCCCTCCACACGTTCACAAAGTTTCTGCTTCGTAACGTCACCATCCTCTAGAGGTCAAGAAGAACAGACAACAAGCATCAAAAGAAAAAACGAACATTGAGGTAATTCTGTACTCAACATAATACGAAACCTCACAGCAGACGAGACTGACGTTATGGTAAAACAATCGATTTTTCGTAAATTTGGACTTATCAAGTGCCCTGAGACCACCTATTTACGTAACTCGAGTACATGATATGAAGCCAAGGTCGTCATATGGAGAGAATATGGATGTAATTTTCTCCCCGAGTATCAGAAACATATGCGTTTTAATAAAGGGTATATTCAAATACTAGTAAAACCATGAAACATAGTACATCCTCCCAGGCAAAATCTGAAGTAATGCTACGATATCAAACTCAGACAGAGGTAACATGGATGTGGTAAGGATAGGTTTGCAATGATTATAGAATCCACTGAA
This sequence comes from Thermobia domestica, assembly GCF_964235325.1. NCBI lineage: Eukaryota > Metazoa > Arthropoda > Insecta > Zygentoma > Lepismatidae > Thermobia > Thermobia domestica. The sequence continues at coordinate 103,038,761 of NC_137458.1, forward strand.
CACATGTTGTGCTAGATTTCAATATTCACCGCTATTTTCGTTTTGCTTTACATTCTTATTCAATATTCAATCCATAGCAATAGCAAGTAATAAAATGAGACAGTTTGAACAGGTGGTCATGGTCTCGCTCAACATTACAGCTGTGAGAACACAAGACAGTACACTTTGGCCCTTCGTCACTACTCTTGGTTAATGAAATATCAAATATAAATAATGTTCAATTTTATTTTTAAATGGAAATATAAATAACTATTTTTAAATGCAAGGAGCACAGAGTGATAATATTCCATTGATGTAATGTAAGGTAGCCGTAAGCCAAAGAGAGACATATTTCATAATTGTTACTTTCATTTCTTTAAATTTGTGTCAGCGAATATGTTTAACCCTAGCAAGACTAAGGAATGGAGATTGGTATGAAATGTTTATATGTAATTTAAAATCCATGATGTTTTTGTTTTTGAATATACGTGATTCTCATTTCAGGACTATTTTGTATTAATAAGAGTGGAATATATTTATTTCTTAGTGCATAGCAAGACTAAAAGGATCAGCCCGTAGATACATTCTACCCTCTCGTGATGCCAGTAGTTACCTCGAATTGTAGGATTTTTTCCAACTGTAGCTTTTATTTGAAAAAAAGTATTGATAAATAACCAAAGAGTGAATGTATACATCTTATCTATTAGCAATGTAAGTGCTGTTGGTCCTTAATCTCGTTTTCTGTTGACATTTTAACACAGGGGAATGCATGTATGCTTGGTCGTCCTAGGGTCAAAGTATTTAGACCTGCAGGTCTTCATGCTGAGAGTGGGACATTAGTGCGTCCCACGGATCATTTCTTCGACAGTACGACAGTCATCTGAAACGACAACGTATGGTCACCTTAGTTATATTTATATACATACACATGTGTTACTATTACGTATAAAATTAATTTTAATATAACATTCATGTAAGAGTAAAATCCACATTAATCTATTTATAATTCCAGGAAATGAATATGAATATGATTCCACTTGCTATCCTCCCTGTGACAGTGAAAATTATGTGATTTCATATACTGGAAAGGTGCTGTAAGTATATGAAATTAAATTTACTCGAATCTAATTAATAACCAGAAAATACCAAACCGTGGCCAAGGTTGCGACACTTTAAATATGTGGCTGCTAAAAACTATACTCATCCTTGTTGGCTTAAAGAGGTTAAAAGCAATCCAATATTAATGATTGCCGTCAGTATGTCTGCAATTACTAATGTCCTCTATAAAGATAGAAATAGAGAAACATGGTATTGTACTTTTAATCAAGTACAGTACCCTATCGGACATTGCAATACACTTGATACAGTGCAAATGCACACTTTACTATAGTAAATTCAAGATTTCCAGATTAAACCCAATACTTTTAGATTAAATTGGTTACTACAGATTTTCTCAATTGCTTCTGAAGCCTGTTAAATCGCAGTAGGGAAAATCGAGGAAAGAATGAACAGTAATTGGAAGTGTCTGTTTGTATTTCCGGTTCATCTAAAGATTTAGTTAATAGAAATGAAAAGAATCTGTGCAACAATAAACCAAAATATCCTTGTGTTCTTTAATTATGTACTTTGAATTATTGTTCATAGTGCTATTGTTAAATTATTTTATCTGAGAATGCGCTATATTACAAGTACTATGGTAGGGCAGAGAGGCTTAAGAGTACACACTTTCCGTTCTCCACTCTGCAGAAAGTGCATATTTATTTCTCAATTTCAAATCAAAGACCTTACAATATATTCTTTTGTCCTTGTGCTTGCAAATTAAATAATCAGTATAGTTTATGTCATAGAAAAAGACTAAAAAGTTTTATTAAAAACGTTTAAATACTTATTCTGTGACACTAGGCGGCCATGAGTACTACCCCAACAGCCAGATAAAAATAGGCACTAATAACTGAGACATACATATCGGCCATATTCGTTCTAGTTCGAGCACTGTTTGTGCCATCAATCTTGACACACCCCATTCTAGAATAGTTCTTGACGCAGAATCTCAACACACAAAAATTAAAGTTTTACTGACTTCATTCAGTTGCTGCTCTTTTAAGCTGGAAGATTTGAAGAAAGTTCTTAATTTAGAGTGATCATTAATCATTGATTTATTTTGTGCCTATTGATGAGTTTTTTTTATAATTTTGTATTAGTTTTCTTTGTGCTAACTGAACACATTACTTATACAGTTTTACAGTAAAAGTTTTAATTTTGCAGCATTTCTAGAGCTCAAACTTTTAATCGGTTAAATTGTAGGTCTATAGGACAAAAAACTTCACTGTATTTATCGAAAGCTTCAGAAATATGACCTTTGTGTTCAGTAATATTAAACACTGTTATTGCAATACTAGAAAAGTTTTGGTAGGGCACACATGGAAATAGTTGGTATAAGTGCTTTTAGAATAGTCATACGTTTAATATGCTTGCTAAGTACCATCCTTTATGGCGTTCATTATTACTGAGGTTCAATGACGTGCTTTGTATTAATAACTAAGTTGCAAGAGATATGATGACAAAAATGTTCTTTAGTTACAATAACTACATAAAATCCGTGATCATGATGTTATATACAGTTGCTATTCAAGGTGTCCTAGACTTCTGTCTTGGCGATGTGAGCAGTGCGGTCACTGTTGCCAACTATTTAAAACAGGTAATAGTTCTCTTAGTCCATTTTACCCTATATAGTCGCAATATTAATTCTGCGAAATTTATACAAGTTAATACAGTCAAAGTTCTATAGTAATGCATTTTTTCTGGAATAAAAATAATTTCAAATTTGGGTAATATTTCTGTAGATAAGCCCAAGTTTGAACTAGTTATATGGGAACTGAAATGCTAGTACAAATATGAGATTTTTTTAAAGAAGTAGTAAGATGTTTACTTTTTACCATTATACGATCACTAGTATCATTTTGGATTATTACTAAATAATAATATAATGACAGAAAAAAGCAAACAAGTTTTTTTTTCTAATTAAACATGGCTCAAGTATTTAACTTCAAAAGGAACTACTTTTCATGTAATAACTGTATGATAACTGTCATTAATTAGCTGAACTTAATGAGAAAACCATTAAGAATTTTCAGTAATATATAAACAAGGAAATTCATTTTTAAGCAAACTACATATTAGTCAGTTTTAAATGCAGTTGTTAGTCACAATTATCGTTTCACTTAGCAAGAAGTAAGCAATTAATATTTTTTAAACTATATTTAAAACTCTGTAACCTAGAAATGAAGAAGCACATATAACTTAGAGTGATAAGGTCCTGTAAACTGCACATCACAGTAAACTGAAAAAATAAAGGCGCAAAGAATAGTGTACGAGTATATATAATATACTTGAACTACTATTTAGGTAACATAAGCTGTCTCAGAGATTCTTCAAGAAAAGTTAATGTATAAAGTAACCAGCACGTTAATGAATATTATTGTGTACAGAAAGGAACAAAACATATGCAATTTTAAAAGTCTTTCTTTTAACACTCACATTTAAAATAATGTAAAGTTCACAAATTCGTCATACATTACTCATTTTCTATTTCCATTTTCATATACATAAAATACTCGTTTTATGAGGAAATAAAATAAGTATTATTAAGGTTATACATATATAACATCAATATAACTGAAAATCATTCCTTAGCGGAGTAGAATAAGATCGCACACAATAAAAAGTATTAAAATAACCCATATTGATCCATTAATATTAAGAATAACGCAATGTGTATCTAGTGTCATATATTCAATAATAGATCCGCAATAATTATTGAAAGTGATTATGTTATTATTGGGAACAATTTTGCATATCATTCTTGCAGGGGTAAGAAAGAACGTGCACTTTTGTAGGTGGTAGTGCGCGCGACGGGAACACAGATGAAACAATTTTATGTAATGAAGAAAGGCTTGTATTAAGATGTGGGAAGTAGAGAAACCCTAAAGAAAACGAGTGAATGTTACTGTACGATATATTTTGCAATATTGGTACGCTTAAAAATAGCTTTAATGATAAACTTAGCTAAGAAAATAACAGAACTAAAACACAAATGAAAGTGCGACTACACAATATATTTCTGATTCTTTGTCTAAATGCTATAAGCAATGGGAATATTCATAATGAAATGAAAGGACATCTTCAAATTTTATGTCCAAATTAATACTTAATATTTTCGAAGGCACATATTGATAACACACAACATACGAGTGGCACTATATTTTACAGAGTAAAATGTCATAAAATCATTCACCATGGGAACAATTGCAAAGAGAAAGAAAAAACAATTCAATGATATTGTTTATTGTCACATATTGCTGTATTTGTTCTTGTTTTATGTTACTGTATGGTATATTTCGCAATATTGGTACAATCAAAACATATATTATTTTATGATAGTGTATACGCACCAAGTGTAAAACCTAGGGTACTCTAAAGAATTATAAGTTGAATATTGTGTAATGTAAAATTAAAAAATATATATATATATTTATTTTCATAATTTTGAAATATTCACAAATATGCATACTCTAGTGGATCTAAATTCCTCCACTTGTTTGTCGGATAGTTAGTATCCTGAACGAGTTGGAAGCTACTAAGGAATTGTCCTATGGTTCGAAAAGCATTCTCAACCACGAGGTCAGCTATCGGGAAGAAATCGAGTGATCCGAAATGGTATTGAACCTCAATCGAAGGCACCAGAAGTAAGTTTACTACGAATTTTGCTACAACTATTAATATGTACGTATATTCATACTTGAAACTGAGGAAACCATCTTCATATAAACGTTCACCTACAGCAGGACCCAGTAGTGGCAGCATATTTCCTTATTACTCCCTCTCGTATTCAGATTACGAACAATATGTAGCTTAACCTGTCTGCACAATCTCTTCTATTATTGAGTGAAATCATTGTACTGGGCTCCATTTCCTACTACATGCTAGCACGAGCAGGAGGGAGCGAGCCATTGTGCAGCTTGAGTGGAATTTTCCAGTTTAACCGCAAACTACATAGAGTGCTAGTGTTGATTTTGAACTTACTAAGGTCTTACCCATGTTTGCCTTTCCCATGGAAATATATGTAGCGTATTTGAAAATGAAAACAATTATTGTGGATAATAATTTGGAGCGTACAGTTTCTCCACACACAGAAATTCAAGTGAAGACTATATTTGCTCAGTGCGTTATTATGGACTGTTATTTGCTCTAACTTTGCTCTACGAAAAGCTGTACAAGCAGGACTTTACAGTATTGTTGCTCATAGAAGGTGAATTAAACGTAGGAAGGATTAATAAGCACATTTATTTTAAGACGAGATTTTAGAATGTATTTATCTTTATCTACCTTTCTCTCTCTCTCTCTCTCTCTTTCTCTTTCTCTCTCTCTCTCTCTCTCTCTCTCTCTATATATATATATATATATATATATATATATGTATGTATATACGTAATAGCGTCTATGAGTTCGTGCTATGTGATTAAAATAGCTTAATTTACGAAATGAGAAACCTCGTTGTTCAAATTAAAATCGTCTATTGTTATCGCCTTTTAAATAACTGTTGGAAATAAATTTCACCTTTTTATCCTATTGTAATACGGATAAGAATTTAAATTCTGTGAATTTATGTTATTTGAAACAATATCTATTTTATTACCAAATGTATTTGATATTTCATTTATTGAATCTTTGAATCGTGTATTGAACCATATAATAGGGATGAATTACTCCGTGATTGAAGGTGTTTTGTTACTAACAAGGAAATGGTGTGATTTGACTCAGTAATAATTGCAACAAATTTGGTGTAGTAGTAGGTAATGGAAATAGAAAAAGACGTGTTGAAGCATTCATTTCGCAGTCGCTCGAAATAAGATATAATAGGGTCTACAGTTCTTGGGACGTATGGCCTGTCAAACAGATATTGAGGGGTGGAGCCTTTGCTCGCTGTTGCGGCGAATGCAGAAGTTAAGTAAAGCAGAAAAGATGAACTGAAAAGAAAACGCGCCAATGTATTCCCTCAGTTCTACCAGGCGAATGCCGTGATAAGTTTATCTAAAACCTTAGCGTTACCCATTGGTTATGCATCATTAGTCAGCTTAAAGAAATCACATTTAGAAAATAAAGAAATCATATTGTAAGGATCCCCACAATCCAACAAAAGCACATGTATAACGACACGTGCCATTATTTACAAGAAGTAGAAGATACACAAAGAAGACTAAGATACCGGAAGAAGACGGACTACACGAAAGGATCTGAAGAAAGACGAACCACCCGAGGAGGACACATAAAAACGGGAACACCGAGAGACTTGGCTTCAACCGGCCAACCGTTTGCAACGTATCCTAAACCCTGGAGGCTCCTATGAAGCTAAGGGATCATCCTAACCACAATTAAACTCTAGAATCTTCTATGAAGCTAAGGGGTTCACCCTACATATAACCATACCTCGTGAAGGCTATCATGAGCTGAGGTTTCTTAAACCAAATCCTGGAACAACCCCGGAGGCTGCTATGAAGCTAATGAGTTACTCGTGCAGAACATTATAACCTTAAACCTTGGTCATTAACGACAGATTTTGTAATCAGAACTTTTGTACAGACAAAATAATTTGATAATAAAATTGGTGAAGGGAAAAATCTCGGTCTATCATTGACTCTACTCGTAAACATTACATGGTGATAGGCTTCGGGAGTTTTGTACAGGACGCTCGTGTTATTAATTTTTAGCAGGCACAAGACTAAAGAGGTCAGTATCATAATTCATCTAAATTCATTATCCCTGTTTCCTTTTCTTGTGTCTTTCCGTGAGTGCAATTTATACCAGAAACAATATCTGGTAAGCATTAATATACGTCAGAAGGAAATAATAATGCAAACATGACAGTGGGTGCATCTAATATATCTTTTAACATGCCTCATCTTACGAAATATGCAGGGCACGTGCATGAGGACACGGATAGATTTTTCATGTTCGATCACATGGCCACCATGCAATCTTGGTCACCACATAAAAAGAAGGAAATTTTTGAATATACCTACAGGATACAAGGTTAGATTTAGTGTTACAACTTAGAAAACAAAACCAATTTGGAATGATGTCTTACAAAAATTTAAAATCTAAAGTAATGATACTAAGTAGCCCGAACATTCCATCATACAAGTCGGAACAGGAACTATTCCAAATCCAACAACGAACAGATGGTACCATAGATTCTTATTTTCTGCGTAAACTCCAAGCGATTAGACAGTTAGTACAGGATGTGTCAGAAGAACAAAAGAACGACCATTTATTTTTAGGATTACAAAGGGACTTTTTTCACAAGATTGCAATAGAGAGATTTGAAACAGTTGACGCCATACAAACAAAACTAAACACCTTAGAAGCGGCCAATGACCTTTCTCGAAAAAGCGAATGCAGAGTTATCACAAACACTGCACACGCTATAAGGCCAAAACCCTACACTTAACCAACAGAATGTATCATATGTATTACCATATTAACCAAAGATAAAATGTCAAACTCAACAACCATATCATTATACATATTCTGTACAGATGCAACATGCCATGAATCCTATGAACAGTTATATACCTGCATCCAACCAACAATTTAACACCTATCAATCGAATCCATCTTTAAACACCTCTCAACCACCAATACTTAATCCTCAAGAATATCATAATTCGAGTCAAGAACCGAAGACGGTTCCCTACCACGAGTAACATGATCTATCTAACTTGATTAAGAAAACGGTACAGTTGTCATTAGTGATAGCGCAGTCAAGGTATAGAAATCAACCAAACAATAGAAATCACGGATATAGGAAGATGAATAATCAGTACCCTAATAAAGGAAAAAAAATAGGGTCACGCCTAGAACAGTCATCAGGCCACACCTGCGGAGGATGAAATTGGTATGATCGATATTTTATCCTCACTGGAACATGCAGCGTACGTTTTTTTACACCTCCAAAAAAAGTGTTAGGCCGTCCGTTGACAAGGGTGCCGGCAACCAACATCTTCGGAACCATGAGGAAGAACAATAGAAATTAGCGTGTACCATGACATTCTGAACATCACACCCAGAATCATTGGCAGAAAGACGCGAAAACATCACTCTAGAAGATGAAAATAATAGACCAAACCTAACAATTAAAATCAAATCAGGATCCAAAACGCCAAAATTGATACTGGGAGTACGATTTCGGTATAGTCTTTAGAATCGTTCCCACCCGGAGCAAATTTAATTCCATTTCAATCAATAGTGAAAATGAATTTCAGAAAGAATATTTGTTTAAAGCAAATAGCTCTAATAAAATTTAAATTAGGACTAGCAACATGCAGTCATTACTTTCAAACAATGAAAAGGACGATGCCAATAATTTTGGGACTTGACTTCCTTCGACGTTCTCATGCTACCATAAACTTGAACAAGATCATAATTTCTTTCTTTAAACGTCCACGGAAGCCTCGCTCATCATCTGAAAACAGGGAAGATACATTATTAGCTTTTACAACTAAAATAATAATGCAACCATAGCAAAACTGTTTATACGTCTCTAAACAGATAACAATTCCTCCTCGTTCACACACGTACGTCCCAGTAGCAACGAAGAAAAAATAGCTGATGCACAATTCTCGTATGTATCACTCCTTTCTGGAATACTCGAGAAACAGATTAAATGCTCCTGACCAGAAGATAGACGTAAGCAAAATGATAATTCTACCATCAAATCATAATACCAACAGCGACACTATAAAGAGGAATACCCCAGTGGCGGTTTTTGGGGATGAGCAAGAAATATTTTTTAACACTTTAGAAGAACCAAGTTTTCTAGAGAAAGTGAACCAGTTTACAATAAAAGAAGAGACTGAAGAACTATTTAAAAAAACGAAAAATCTTTTCAGTAAAGACCTCTTTGACGTCATCCCCAACTTCGACAAAAATCAAACAAGCCGTTTATGAATTATTCTTCAAGTATAAAAAGTGTGTAGAATTATTATTCAAGTATCCTGACTTTATTGGATATTTCAGGGGATATATTCGTAAAATTAGGGTCTCTAAGTCTAGTGCGTTTCGCGACAGTTCCCCACCGATTCCATTCCACATCCGAGACCAGGTGGACAAACACATTCAAGAAGTTATTGATGCAAAAATAATTGACCCACAGAAAACAATGAATTTTGTTCTCCACTTATCGTGTTCCGGAAACCAAACACGCGAGAGTTTCGGATAGTCCTCAATTTACAGAAAAATAACAGCGATATTAATTATTTTCCAGTCTCTTTCCAATCAACAGAAGAGGTTTTAAGGTCTCTGGAAGGAAAACTCACATAAGTACTTTGGACTTACAAACCAGTTATTTCTAAATTTTACTTCATCCGAAAAGCCGAAAATACACCACTTTCGAACTAAACCACACAAGAAAATCCAACGAATTTTTAAGGTGCACAATGGGGCACAAGATGAATTCACAATCGTTGTCTGTCGCAATGAGCTGATTGTGGAAGTACTTCCCAATAGGATTACCGGTTTTGCGGAAGATATAATTTCCAGTGTTTACAGCTTTCCACAGCAGTTACAGGATTTAAAATTACAATTCAAGAAGCTTTGAAAACACGCTTTTCGTGCATCTGAGAAGACAACATACTTATGTTCAAGAACTTCACGTATTAGGACACCTCGTTAGTGGAAAATCTCTTAAAATATTACCGAAAATTGGAAGGAATATAAGAAATTTCAAAAATCAACTACAAAGCGGATTTTCAAAAGTTCCATTGGGTTATGTTCATATCTTAGAACACATATCAAGTATTTCACAATTCAAATTGAACCATTCCAACAATTGGTAATTTCTAAATGTATGTTTAAATGGATAAAAGAGCATGATGCTCTCTTTAATTTGTGGATTACTTTGTTATTAAGGACGACCATTCCAGTTATCCTAGTTCTCGATAGAGTTGTAACGTCTTAATTCTAGCTTTATTCTGATTAAAATTACTACTATTATCAGACTAATTTTCTGTTTCTTGATCAGAATTCTCTATATTATTCGCACTTGCACCGTTTTGATTTCTAAAATTCATTTGTTTTCCTCCACGATAGTTGCTTCCGATGAGCCCCTTTCTTTGCGATTGTTGTCCGTAATATTACGATTTCTCCTTCTAACTTGGCTAGTCAATGTTAATTTCAGTTCTTCGAAGGTTTTCTCGACCCGTGCCATTTGTGGGCTTGTTGATAGTTCTACATTAAACCTGATGTACTCGCATTATTCTTATAACGCGAGAACTCGCACGATTCCAATAAAAAATATTGTAAGGTGTAGAGAATGCTTGTTTTGTTAAAACAGTACTCATAAGATTTTTTTATTTATAGTTTTAGTATGGAAATATTTAATTTCTTTTTTCTTAAGAATAATACCTATGAGAGATAAATTGTAATCTATTACAAGCGCGTCTGCCATAGGTATAGACGTGCACCACTTATCGGTTGTTATATTACGCCCACTATTAAAAATACGCTGGATCAGTTATTCTACTACACTTTTGGCTTTGTTATCAATTTACAAGGGGCCTTTTGGCTGCTTACCACTGTACAATTCCATGTTGTATAAGATAAACACATGGGAGTCTGCTAGCACAAATAATTTTAAGCAACATTGGCCAGCTTGTTTAGAATATATTGAATAAACTTGCATTTCCCACGAAAGGCTTCCAGGGAATCGTCAATATTAGACAGTCACTTAGTGATTTGTTTACCTTGCACATAGCTACAAATCCATCAAATAACTCTCTGATGGCCTTTAGGTTGTCCAAAGTCTCCCTTTCTTTCCTCTTTGTGACATCGCCTAATGATGCTCGCAACAGAAATTGAAACCTGCTCAGGGATATGGTCAGTCTTTACCTTTCTACTACTGTTCTATCACTATCCCATAGGTGTCTCAGATAGGTACGGTTACATTCAGGGGTAAAAGTGGGCCTGCAAAGATAGGGGGACGGTAAGTAGCGGCAGGATGCCACGCCGCCCCTGCCTATTGTAGGTCATTGTATTTTTAAAAAAACGGGGGTACGCCTTACAAATTTTTGAGTTGGTGGAACCTCGTTCCACGCGTTTCCTCTCTCTTTTAGTGCTGGTGACATTTCAGCCGAATAAAGAAGACCAATTGGAGCAGCCAAACCAGTCAAATAAAGAGGACCAATTAGACCATATCGCTGTGGCAAATCTAAAATGATGGTACGGAAGTTTGCGTACCTCCTTCAGTTTCAAGAGTATAGTGTTAGTAATGGTTAAATGTCTATACGCAGTTACCTTGAAGTCTTAATAATCTTAAGAGTCATAAACATCGGTATGATCACCATCTATGACGTAACACAGATGAATTCTGCGCCAAGTTCTCGCAGATGTTTGCTGAGTAACGAGGGTGTAGCCGTGTTCCGTAGCTGCTAGTAATTCCTGCGTTGTGTGATATCGAGTGTTACTTACTTGTTGCTTTATGAAACCCCAGAGAGCATTGTCTGGTGTTGTCAGATCGGTAGGGGTACGCCCACTTACGGATCACCCTGTAGATCTTTAGCATTTCGATCTGAAGAAAATAATTATATATGCCTATTGATCCAAATATTGGCATAGTGTACTATCTTTGCAAGAACATCATCTGGAAAAGAAAAAGTTCCGCGATTCCAATGGAGACTCAACATTTCGAGCTTGATGAATGAGTCACTGTAAGTGCGTTACAATGTTTTACAAGGAGGAAAAGACTGAACAAGATGTGACGGTAGAACTCGCACTGGGTTGAAACGACTGAAAACAAACAATACAGCTCTCTAATTGTCGTAGAGGCAATGAAGAATGCTTAATTGGTAATGGTATCGAAGGGGAAGGTTCAAAGAACAAAGTCTCGGCTAGACATGATCCTGGTACCTACGTGGTCCGAATCGTGGTACCAACGTAATCCGAATCGTAGTACCAAATAAAACATACCTTCGGTTTCTCCCGCGCTATGGGAGTTCCTGCGGGTTCATTTTTTCTTTTTATGGATGACTTTAACTGCTGTGTGACTTTCTTTTTGATTCATTAATTACCAATATCCTTCCCTGAGTCGAAACTTTTAGATTTAACTAATTTTACTTGTATCTTAATTCTGCTAATTAATTCTGCACTGAGATTGTTATTTATTTCTATTGTCGCTTTTTACGACTCTGACTCTTCTTCTTTTAACATTTGTTTCCCTGAAACTCTATCAAATTCTCAATGAAAGCATTTATCGTGGTATAACGGTAACCAAGAAAATTCGCCGCTCTTTCACCCACAAACTTCAAACATCAATATGTCACCTAAGACCTCCTGGAAGATCAGAAATTGTCCCCATCACCATCAACGACCTTCTGCCAATGTTCTGGAAGGCCATGGATTCTATCGCTGTAGAACTTCGAGGGCCGTGAAGCGAAGATGTCAAATGCATTTTGCATCTCTACTAGGAATTTGAAGTGGCGTCTCAATGTGATTGTCCAAGAAATGGAACACGTGATAATCGGAAGGTGCAATGTCGGGGATGAAAGATAGATTTAATATTGTTTCCCATTGAAGGCGTAGAATGGCGTCCCGTTTCATCCAACCTACGTTGGACTAGCGTTGTCCTGTAACAGGAGGACCACTTTGGGATTCAAATGTGCTGGCTCCAGAGTTTTGAGTTCTTCTTCAACATTGTTCTACTGCTAATAATACACAGTTGCATTCATGTTCTGACCATCCGGTATCAGTTACGTATGCACGATACCGCGAGCAGTCCACCAAACACACAGCAGTGCCTTTTTCTGGTGCAATGCTGGTTTCTGCTGTTCCGGAACCGACTCATGAGATGATAAGCCGTGGAGCTTCGTAGAGGACCCAATTTTCATCGCGTGTCAAACCCTGTACAGAAATTGTACTCTTCTCAAACAATACAGCAAAGGAACACAGGTGTCTCGTAGCGTTCCCTTCTGGTACGGAATTAAATCATACCGGACCCATACAGCACCCACCTAAATTCTCGGATACCCACGGAAATGAATTCATTACACTCCCCAAATAGGAGATGCAATATTAAAAAGATTCATTCTTGTTCTGCCTAAAGAATTCCAGGACTTTGGAGACCATTTTAAATAATCATAAATTTACGCAGAACGAGAATTCCCGTTCTGCCTAATCTTTGGAGACGGACAATTCTATGCGAGGAGGAAATTTTTGGGTAAATGCAGCAACGAAAAGGTTGAATTCTAACGTGTTTGTATACAGATGGGAACTCATGCATAAAATCATAGGAATAAATATTGGATGTACCGGGGCACAACCTATGAGGTGATTTTTTCCCTTCAATTTTCATATATTCTAAAATGTTATCTGTGTTTTTTCAACTGAAATAACTTTCTTGCCTTAAAATTCTAAAAATTCAATAAAACGTAAAAATGTTATAATAAAAAAGCAGATCAGGTTTAAGTACTATCCCACGTACCCATATGAAACGTTCTGGCTATTCCTATTTATCATACCTTTAATACATTTGAAACACGTTTAGCATATTACAGTAAGACTATACATTTTAATTACGGAAAGTAGCTATGACGGTATTTGATTTCTATAATGTCGTTCTTGTGTGAAAGCATATAGCAGTCTTTTATTTTGAGTAAAGTATAAATAGTTATTTTAATTCTGAAATACTAATCAAGATCTTTTTTTTGTCTTTTTAGCAAAAATCAAATTCTGAATTATATACTTAGTATAACAATTGTTGTTTTATTAATCTAAGACTGTGATTCTGTCGCTTGAATTTAGTCCGTATTGTCTGAATTTTTCCTCGAGTTTGTCCTCTTGAATTTTGTCCTGCGTTCGTAATAATCTCTAACAGATGCTAAAAGAAGAATAACTATTTCTCCAAGTTTCATTATAAATTTTAGATATTATTCATCTACTTGTTCTTTTCGGAAAAATGACGAGGATACGGTTCTTTATCAGCAGTGTTAGGCTAGTTTTAGACGGAAGCATTTATCGTAGCAGATATAATGGAAAAAAAACTCGTACAATATTCTATGGCATCAAACGTATATGGTACTTTTACACGGTAGCATTTTCATAAGCATCTTGTCGTGACGTAGCAAACATATCACTGAAGAGCGCAATTATGGCTTCGAAACTAAAAATAGAGATTTCAGTTGCTATTTGTTCTAAAGTCTTTTGTCGCATATACTTATAATGATACAAAGGACTTTTAAGTTTGTATACACAAGTAAGCTCCTCATACTTTACAACCAACATAATAATAGAATGCATTTCCAAACATGTCTTGAGGATTGAACAGTGGCATATTTTATGTACTGCGAGGAGTAGTGGTTTTATCGTGACTGCCCAAAAATTATATATTAATATAAAAATTATAGACTTTTATATACTATTATATACTTTTTATAATAATAGTAAATAATTATTTAATAAACACCATCAACCACTACTGCAAATGCAATTTTCTATTGTCATTAATCAAGGAAATGTGCATATGTATCCACCCGCGAGGGACTGGGCTACCCAAAATTAAAATCCTAAAGAAGCCTCTGCCTGCAAGCCTTAGAATGTTGGAAGTGAACTACTGGTAAAGTGAATAAAATTGGGTCGTGAAATTACTTGATACTGTGTATGTAGTTTCTTAAAGCACATTTATTTTTACTGAAATAAATGTGGATGAAATTGTTAATAACATAACTGTATCTAGTCATTTTCCGAGAAGAACAAGTACAGCCACTCACAAAAGTATCTCCCCACTAAGCACTCTAATTTCACTACTTGCGGTCGAGATCACTACACGTAAGATTTCTCGGCACTGACAGCAGTTGTTAGACCTAATCAAGGTCTTTATGCAGGTAAAATTGTAAAGTAGGTGACTAACGAAACTTTTCTCCATTCTAAGATGAATGTGTGTGGTTGGGATCGTGTTTCCAAAGAACACCATATATTAATCTCAATAGTGCTGTGTATGTAACGTATTATTTCTTTATATATTGTATGTTTACAGAAGTATAAATACTGATCATGCATTTATCAGGAAATTCTTGAAAGTAGCTAAAAATATCAAATCTAGAACAACCGCTGGAAATAAGTTTATAAATAATTGCCTCCATTCAGATAATTTCTCCAATTCTCCTCATTCCAACATCATTTTCTTTCTGGACAAGAGAATACCTTTCTTGTTACACTGACTATGTATTGAAATTGAAATTGAAACATTTGAAAAAGTTTCAACCTAACCGGGACTCGAAACCTGGTCCGAACAGAAGTTCAATACTCTAACCACTCACCTACCGCAACACTTCATCTTTTATCTAAACTTTTAGCTAGTTAAAATCTGTGCATGTAAGACTATACAAATCCTAATTGTCGTATGAGAAGGCATTTTTTAAGTGTGTCACAATGACGTACTCGAGATTTCCTTCTTTAACACAAAAACAAGTTTTATAGACCTTCGTCAGTGAGGAAAATATCACGAAACGTTCTTCAAGTTGAGAGTACCTCATCGTTTTTAAATGCTCCCGATTTACATTACTACTATTCTTCCTCATATAACTTCTAATTTCCAAAGAGGAAAGGTAGGCAGCATTCACGCCATCGCGCGCTACCCTAGCCAGCTGTTTGAAATTGGTCATTTAAAATGTACAGAAAAATGGGAGCAAGGAAACAAAGCCTTACCAACCCCTGCGGGACTCCTATCCCGTTCCTATTATTATTATTATTATTATTATTATTATTATTATTATTATTATTATTAATAATGTTTTTACTATGGATCCGTATAGTAAAACTACAACGTAATTTTAATGAAAAAAGTGTTATGAAAATTTAAAAGAAATCCTTGGGCATAGTTTGAACCCACACCAGAAACTATTTTCGTTACTTGAATATTGCCTTGGACGCTCGGCCACGAAGGCTGACTGCAGTTGGCCTTAATTTTCGCTAAATATAGGTCATTACTCTTGACGTCATATCTGTATCGGGCAATAAGATCAGAGGATATCTGAAATTCTTGTAATGTGCGAAAATGCAAGCCGGTAGACATTCACGTATCCAGGATTTCGTAATAGCGGGGGTCCGTGACGAAATATTTAGGTTATCACACCAGGAGCTGAGTCATTCTAAACTATTTTATTGGTAAAGTAGTTTGTTTCGTTTAGCCAGGATATTGTAATGAGAGGGCGTGACATGAAATATAGTGGTAACCCACAAGAGTCTTAATCAATCTAAACTATTTTACTGACAACGTTCCCATATTGGTATCTTAGGACAATAAAATGAGGATATGTTAGTAAGTATTTCAATAACAAACTATGAAGAAATCTCGAGTAAAAGGATATAACAAATTGAAAAAGATATAATCTTCCGAGGTCTTTCGAACTCGGTTCTTCTTATGCTTTCTTCCTTAACTTCTCTTCGTGTAATGCCGTTAAGGATAGCAACGAGATTTCTTTCGGCAGTGATAAATCCTGTCGCGAAATGGATTAGTGTTGCCGCGAAATGAAAAATTTCTCTAACAAGTGTCACTGGAATCTATGTTGTCAGGCTCTTATTATTGGGGATATTTGTTATTTCTTATGTTCTACCTGAGAGTCTATCTGATTGTAATTTGTAGTCCATAGAATTAGAATGAAGCTAGATGAAATTCAGAATACTCCGTTACAATAATATCCATTTTTAACTTGACTCCCCCACTGTTTCCCCCACAAAAAACTCCGCATAAGAAAGAGTAACCAAAAGCTTGCTATAGCTTAAAGCTGGTTCTTCTTTTTCTCGTTACTTTTTGTTTCATTTTTCCTTATTTTTTCATTTCTGGTCTCAAAGGAGGGGGGTCCGTAACCCCGGACGCACCCCTTGGCTACGTGCCTGCGGTAGACATTATTTTCGCATTCTTTGAATTGCATGAACACGTGTGAAAAAAGGGAAGTTCTACTTTTATCTTCCGTAACTACTAGTTTAATGTTCTTTCTTTGTACGAAGAATTTGTGGTAGATTGAAAATTATGAAACTAGTATGGCAGAGACACGGGTTCGAATCCCGTCTTGGAGCGGCGTAACTTAGTGACTGGGGTGAGAACAAGCATTTATACGCGGATTTGTGCCCCTAGAAAAAGTCGTTTTCCTAATTCTTGAGCCCCGTCTTTTCACCCTTCTCTTACTCCTTATGGGCCCCTGGAGCCTGTTGGCCCTTCCCCATAATAACGTCTGCGGGGTCGTTAGTTATGCCTCTGGACCCATTCCATAAACGACAAATTAATTAAGTGGACAATATTCACAAATCAGACAATAATATACGAATATATATTATTTCTAATTCCTCTAATACTAGATATTTTTATCGTAATGTAATCAATTCTGGCACATGATCCATCCGACTAAAAGGTTTATACTTGTAATAAACCAGATTGTCAAATTCTGACTAATTGGAGTTTGAATTTCTACGGTCGATCGCTCAAACACCGCTCTGTTACAATAACGATGAATCTTACCTTTACGATATAAAATGGTAAAGTGTTTTGTCATGGGCAAAATTACGATGAATTTCAATTAAATTATCATGGTTTAATTATTTCCTTATTGAATTATCGATACTTTCAAGTGGAAAAACGGAATAAATTTGAAACTCTCAAATTAATGTAAGTAGACCATCATACAGAAGCTTACATTGCAAATTTTATGTCTATTTTTCTCACAAGTTTATGGGTTGATTGCCCTTTACTTTAAGCGCTCCATATAATAAACAAGCTTCAGCAATTATTTTAGAGCGCATGGTAAGCATATATGGATATATGATGCGAAGCACTGTATATTTTGTTGAGTTGAGTTAATATTGAGTTTAACGTCCGTTTCAGCAGCGAGGCTATATGAGACGTTTACCTACCGCATACCCTAAGCTTTGCCAGCACCTAGTGGCCCACTTGCTGGTAAATGTCGATCGTCAATATAGCGACGAGTCAAAGGATTGCCGCTAATGTACCAGGGTATCGTCAAGTTGAAACTGATACTGCGAGGCGTTGTGTTGAATTTACCAACGCGTAGCAGTGATGACTTCATTTTAGTCCGGGCTCCTTCGATTGGTCGCGAAGGATCGCTAAGTGACCAACACGAAATATAGCCAGTTATGTGCATGTGTATATGATTATATATTATTTTTTCCTGACGAATTTTTCCTAAAGTGAGCTCCGGGGATCAAGAATAACCACTGCCTCAACATCATGAAGTAAAAAATCTTGAGAAAATGCGATTAGATGGCAACTGTCGCCGATCATTAGAAAGCGAGTATGGGAGAATTATGAAGTAAAGTAAATATTCACGCGTCATTTTGCTATAAAATTACATGTCGAACGCATTTTATCTTATTCCAAACAGTTATAGTCTCATATACACTGTTAAAGGAGCACTCTGATTGACCAAATTAAAAAGATCTCAACGATTTATCCCTTTACAAGCAACATTACCTTCATTGCCTTCCCCGCCCAGTAACCATAAGGTTGTTGGATCGAGCAACACCCGCCCCGTAATCATAAGGTTGTTGGTTCGAGCCACCTGCGAGATACTTTTTATACTTTTTTAGTGTTTCTAGACTCACCTTAATGTAATCAAATCACACATATAGGCGACTTGACATATTTTGGGGGATAATTTTGTGGTTTATTGACTCTTTGTCGCGTCTCTGCCTCTGGTGGCCCGCTGGTGGTATAATTTTCAGAAAGGAAAGAGGGACCACTGAAGATCGTCGCTACAGGTCACGAATTTTATCGAGATGTAACTAGTTGTCGATCGGTGGTACACAGACGATTACGGCATGGGGCACGTATTAACGTGAATCCGAACAATATGAGCTCCCGCCGGCAATCGAACCCAGCTGTATTTCTTCTTTCTCAAGTTGTTTTTCAACTAATATCGATCGTATTCGATTAGACAACAGCCCACTATCTATCTACTATATGTAGAAAGTTCACCGCTCCCCACAAAGGAGAATGTTAATGAATGCTAGGAGTCCTTCTGTTAATTTTCAATAAAGAGTTAATATACTGAATTTCAGCTCTGAAAATTTAACAGTTTGTGAGATACTCAATTTTTTTCGCAAATATTCGGATCGCCACTATCTCTTAGGATATCATTATAATGATTGCAATATGATAAAATCAAGTTTGTATTAAGGCCTCACTATATACTTAAAGTCAGTTTATTTAGCTGCAATTTGCCCGTAATGATTAGGCACAAATAATTACATTCAATTTTTAATATAATAATTTGTACGTTCCAGTGATTCAAAAATGTACTGTTTCTAGTAGTTAGCTCCTCTAAAGCCCACACTCTGTGTGTCGAAAGCCAATAGTAGTATACGTCTTATTGCTATTATTAGTTACAAATATCAATATCCAAAAATGACTGAAGATCTTTTTTCACTTGGAGATACTCATCTCAGGTAAGTAAACAGAAACAAATGAAAAACGGAAATAGAGGCCTTTGAAGTAAAACGTACACAAATAGACCAGTGTTAAGAATCATATTTTTAAATCATGCTCGACCCTACTCATATTAATTAATACGCGGTTCTTGTAAGTTGGAGTTATCTGTTTCTCAACACTTAACACAAATATAGGAAAAACGAAGTTTCTGTTACTGGAGACTTCTTGGCTGAAAGGACTAGCGCAATGGGATAGTAATTATGCTTTCTTTTGGTGTGAGTTCAAACCCGGGTCAAGGACAGTTTTTTATTTTTATTTTTATTTTTATAATTTTTAAAACACATTTTTTCATTAAAATAAGATGAAAATAATACTCAAAAAATGATAACCTTACGTGTGCAGTTTCGCTATACGAATCCACAGTATAAGTAGCAGTAGTTGCAGCAGGAGGAGGATCTGGTTAGAAGCCCTGCATGGCTCGTTTTGTTTTACCTTGAACACCATGATATAAATTTAACCTCAACTGCTTCTTCAATTTTCTTCTTCAATTCCAACAAATTGACAAATTTCATTTGTTACTAATATATAATACACAATACATACACCTGAAGGTTTGGGCAATCGCAAGATGCAACTAATCAGAAATGTGTTTTTGGATTCAAGGGCTAGGCTCGAGGGTGTAATAATATGCTGTTCAGAAGATGCTATCTAAAATGCAGTGAGCAGTGCGGGTCGGAGGGTCAGAGTGGGTCATATTGAGTGGTGGGTCAAGTTGGGCGGTGGATCGCAGTGGGTCACCAGAGATAATGGTTCGTTGTAGGTCACATGCTGTTGAACCTTGTTCCAGTGACCCACTGAGAAACTCCAACTGTGGATTTGACACGACATAGTAAACCTAAGACCAAAAATTGCATATTCGCCATATTCGCCATATTTTATTGTTTTACTTCAGGCAAGACAAGAAAGCACTAATAGTGATTGTGATTTTTACTGTCCTCAATGTTTATGTGTTTTTCCCTGTTTTAAAGAATTAGTGGGAAAACTGTAAAAGTGAGCAAAACGCGTGAAAATAAGATACAAGGTACTGAGGAAGGTTCGTTAAATTAATTAACTTAAAAAAATAATCCAGTGCCCTGAAACACCAGATTCCAATCAATAAATGTATGTGTCCAATGCCGTTCCGTGAAAAATCATTGCCCGAGGCGAGAGCATACGGCAGCGCCTCCGTACATATAAGTTGTCAACTTAAATTTGACATCTCTGGACTATTCTTTCTTCACAATATTTTAGTATTCTATCATGACTGAAATCAAAAGTTTCAGCATTATTACACTGCAATCGTAAAAGTGTGTAGTTACTGAATTCACTGTAGCTCCATTTTTCCTTCTCCCAAAACATTGATTGTTAAAGTAGTGCCTTAAGCGTTAGTTTCATAACGTTGGGGACGCGAGTTCGATTCCCGCTGTAGCAATTCAGGAAATTTTATAATCTATAATACTGATTCTTTTCGTGTATACCAGCATGAAAAATATTCAATTTCTCTGAATCTGAGGTGATACGACTTTCTTTACAGGTGGCATGCCAACAACACAAAATTACGTCATCAGTATCAACCTTCATTTGTAACTGTCTGGCAAGTAACGTGTTTGGACGGGAATGCGGCGTAGGATCGACACTGCGTACGATCGAAACTGCGTAGGATCCAAAAATTCATCTCAAAACCATTTTCGATCCTACGCGGTTTGGATCCTACGCAGTGTTGATTCTACGCAGTTTGAATCCTACGCAGTTTGGTCCTACGCAGTTGCCCTGACATAATTTAAATTTTAATCATGCGCTCAAAATATATATATATATATTTTCTCTCTCTCTTTAATGTGTTTAACCTGTGCAGCTATCAATTAAGGTTATATTCATGGACTCCACACTACCTAAACTGCGTAGAATCCAAACTGCGTAGGATCCACACTGCGTAGGATCCAAACTGCGTAGAATCGAAACTGCGTACAATCCACACTGCGTAGGGCCCACACTGCGTACGATCCAAACTGCGTACAATCCACACTGCGTAGGATCCACACTGCATGCGACCAGGGGCGTCGCTAAGGGGAAGAAAGGGGGAAACAAGTCACCGACTTCTGATCGAGTTGGCATTTTCTTAGTTACCCAGTTGTTGTGGATTATCAATTCTTTTATGGACTTGGCAGTTGGCACAATTGAAGATTTATGTAATTAGTCTAGTTTTTTGTCTAGGTGGGGCTTCGTCCCAAATTTACCAACTTCTGAACAAGTTTGCAAATTAAAATGCCTAGTTGGCAGTTATTACTTAGAAGACTGTCGTCACATTCAATCAGAGCCGTAGCTAGAGGGGGGCCAGCGGGACGCTCGCCCCGGGTGCTGATAGCAAGGGGAGCCGAACGAGCAAGAAGAAAGGAAAAGTGTTGAAAATGAATAAACGACGCGGCGCCCCGCAATAGTTCTGACGCCCTATTAAATCAATATTGTCCGTTAGCAAAGAAATGTATTTGTTAAAAATTGTCTTGCTTGCTTCGCTCGCGACTCAAACGTTTCAGTAACAGTCACAAGTTTTTCACTTAGTAAAGGACAATATGATATCAAGGTGCCGAGTAATGTCTTATAGATTATGCAGGAGCATTTTCAAAGTCAAACGGTCAAAGTCTGAAATGTGTTTTGATTGTGATGAATTTGCTTAGTTAATCACGCCTTTCTACCCAATCGGGTTTATCACGATGGCGAGAATGAAGGTATGAAAAGTAGAGAAGTGAAGAGAACATGCAACAGCTGTCTACGCTGGAATATTAAAAATGAATTAAACAAGAATATTAATATTTTCGAGAATATTAACTTGAAGAAGTTGTAAAATGGAGGCTTAAGAGGTCAGAACTTAACCAACTATTTTGTCTTTTCCAAAGACTGATCACTACCAGTGATTTTTAAAAATTCAACTGACATATGAATTGCTTCCAATTTGAATGTTTTTATTCGAATCATTTCTCCATGGATATTTTTTCTGCATAGGTATCTAGTTGTGATATTTTTACCTATCTACATACATATAAAATATACACACATTATATATCCGTATGTTTTAATGCGCCGTTAATCTGTACCTGTACCTCAGTGTATTAGTTTATATTTCGACAAGGGGCGATTCGGATATTGGTCTGTACCCTCGGATATTAAAATTAAAACCAAAGAAAAGTTTTTCGAATCGATAATAGATCAAAACCGGATTGATTATAAATATGTGAGTATGTTATTTTGTGATCGGTAATTTTATTTTAAAATATGTGGCTGTAATTATATCAAACCTCGAATCAACATATCTAATGCTAATTCCGACTATTTTAGTATTTATAAATGGATAACTGTGTTTGAACTAACTGACCAGATGAGTATTTAAATATTGAAAAACTATTATAAACATCGTTTCAAAGGATGGACAAGTTACAGGCGTATGGATGGGTTAAGTTCCAAAGTTGAGCGTCCTTTTCCAGCAAAATGTTTAAAATTTACAGGAAAGATATGGATAATTTGATCGTTTGTGTGCTTGATGATATATAAGAGTCTCGAAAAATCTGTTTATGTGTTATATATAAGCGGTTATAAACATGGGACTATACAGCGAGCGGAGGGAACTACTTGGCGCAAGGTGACCGAACAGTTGCATTGTGGGAAAGAAACGAGCATTTATGTTATCAACATGGCGAATGTACAAGGCCAATGAACTAACCATTTTAACATTTGTGAAGCAATACGTTGATAACGAGCAAAATCTTTTAAAAGTTTGTGAAGAGCACAGATTAATGAACCTAACAACAAATTGCAGAAAGTGTTCAAAGGAGATAACAGCAAAGAAACGTGGGGAAAGCGGACGCCCAACTTCGGAATAAATGCCCTATGGATTGAGAATCAATTATGATTTGTAGTAATGACTATGTCAGAGGTGTAATACTAACTTTGAAACAGCTTCGACGGAATATAATGTAAAATAGTTATGTAATATGCATAATTTAAAGTAATGAAGAATATGATGTATGATAAATATTGGAGGATAAGAATAATAATATTTAACGAATATTTCGATTGTAAAGATATTATTTCGTAAAGGCTGTCAGAAAGTTACAGGAACAAAAGTCAGATAAAGATTCATATGCTGTTCTGTGTGTACTTGTCTGCGTAATATGAATGAAAATTTATATGATTTTATGTACAGCTTAACGACTTAATCACCAGTTATTCATATGTATGTCAACAACATTACAACATTGTACTTCGCTTTGGGAGTTTCTCATTTGTACACCGAACCTCAAATCAATTTATAATTGGAACACGTACCCGTGGGAGTAGGAGCATTTCAATGTACTCCGTTACATTTCACAAAAATATTTTTAACCGTAAAAGATTCGAAATTAAACTACTATTCAAATAGAGAATAAAATTACGAAAGTTTACAATTATTACTGGAAATCAATGCTGTCACCCATTTTGAACATTTTAAAAGTACATAGTTTCTAATGTATTTGAAATGTAATTTCTTATGAATAGTTTGAAACGTTGTAAATAGTTGTGAATAACCTGGAGAAAATTCATCAAAATCCTCCTACAATGGGGAAGCCGTGTTAGACATGGACTTAGTGGATGCAGATGGTGGCATTGGAAAAGTCCGGGTCTCCCGAGCACAGTGGTGATATCAGAAACCGGGCCCCAGCCATGAGGCTCCAGAAAAATAGGGTCCCGAAGTTTTGGGCGCGGGTTCTTTCTATACGCCTATTAAACATGGAATTGTACGTGGGTAGTGAAGTTGGAAATGTTCGGGTCGTCGGAGCACAGTGTTAACGTCAGAAATTGGGCCCTTGTCTCAGAGGTCCAAAAATGGTGTCCCGAAATGTTGAGCTTGGCTTCATTCTATTTTTCTTTTAAGCATGGAGTTATTGGATACGTATTGTGGTGTTGGAAAGCTCCGGGACCTGAGACTCCAGAAATGAGATCCCGAAAGTTTGTGTTCAGGTCTCTTTTATTTGCCTATTTAACATGGTGTTGTACTATAGTGTTAGCGTTTGAAAGGTCGGGGTCGATTAACGAAAGCGGTGATGTCGAAAATTTCGTTTACGTCTTGTGTTTTAGAAGAGGGACATGGCTATTTGTTGGTGTAAGTTAGATTGCAGTGTTGCTAACGTTAGGGATTATTGAAAAAATGTAGGAGTGAAAAATTTTCTAAAAAATCCCTAGTCGAATTTCATGATTTTTTTGTAGCTGGAAACACCGATGCCACATGGGTTCAAGTCAACTAAAAAGAATTCCCTGGTATGTTGACAAGGTACAGAAAAAACCTGAAGTCGGTGGCCTCCATACAAAGAGAGAAAGAAAAAAAACTCTCTCATATTACACATGAATTTTTTTCATTTCTTACGCGTCAGAAGCAAACATCAGCATACATGGTGGTTCACCGGCTTCCCTAATTATCCAATCGTGCTCCTCTATGGTGCGTTTTGTAGGCCAAGAATGATTCCAGACAGTTGTACGTTGGTTAGAATATAGCCAAGGACACTGAAATAATAGGGAAAAAAGGATAAATTTCCCAAATTTCTCACAAAAAATAATATTTTCTGTAGCTGGGAACATTGCTACCAGACAGACGCAAACAATTTTAAAGTGATCTTTGGCCCACCAATAATATATTCTGCTAGTATCATGATGATATCTCTCAAATTAAGCATGTAATTTTAAAAAAAATATCATTTTTCCTAGAAAGTCACTATTATCTTTAAAATTATCTAATATGGTATACTGTAAGACCGGAATTGTAGTGTCCCTAATTATCCAAGTGAAACGTTTTATAGTCCGTTGTGTAGGTCAAGAATGAGGCTTCCAGAATCTGGTAAGTTCCTTCCAATGTAGCCAATAGAAGAGAAGGAAATAAGAGGCAAAATTTAGAAGGGAAAAAGGGAATTTTTTTACAAAAAAAGGCTGGAAATAAATAGTTCTATGGCTGGAAATGCTGCTACGAGACAGATGCAACTATCTTAAAATAAGCCTTAGCCCACCACTAATATATCCTGAAAGTATCATGTCGATTTTTAATAAACGAAGCTAGTAATTAACAAAATAATAGATTATGGTAAATATAAAAGTGAGAAAAATCAAGGATTAGAACCTTAATACGAAATGAAATGAAATGAAATCTTTGAGTTTCACTTCCTACGGTTATGCCGGTTAGGCTAAAGTAGACGGTGATGATGAGAAATGAATGGAATGGTGGAATGAAAAAGTGGAAGGAAACAGGAGAACCACGATAAAACCCACGCACAGGATGTTTACGAATTTATGGTGCGCCTCCTAATTACGCAATTGCAATCGGAAGACTCGTTTCTCATGGGCATTTCTTCCCTCATGGGCAACACTAATTTCATCGATTGCGAACAATACATATTATCCTTGTGACTGGTGTTCGTATTCAATGAAAGGACTAAAAAGTAATAAAACGATTGAATTATACTTAGGTACATAAACGTAACACGAAATATACAATGGGAGGGGAAACATAATAAATACATAATTATTAATATTATTAACTTCCTATTTTGTAGAATAAATTTTCACTTCTTCCAGTGCCCCAAGCAATCGTTTATACAGTTCCTACCAGCTTCGGTTACGTTTGCACAATTAGATGAACTCAAATCAGTAGAAATGACACATTACCAGGGACGTATTCAGGGGGTGTCGTCGTAGTCCGAACACCTCAAACCGAAATTACCACTTTTCTGTAAATTTAGTCTAATATTAGGGGTAATTTTACAAATCTGAAAATAATTTATCTTCGCATTGAATTTGGACCCCTCCTCCGAAGTAAATTCATGCGATATTACTACTACGCATACGATTTTTACGATACTACGATTTTTAATTTCAGTAAAAATCCCATTGTTTTCTTGCTCCCAGGATAACTATATATTCTGCCAGTTAATATTTTCTAAATATTTGGAGTGATGTATCGTCATATGTATAGATTAACCTCTTGCACACAGAGAATGTTTCTTTTCCAAGATTTAAATAAAACTGAAATGTTTTCCATTTCCATACAGGATTAAATTCACCTAAGATGTCCAAAGTTTGTGCGCTCACCTGCTCAGACAATTCCTTCCTCCAACAACGGTTGTGCTCGATGTGGCGGCCACGAGCCTGGACTAACGCCCTGCAACGCAATTGCCACTGAAGCATTGCGCGTAGAAGGTGTGTGAGGGGAATTGTAGACCACACCGTTTGACAAGCTTTCCAAAGCCCTCTATGGTAGTGGGACGCCTTTGTGTGAGTCCTTGTTGAAGAAGGCCAAAGGCGCAGAAATCCATTGGCTACGCATCTGGTGACTCAACAGGTTTGAACGAGAAGGGTATAACAGACAGATCAGTCTCCGTGGCCATACGCAAGTAATCCACGACAGAACTGCGAACATTATGACTGGATGCTTTGACCATGTGGATCCACATCTTCTGGGTGTCCCTGCCATACAACTGTGGGATGTGCGTTCTGTATAAGGGTTCCATGATATTCGTTTGAAAGTAGTCTGCATTTACCCTGCCCTCGAAATTCACACGATGCATTGGCAACTTCCCACTGGCGCAGAAACCTGCCACCATCATGAAGCAATTCGAAAACTCCTCGCGACATTCACGGACGGACTCGCCACGGATCTTCGCATCATGTGGTGAATAAAAAATGGCCCTGGGCTTATTGGCGTGATCAAGGTAGATCCAGGCTTCATCCAGAGTGACAACCCACTACCATTTGTCATCTTAGAGGTACTTTTCATACAACTTTCTTGAATCTCTCTTGAATGTACCATGGTGATAACTTATGACCCATCGCCTTATGTCGTTTTTTTTTATTTGCAAATTGTCCTTTGTGAATCAACACATTGTGCTCTGTGACTACCTGCATGAGATGACAAGTTTGCTTTGGGTGGGTGGGTTGTTCCTCATAACTGCTGCCCTGATGTTTCTCACAACGCTTGGTTTCCTAGCTGGACATGCCCGTTTCTTCTTCAGTCTCACGACTTGATCTTGACATTTAGGGCCGGTGTTTTTACAGCGCTATAACCCATCCTACTGTACGCCTGATGATATTGTTGCTGCTTGCCGCACACATTTTCACAATCACTGACTCATTGCATTTTGCATCGGGAAGTGCACATATGTGACCTTCGCAATAAGGTGTCACTTTAACAGAAATACTAGCTGTTCACCACAACAACTTCCACAGCGGTGTACGTGACTCATTACTGGATTTACGGGCTACTGACTTCTGGTTCCTCTCCTACGCTGTGCTCGTTATCAGCCTTGTAAACCACCTTAGGTGAACTGACATTCTGTAGTATATGAAGGACTCATGGGAGGGGTTACAAACCCCCCTCTTCGGTACGCCACTGCCTAGGTGTATGACATATTTAAACGGGATGTGTTGAGTAATAGAAAAGATCTTTAGGCAAACTCTCTTTAGTGCATTTTCAATTTACAAATTGTGGTTAGGTCATTATTAGGTAAGTAAATGTAGGCTCAGAAATATGTCTCCATCATGAGACATAACAAAATGGAATGAAACTTTATTCGGCAGGCCTGTACACGGGATTGAACCAGAAAACAGAAAGTCAGCACCAATATCGAATGGTAATATTTAAACCTATACATGTGAGCATTGACATTCATTTATGAAATACTAGCTGAAATGCCCGGTATGCACAGGGAAATATAGTTATAGGAAGTGTCTCAAGCTATACTTGAACTTAATTTCTCCTTCCTGAAATATTTTATTTTTGACATAAAGTTTAAACCACTCCTCATTGAACCCCGCCCTAGGATCCGCACCAAAAAAATTAAATATAGGCCTACTAGTTTTTTCCAGACTATTTTGTCCTTGATGAATTTACCTAGAAGGAACTTATATATTAAGTTTAATCTTCCTAACATAAGTGTCTCGACAGATATTCTCCCGAGTTCGATCTCCGGTGGGGTAGATCCACGTCTTACATAGAGTCGCTGCTGAAAGAGACAGTATTCTATATATCACCTCACCTCGGAAGATATTATAATTTTGCATTACTTCTTACTCCTTTTCCGTTTTCAACCTTTTCTTTCCCCTCTTTCTCCCCTCCCCGCAAGATGCGCACCAAAAATTCTGAATAATCTACGTTTTCTTCCAGACTACGATATATTTAATAAAGTTGTTAGAAAGAAGCTTATATATCAAGTTTCATCAACGCCTTAACCTTTGACCTTGAATATCTCAAAATACCCCCTCTTCAATTTATTAAAAAGAAAAACATTTTATAAGTCCAATATAGTAGCACCGACATGACAAATATAAAGATGGCACACCAGGGGCATCGTACAAAAAATATTTATCCACATCGCTGCATCACCAAAAATCACGAAAAAAGCTCTTTAATGCATCTTAAGTACCATTTACTCTTATAAACTTGAAAATTAATTTTACTAACAAGGGATGTATCTGAACTCGTACGGAAGAATCTAAATGAAACCATGTAGGTTATATAAATTATTGGACACAAAAACCGTGGGGTCAGCCATTCCCATGTAAAAGTCTGTGTATGTTGACAGGCGGCCTCTTTGTGTTCGGATATAGGGTGAACTATTCATCTTGATACGCCTTTATAACTTTTAAGCGAATAGATATATAACGCTGGGATTTTGCACATACAAATATCGGCATGGTGACATTTTCTGGCATACTCTTCAATACCACCAAATTAACAGTGTTGCCAACCCTTCACAAAGTTATATATTTTTTTAATGCCACTACGTCAGGTTATTATACATTTCAAATCTACATTCAAAACAAAAACAAACCAAACCAAACTTGTTGTTCATTGTTGCAAACCGAGGACGCTACAGCATCACCAATATTCACGAACGTGAAAATTTTGGAGGCCTCTACAATACTGATAACTGAAGTAAGACGGACGGAGCAGTTGCAAGGAATTGAAAATTGCATTTCCAAGGACTATTTCGAAAAAATAATAGAGCTTAGATACGTACCATGTCTAATTACGTAGATTCTTTTTAAAGGTTGTGAAGATCATAATACTGATTACGGCAATTTGATATTTCAAACCGTTCTGGAGGTATAATAATTATTGTTGAAGTTACCAATATTTCCAAAAATAACGTAGTCCTAGTTGCGAGAAATTTTGAAAATGACATTTTTCTTCCCGATCAAAATGTAATGTTCAAAACCCTGTCAATAATTTTCAAAATGTACAAAATATTTCTCTCACACACAAATTCCACATAAAAGTTGTGCAATTCATATTTTCTTTTCTCAATTTAAGAAAAGCATTACACTTACCATATAAATAAAATATTGTTCACGAAACCAGTCAATTAAAAAATAGCAAAATTTACAATATAATTAACCATATTTGCAGTGTTAAAAACATATTTACAATATTTACCGTAGCCAATTACATTCGGCATCATTGCTCATAATTAGGGATGCGCACGAGACGATTCGAGACAGGATTTTCCTGACAATATTTGCGTCGAGTAACGGCTCTTCTAATAGAGAAATATACATTTTTCGAGTCGAGACATCACTTTTACAGCACATTTTCGAGACGAGACAGCCACAAATCTTGTATCGTGCGCATCGCTACTCATAATTCAAATACGTATTAAGGTAAAATAAATTGAAATGTTCCTTAAAATTTTTAAAAATCCACATAAAATATACATTCACTAACATAATGAAGATGGCTATTTAACATTTCAATCATAGACTTCAAAGCAGCAAAAGCAATTTTCTTTTGGGTGAATTTAGGCACCCCAAGTTTTGTAAACACGTTTCTTGCAAAATGTGTTTTAGCTTCCCTGGATCCTATGACCAAGGGAAGAACCTCAAATCACTTGTTATCATGGACCTGATGTTTAAGTCTTTCATACTTAGTTATTTTCTCTTCTTTCGCCCTTACATCCATGTCATTTATTTCAAACGTAATGATAATGTCAATTACATACTAACACAGTTATTCTCAACAATTAGGTCTTGCTTCAATTGTACATTCTCAATATTAAACTGTAGCTCTTTAACCGTCTGATAACCTCTTAACGCGCAATGTCTTTCAATAATTTGAACAATCTGGTTATGCCTGACTATACGTCTGTTGGCATGATAAGTGATTTTTAGATACGCTCAATTTTTTGAAATTCTTAGAACCCCACTTCCTCTCCCTCTTCCCCATCGAATTTCCAAAAACCCTTCCTTAGTGATACCCTACGTCATAAATTATACATACTGTGCACATTTCAAGTTCCTACCTTAAGCGATTTGGCCTGTACGAGGATCAGTCAGCCGGGAGGGGGGGGGTTCATGCAGAACACCAATGTAATGTATTTCTATAAAACTTCATATAAGACAAAACAAATGGAAGTTCCAAACAATAAGTAGAAGAGATTTAAATTCAAACAGATGTACTGATGCCATTAAAAATTTAAACAACATTACACTACTACAATTATCCATATTTAATTTGAAATGTAATATTTATACCATCAACTTGAGGGGACTTAAGACCGCTACATCTTCAGCTTTTAGAGGACCGACTCGGAGATACCAAAGCACATAACTTATTACTATATTCTAAGTTTGTTATTAATTATTAATACTTTCAGTTAAAAGACTGTCAATTATGAAGTTATATGACAATTATACCCAGGGTTTGATTTAATATTCTGCTGCCCCTAGGCCCAAAAATGTTTGTCCCCTCATTCTGAAGTACAAAATGCTAATGCAATAGAAAAGTTTTAAAAAAATAAACTTATATTATACATAGGGGTCTACCTTCGTTTCAATTTGTTTTTTTGTATAAATTTTAACAAATTTTAATTTTGAATCTACTTTTGAAAAAAAACATTTAATTTGTTCCAAATTTACGGTTTTGTTTTTAAAATAATAATGAAGTTACAGAGAATGGTTCGTTTTATTTTTAAAATAATCATTGGTGTAATATTTTTTAAAAAATCAATTTTCGTACGTAATACTGATATTCAAACAATAAGAACATCATTTAAACGAATTTTCTATTTTTTTCGTTCAAGCTTACTTTTCTAGAGTTCGATCCCAGCTCACGCCGTGTGAACTTTGTGGTGGACAAACACCGCGCTCGTGGGTATTCTCGGGGTTCTACCGTTTCCTCCCACTTTCTTCATTCCACCATTTAATTCAGTTCTCATCATTACCGTCTCCTTTAGCCTAACCGGTGTAACAGTGAGATGTAAAACTTAAAGATTTCATTTCATTTTTACTTTGTTAGAGATTGTTATAGTTACAGGTTTTGAGGAACGCATGCGCATGAGGGCTACGCAAAGAAAAGCCCACAAAAAGCACAACAGCATTATGCACTATCTCTATGCATATGTCTGTGCAAGTACAATGTTTAATTCCTGTATCTGTGCAATTTCTCTTACTTCAACTACACATTACTGAAGCCAATAATCTTGCTAAATAAATTGTTACTAGGAATTACTGTAACATTAGTCATTTATTAATATTATTTTCCAACTGTTGCATTTTTTCGTCTGTTTATTAAACTTAGGTACAACGTGTGCCCCTAGGCCCGAGCCTAGTGGGCCTAGTGGTAAATCCGGGCCTGATTATACCACTATGTTGTTTAGTCAAGTTTGAACCATTCGAGATAGTCAACCAAATTTCGGGTAATATTGACCTGTACGATATTTAATTATCCTCAAAATGTCTTCCTCTCATCCAATATTCCGCAACCGGTGTGTCGCGACACACTAAAGGTTTGACGCTAACTTTTACCTACTTTTGGAAATTCATTGTCAAGTTATTATTTTATCGCAGTTTGAACTAAATACAAGCCTTTCATTTCAATTTGATTGTATTGTACAATTATCATTATACAAATACTTGAGCTTTAATTTTGTACTATTTAACTAACTTAATTTTATTTATTTCCTTCTTTTCAAAATCAGTAAATCCAAAGATTAGTGTTCAGAATGTTGCAACAAAAACTATAATAGTGGGCTCGTACCCTAGAACCTCACTAGATATGCCGGGATACTTTCATTCAAGAATATTTTCCCATGTGGAAAAAAAGGAAGGAAACGGCATTTTCATTTAAAACTTCCTAAAACAGCATTTTCAAAAGAGACAATTTCCAAAACTTTCCGAGGAAGGACCCCCCAACTTCCCCGTTGTGCACTCTGAATTAGAACGCTCTCACTGATTTTCAAAACCTGGCGATCCTGGTCTTGAATAATTTTCGGGTACCGCGAGTAAGAAAACCGTATAGAGATAAATAATAATAATAATAATAATAATAATAAATAGTAATAATATTATTATTAATAATAATAATAATAATATACATACGCGTAGCCAGAAATATTGGATAGGAGAGGATATATTTCCATATTAATTTTAATAATATCAACTTCTTTCTTTTGTGTTAAGTAGAATACATGTTCACTTCTTTCTCTGTCATTGTGGCTCTGAACACAACAAATATACCTCTTTTCTTGCACCTTCAGGCTTCAAATTCAAGATCCCGTTTCCGTCTCCCCGTTATCTGTAAATTTCTCTGGATTGCGTCAGTTTGTTATAGTTTGCCTTTTTCACATGAGATAATAGTGTTTGAAGTTATGCCCTTCCCCTACCTAAAAGATCATGAAGTACAGTGAGAAACATAATATCTCTTTCTGGTAAACCCTGGAAATGTAGATTTTCAATCGTACATCTCACTTGGGTCTCTCATCTAATGCAGTTTTGGTGTGGTGCTTCATTTTCTTTCAGCTTCGTTCGCTCTGCACGATTAGATTGACACTCTAATCACTAGAAATGACATACGGCTATCTTTCATTTAAGTAAAATATTCCTTCGTTTCATTGCCCCCTCTGGATAAGTATATACTCTACCATTCACCTCTGAGATGAATCGTCATACTTGACATTAAACCTCCTTCACAAACAGAGATTTGAAGTTCCAAGATTTAAGAAAGCTAATATATTTTCCATTTTAATAGTACATGAAAAGCTCAATGGGAGGGACTACAACCTTTAACGACCCCCCCCCTTTGAATATGCTTTGAATATGCTTATATATATATAGAGAGAGAGAGGGATTGAGAGAAAGGCAAATAAAATTATGAAGTAGTATATGAAGGAAATTGCGACGTATATTGTAATGTATGAATGAAAAAGGATATTAAAATAATTTTTATATAGGGGAAAGTGGGGTAGAAATGGATAACTAAGGTTTGATGTCTTCTCAAAGTCAAGATTGGTAACCAAATGTTATGATAATCAACACAATTACTCTTCACTTATAATTCGTGAATACTACAAAAATGTGATAGGTTCTGTCAATTGTTTTGCATATATGTTTTTCACAAAAAAACAAATCACCCGGAAGTACCCTAATGGTGGGGTAAGACCAGGTGTACATGCTAATCGGGTTTCACCCCACATGTATCGAGTATGAAAAACGTGGCATCGCTAAACTAATACAATTTTATGTATTAGTTTATTTTATGTATGTATTAGTATGTTCATTTGTGTTACGTAAGTCCTCATGAAATGTGCAACAAGGAGTAATAATTACCTATTCAGTCACTAACAATCATTGCAGTCCCGTCGAACATTGAAAGAAAAACTACAGTAAACACGATACAAGACGCTGACGGTTGTAGCAGCGGGGCGAAATGGCCGTTCCTTCTTTACGTGTTAAAGGCTGCCGAAAACATGAAAAAATGAATTCTAAAGGTCCATAGCTCCAAAACTATAGGATCTACTGTTGTCGAGTTAAGACTTTACTAAGGAACTAGTATGTGCTCTATCCAAAAATACATGTTTAAGATTCCTAAGGTACTCACGCAACAATTTTTATGGAGGTAGTTGGAGAATACTTTATATCATACGCCCGTAGTTAAACTCCCTCTATAAAAATTGTTGTGCAAGCACCTCAGGATTCTGACACACGCATTTTCGGATAGGGCACATACTAGTTCCTAAGTTAAGTCTTGACCCGACTGCGGAGGGTCCCATAGTTTTGGAGCTATGTATGATCTGTCAGGAAAGTAAATGTACACCTATTTTTCGAGTCTGGCATTCCTGCGCTCCATCCGTGGAGAGTATGAGAATTAAATCAATCAAATGTTTACTTAGGGGAAAAAAGAAAAGTTTAATCTGAATAAGACATTGCAAGGGGCACAAGCTGTGAATACGAATAGTGCATAGTGTAAAGAAAGGACGACACCGAAAGAGAAAGCCAGAAACAGCTGTTAAACTTAGAAAAAAAAACTAAAAATATTCGAAGTGGGAACATAAAACACAAATACAACAAATACGCCGACAACTAAACGATCACCATGCCATGATCTTGGTGTAGTGGTTAAGGTGCTGGCTTACAAATGCAAAGGACGCAAGTTCGAATCTTAAGCGAGGACATTTTAAAAATTTTTGTTAATAATACATACAACTCATGAGAGATGGTAAAAGAGGTCGTATTTAGTTTTTCGTAGCAATTATTATTGGTAATGTTTAGTACTGATAATACTTTTTGTCTTTGCGTATTGCTTTTATTCTTTTCTTCATTTCCAAAGAGAAGAATATCCGAACAAATGCCACCAAAATTCCTCATATTTTGAATGTAAACGCCATTTGCAATTAGTAGAGAATAAAAATTGAACGTTCCGAAGTAGGTGCAAAAAGTAAAAGGAAAAACATGGAAGTTGACCATACTCATGGTTATTAAAAATACAATTTCTACATGCCTTACACCTCCCGACCACGTTTCTACGTTAGCAAGTAAGAGGTTTGTGTTTAGGTTAGGTTGGTCAATACGTTTTGCAAAGGGGCCCGGTTTAGCTCTGACGCACCACAGGTGCGAGAAGGGAGAAAAACACTTTTTCTCTCTCCCTCTGTGTGTCTACTTATCTATCTATTTGTATTTATATATAACGCTATTTGTGAATGCCATAACCACCCTAATTTTCAGCGGATTGAGACGAAACTTGGCACAAACATTAATTGTTGAAATATCTTGATGAGTTCGTTAACCAGAATAATCAGATGAAAATGTTCAAAATGGTGGCCCTTCAAACTCTTAAAAAGTTCCAAGGGAACCAAATTTCGCCCATAAATAGGTATTCAGAAAGTTTGAATAAATTTTCCTCTTTTACTGAAATATTTGTGTGCAGAAACTTATTGAAATATTGGACCCGATTAATCGCCTAAAGAAGGTTCACGCCCTTTCGCTACGGTCAGGTTTTTTTTTTTTTTTTTTTTTTTTTTTTTTTGCAGAAGGGGGTTATTTTCCTATCGGAACAAGATGATTGTTAGTGATGATATGAAATTACACATTGAAAGTGAAGTAACTTGTGTAACGTGTTATTTGAAAGAATAATATAATAAATGTGCATTCCTCTAACACAGAGAACTGTAAATCATGTATTTCGAGTTCGGGAGCCTGAATGGCGAGGAGTGTTATTTGATTTGCTTTTTAGTAACACATTGCATTGCAAATAAAGGTAGGCACCATTAGTGGTAAATAAAATAATAATAATAATAATAATAATAATAATAATAATAATAATAATAATAATAGGTGTTGTTTGTGGCAAGGTAATGTCTTAATCAATTCTTCTTCAAACGTAATGATTGTAACGCCATATGGACAGTATGCACTCATAGTACTCAGAAAAGTAAGCGATTTCAATGCAAAAGGAACGAAGAGTCATTGTCATGGGTAGTCATGGGGCCACGGCAGAGCCCTCTTTAGGCAAAGTGTCAATAACTTATATCGAGAGGTGATACTGGGATGGGACCAACTTTGGACACCGTGGACCCATAAAGCGCATCGAAAAAAATGGGGGGGGGGGCGCCAGCCAGCCTTACTTATTTCCACATAATAATATAAAATTATGTTGTCGAAATACACACACGAGTTAGCTACTAATATTTCATATTATTATTATTATTATTATTATTATTATTATTATTATTATTATTATTATTATTATTATTATTATTATTATTATCGACAGCGTCTTTTCATTACGTGTGCGTGTTTGACATGAAGCCAAAGAGAAGATCCATCATTCGTAGAAAGAATAGTCAGTTACTTTAACTGTGAACGACAGCAAAAAATACGAAAAGAGTGGGCTACCTGTAGCGAAAACAAACAATACTTTCTCTCAAATGGATAAAAAATCAAGCCGAGATTAATTCGAACTCGCATGGACGGCGCGAAAAGCAAGTGCTTTGTCCACTTTTTTTTTTAACTGACTCACTGAACGTGTTTCAGTAACTTACTTATTGCTAATTTTACTTGCTTCACTCGTTTAACTTGCTTTTTCTAATAACTTATAACGACAGAGACACGAACACAGAAACATCGAGAACAGTTAAAAATCATAGATGCTCTCCCGCCGGGAATCGAACCCGGAACCTCATACACCAAAGGCGCACGTGCTAGCGACTAGACCAGCGGGAAGGGCACCACTCTCTCCCTGTGTCTTTAGGGATTACGACCACTGTCTTGCCAGCTATTACTTCTGTGGGTTGTATACTATGATCACATATTTCTTCTCTGCTGCAAGAGTAAAACCTACATTATATGTAATACATGAGGTATTTAGACCTACATGCTCTTCATATAATGTAATAAAAGGATCATGCTGGGAATAAGAAAAAAAAACATTCCTTGGACAAAACGGAAACTATTGGCATCAGAAATATTTATCTACGAGGCATGCGCAGTAGTATATTTCAGAATAGTTACTGTTTTGTTCAGTAAACGAAGAAAGGGGTATAAAAAAGCAAATATGTCGCGTCAACGAGATCGACCAGATTTGACAGGGGCGGAAGCAGATGTATAGTAATACAACAACTTCGCTCAGTTGATACGAGCCGAGCCGGTTGATATCACTACCCGAGTTGGTCTTCTGCTTGAGCTCAAGAATTCGACCGTGCAGGTCTCAGCCTTAATTTTAAGAACTACAGTATAATTTTAAGTACTACAAGAAAAATACCTTTGACTCGACTCAGATTGAATTCGAGTCGAGTCGAATTTTGGCTCGACTCCTGCTCATCCCTATTCGTATTTGTATTTTGTTTCCACTTCAACAATTTCTACTCTTTTTTTTTCGTTTACCTATTGTTTCTGGATTTCTCTGTCGGTGTCGTCCTTTATTAACACCATGCACTATTCTTATTCCCAGCTTGTGACCCGCTTCAATGTCTTATTCAGTTTAGGCTTTTCTCCTTACATTGACTTGACATGTGATTGATTTAATTCTCACTTTCCGCGCACGACCGATGAAAATGTTTTATTATTATTATTATTATTATTATTATTATTATTATTATTATTATTATTATTATTATTATTATTATTATTATACTATTGAACTTGCACGGCGAAATTACTGTATAATACGATATCATTTCAGTAATTTTATTCCATTGTATGTTATTTAATTTATTAATGGGCACTAAATTGTCTCCAGGCATGCACTTTGGTGGAAATATCATTGCAATAAGATTATTGGTTCGTTCCAAACATGTTCATGTAATGATATTTCCACCAAAGTGCATGCCGTAGTTAATTTATTCGTTGATCTGGAGACAATTTAGTGCCCATTAATAAACTAAATAGCATACAATGGAGTAAAATTACAGAAATGATATCGTATTATACAGTAATTTCGCCGTGCAAGTTCAATAGTATAATAATAATAATCACTCACTCACTCTATGGCCTATGGAACCCGGAGGTTCAATGCCGCGTTCACAAAAGCTCTCCACTGACTTCTATCCTTAGCTAACTGCATCCAGTTTCTACTTTGTATTCCTATAATAATAATAATAATAATAATAATAATAATAATAATAATAATAATAATAATAATAATAATAATAATAATAATAATAATAATAATAAAAACATTTTCATCGGTCGTGCGCGGAAAGTGAGAATTAAATCAATCACATGTCAAGTCAATGTAAGAAGAAAAGCCTAAACTGAATAAGACATTGAAGCGGGTCACAAGCTGGGAATAAGAATAGTGCACGGTGTAAATAAAGGACGACACCGAAAG
This sequence comes from Thermobia domestica, assembly GCF_964235325.1. Classification (NCBI taxonomy): domain Eukaryota; kingdom Metazoa; phylum Arthropoda; class Insecta; order Zygentoma; family Lepismatidae; genus Thermobia; species Thermobia domestica. The sequence continues at coordinate 103,077,382 of NC_137458.1, forward strand.
AGAAATCCAGAAACAGCAGGAAAAAGGAGAAAAAAGAGTAGACATTGATGAAGTGGAAACATAAAACACAAACACGAATAGGGATGAGCACAAGTCGAGCCAAAATTCAATTCAACTCGAGTACAATTTGAGTCGAGTCAAAGGTAATTTTCTTGAATTGAGTTCCGAGCCAAGTCGCTGTTTTCGAGGTCTAGTTTCGAGTTGAGTTGAGTTTGATAATGGCTCTCTCACTCGTTCAGCTCGTTTTAACTCGTTTTGAAATATTGGCCTGATCAGACTGGAAAGCAAAAGCCATGAGAAATGTAAGCAGTAATGTGAAATACTTTTAGTGTTGCTCACGACAGAGGTGCGTCTCATCTCGTAATTTTAGTGCATCTCGTGGGGCAATTTTAGTGTATCTCGTCTCGTCTAGATAACGAGAAGACAAGAGTTTATTATTATTATTATTATTATTATTATTACGAGACAGCCTCAAATGTCGTAATCACCAATATAATTATATACTGTAGTTCTTAAAATCAAGGCTGAGATCTGCGCGGTCGTATTCTTGAGCCCAAGCAGATGACCAACTCGGGTAGTGATATCAACCGGCTCGGCTCGTATCAACTGAGCGAACAGCTCGAGTCGGCTCGGTTGGGATGAGCCGATGACCCGAGCCGGCTTAGTTGGAACAAGCCATCGACTCAGCTCAATTGAGCCGATGGCTCGAGCTTTCTCGGTTGGGATGGGTCACCTACTCGGCTCATGTGAACCGGATCGAGCAAGCTAAGTTGAAACTAGTTCATCAGCACGTTTCGACTCAGCTCAACTAAGCCGATGGCTCAAATCGGCTCGGTGTGGTGAGCTGTTGCCTCGGCTCACTTCTCGATTCGGTTCGATATTGAATGAGCTGTAACCCGAGCCGCTCGAGCCGTTGAGAAGCCCAAACCCGGTCCCAGCTGTTTTGAATATGTTTGGCTGAAGCCTATAACTTTTAACAATTTTTTGCTCGAGCCCGAATACTTGCCCCTTCGGAACTCAAACCCAGAACGTGACCGATGTCCTTGCCTCCTTAAGACTTCCAGACGACCGAGATCGACAGTCAATTAGCTTTTACTATTCAGATACAAACCGTATATCTTTTAAAGATTATACATGGAGTTGATATAATAATAATAATAATAATAATAATAATAATAATAATAATAATAATAGTAGTAGTAGTAGTTTTAAACTTGCCCTGAAATTTGGCAAAACTTACTTAAAATTAGAGATTTCGGGGAAAGGGTTCCGTACCTTCAAGACACACCTCTGCAACTACCAACATTTTAAACTAGAACCTTTTATTGAAGTTGCATGTAGAAAGTATGTTTTGAGGAAAATAACTGTAATAAATATAACTGAATATCACGCGACAGTAAGGCATATAATAAACTAATTTTTAGAATATGCAGAGGTAAATATAAAAGCTTTGCTACAAAAATACCTACACAGAGCATAATTCAATGAGCTCTGAAATACAATGTAACGAAATAGCCTATGAGATTCAGTCTACAGAGCAATTGTTACTTAAAGAATGGACATACACTATTTCGAGAATCGAGACAAGACGGGAAATGTTTACGATACTTTTCGTCTCGTCTCGATTCTCATCTCCAAAGAGAGACGAAAATTTTGATTTAGCCCTGACCCGTCTCGAATGTAAAATGTTAATTCTCATTTTATTTTATTTGTTTTAGAAACGAGATGACAAACTCCTCTTCTCGTGAGCAACATTAAACCAAACCGAAATATTCTTTCCAAATGTCACGTTTCTCCTTGTAACGGTATGACCTGAGCGATAATTTAGCTTCTAGATTTTAATCTTCTACGAGATAATAATAATAATTATTATTACTATTATTATTCCTGAAGATTTGATAGTTCAAGTATTGAAACATCCGAGTATTCAAATATCTGAATATAATAAAACGTATGTTATCGCTGATCAATCGCCATCAAAAATTCTAAAGTAAGAAAAAAAAATTGCAACGTGCATTCGCAGAAGCACCTTGACCACTGAACCGCGATCGCTACGCGGTAAACGATCCGTCTTTAGTCTGGTTACGTTAGGTTTCTTTGTCTCCGCTTGCAAATTTGTATGTTATATTTTTCGATTCAAAATGTCTTATTTCTTTTATGAAGTCGGCAAAGTTTATATTAATAACTTGAGTTTTTCTTAAACCACTGGTTCACAAGTTCGTTCTTTCTCCACACGAAACTACAAATATGACAGATTGAATTCTGATACTCCCCATTTCTTTCAAAGCAGTCGCCATTACCTGGTCAAAGACTTATTTCCGCCACGATTCATATTAACCAAAATAAATTCATTTTTCGGAAGCGGAACTTTCACTTTCCGGATTTCGCAAAATTATGGAATTCAGTTATACTCCGGAATTCAGAAGAATTTCGGAACTCGGAAAGAATCCGGAATTTAGAAAATTCCGGAATTGTGAAAAACTCCGACTTTCCGAAAAAATCCGGATTTTCCGAATTCCGGAATGTTAACGAAATCAGAAATTTCTAAATTCCGGATTTTTCCCAATTCCGAAATTATTATAAAATTGGAATTTTCCGAATTCCGGAATTTGTCCGGCTTTACTTTCGGGAGTCCGAAAACTAATAATTCCGGAACGGGCTATCCCTAGTTTATACACAACCTTTCAGAACACTTAGCTAGTAGCTGTCTACAAACAAACAAGTAATGCAAAGCATGTTGTATACTGCAATACGTCATGTATTAAAATCCGACACCATGACCCTTTTATTACATTACATTTTAGAGCATGTAGGTCTAAATACCTCATGTATTACATATAATGTAGGTTTTACTCTTCCACCAAAGAAGAAACATGTGATCATAGTATACAACCCACAGAAGTGATAGCTGGCAATACAGTGGTCGTAATCCCTAACGACACAGGAAGTGAGCGTTGCCATCGCCGCTGGTCTAGAGGCTAGCACGTGAGCCTTGGGTGTATGGAGTTTCGGGTTCGATTCTCGGCGGAAGAGCCTCTATCATTTTTAACTGTTCTCGATGTTTCAGTGTTCGTGTCCCTGTCGTTATAAGTTATTAGAAAAAGCAAGTTAAACGAGTGAAGCAAGTAAAATTAGCAATAAGTATGTTACTGAAACGCGTTCGGTGAGTCAGTTAAAAAATAGTGGACAAAGCACTGGCTTTTCGCGCCGTTCATGCGAGTTCGAATCAATCTCGGCTTGATATTTTATCCATTTGAGAGAAAGTATTGTTTCTTTTCGCTACAGGATGGATTTTCTCTTTGGTTTCATGTCAAACATGCTCACGTAATGAAAAGACGCTGTAGATAATAATAATAATAATAATAATAATAATAATAATAATAATAATAATAATAATAATAATAATAATAATAATATGAAATATTAGTAGCTAACTCGTGTGTGTATTTCGACAATATAATTTTATATTATGTGGAAATAAGTAAGGCTGGCTGGCGCCCGCCTCCCTAATTTTTTCGATGCGCCTTATGGGTCCACGGTGTCCAACGTTGGTCCCATCCCAGTATCACCTCCTGTTTTCTCGATATAAGCTATCGACATTTTGCCTAAAGAGGGCTCTGCCGTGGCCCCATGAGTACCCATGACAATGACTCTTCGTTCATTTTGCATTGAAATCGCTTATTTTTCTGAGTACTATGGGTGCATACTGCCCAACGTTGGTCCCATCGCTCTACAGTTTCCCGTTCTCTCGATATAAATTGCTAATATTTTGTTTGTAAGGGAGATATGGCGTTACAATCATTACGTTTGAAGAAGAACTCAGGAAGATATTGCCTTGCCATAAACAACACCTATTATTATTATTATTATTATTATTATTATTATTATTATTATTATTATTATTATTATTATTATTATTATTATTATTATTGTTTTACTTACCACTAATGTTGCCTACCTTTATTTGCAATGCAATGTGTTACTAAAAAGCAAATCAAATAACACTCCTCGCCATTCAGGCTCCCGAACTCGAAATACATGAGTTCTCTGTGTTTGAGGAATGCACATTTATTATATTATTCTTTCAAATAACACGTTACACAAGTTACTTCACTTTCAATGTGTAATTTCATATCATCAGTAACAATCATCTTGTTCCAATAGGAAGATAACCCCCTCCTGCAAAAAAAAAAAAAAAAAAAAAAACTGACCGTAGCGAAAGGGCGTGAACCTTCTTTAGGCTATTAATCGGGTCCAATATTTCAATAAGTTTCTGCACACAAATATTTCAGTAAAAGAGGAAAATTTATTCAAACTTTCTGAATACCTATTTATGGGCGAAATTTGGTTCCCTTGGAACTTTTTAAGAGTTTGAAGGGCCACCATTTTGAACATTTTCATCTGATTATTCTGGTTAACGAACTCATCAAGATATTTCAACAATTAATGTTTGTGCCAAGTTTCGTCTCAATCCGCTGAAAATTAGGGTGGTTATGACATTCACAAATAGCGTTATATATATACACAAATAGATAGATAAATAGACACACAGAGGGAGAGAGAAAAAGGGTTTTTCTCCCTTCTCGCACCTGTGGTGCGTCAGAGCTAAACCGGGCCCCTTTGCAAAACGTATTGACCAACCTAACCTAAACACAAGCCTCTTACTTGCTAACGTAGAAACGTGGTCGGGAGGTGTAAGGCATGTAGAAATTGTATTTTTAATAACCATGAGTATGGTCGACTTCCATGTTTTTCCTTTTACTTTTTGCAGCTACTTCGGAACGTTCAATTTTTATTCTCTACTAATTGCAAATGGCGTTTACATTCAAAATATGAGGAATTTTGGTGGCATTTGTTCGGATATTCTTCTCTTTCGAAATGAAGACAAGAACAAAAGCAATACGCAAAGACAAAAAGTGTTATCAGTACTAAACATTACCAATAATAATTGCTACGAAAAACTAAATACGACCTCTTTTACCATCTCTCATGAGTTGTATGTATTATAAACAAAAATTTTTAAAAATGTCCTTGCCGAGGATTCGAACTTGCGTCCTTTGCATTTGTAAGCCAGCACCTTAACCACTACACCAAGAACATGGCATGGTGATCGTTTAGTTGTCGGCGTATTTGTTGTGTTTGTGTTTTATGTTCCCACTTCGACAATTTTTACTCTTTTTTTGTAAGTTTAACAGCTGTTTCTGGCTTTCTCTTTCGGTGTCCGTCCTTTATTTACACAATGCACTATTCGTATTCACAGCTTGTGCCCCTCTGCAATGTCTTATTCAGATTAAGCTTTTCTTTTTGCCCCTCAGTAAACATTTGATTGATTTAATTCTCATACTCTCCACGGATGGAGCGCAGGAATGCCAGACTCGAAAAATAGGTGTACATTTACTTTCCTGACAGATCATACCTTTACAATTCATTTTTTCATGTTTTTGGCAGCCTATAACACGTAAACGATGGGCTTTTCGCCCTATGTTTATTGGAACGTTTTTGTTTGTTTTACTCTCAGAAATCACTCCTCTGCTTTTGTACAATGAATTTAGTGTCATACTGTATATATATGGGTGCACCGAAAAAATATTTTTTTCTTTGAAACGCTATACTGCGGAAAACTTGCCTCTATGGTAGATAAACAAAATGCAAAAGAAATATATTTTTTTGTTTACGTATGACGGTACGCACCGACACTAAACTTTGAAAAAATATACGATTTTCATAACTTCTTGAATACATTGAGAAAATTCAAATAACTTCTATAACAAGTACCTATAGTAATATATCAATAGAGACAATTATAGAAAAGATAGATAAATGGAAAAGGAATACATTTCACAATTTATTAGTAGCGTATTACACTTTTTGAAATATATGACTGATTGAAACCTACAAACTGTTTAGTGATTTGATTATATTAACCACTGTGTCGTGGCTGTTTACAAGAAAATTACTCGCAGCCAGTTTTACTGCCCGTTATTTGGCAACCCAAAAGAGTTATCATTGAATAAACTTCCAATTTATGAAGATCTTCTTAAGCGTTTTCTTTCATTAACATTACAACTTAGCAGTGAAAACAAACAGCAGGTCAGTTAGTTTTTCTCAAGTTTCGAATATTGTGGCAGACAAGCTGAATCTGTGTTTGATAAAGCTTCAATACCAACAGCAATGTCTTACAGAACTGTTCAGTTAATAAATGTATAGCAGGTAAGTTATCATAATCTTATGAAGTCGTTTAAGCGTAATAAGGAAAGGTTCAAAAGGAGAGTTGAACATTTCAAAAGAAAATGTTTTTTACTGTTTGATGTCTTTGCATGTAAGTGCAAAGTAACATTTGACTGCAATTGCCAAAAGGTCACTGATACTGAGGTCTGTGAATTCCCTGTGTCCATTATCTATAACTGTGAAAAACTAAAAAAATACCCATCATTGAACTAAAATTCTTGTACCCCGAAAGAAATATTGGCACAGGTAATATTGGAAGTGTGACGGATCAAAAGAGATTACCCAGAGACATGAAAGGAAGTTGGTTGAACATAAAAGAACTCAGTCCAATGTTAATTTATTTTCACAGCCATCTTGTTCAAAATATACAAATGTAGAAACTCTCCCGTCAAAAGAGGTAGGCAGTGATTCGTTTGAAGAGATAGAAGATAGCAACGATAAAGATTTCGAACAATATAAGCCTGAGAGTAAGTCACCATGGCTGATCCGTATTAAATTGAAAACTACTGCTCTGACTAGTGATCGTTTTGGAGTATCAGATGGAGCAACGGCAGCTATAGCTTCAAGGGTGTTGCAAGATTTGACTGTCGTAGCTGGTGATGAATACATCCATGTTATTGTCAAAAATAAACTTAGAGGAGAAAAAATGTTAACCGCCCAGAACTACAAATACAGAATAAGGACAAGCATAACCAACTTCAAGGTCTATATTTTGATGGAAGGAAGGGGGGATGACATTCTCGTGATTGACAAAGTAAACTCAAAGCAGTTTCGAAGAACTATACAAGAGGACCACTACTCACTTTTACAAGAACCTAATTCTGTGTTCGTTGGTCATGTTTCACCCTCTTCTGCTCAAACCATTGCCAATAGCATTCTTATTTGACTGAAGCTGCATTATCATTTCATAAATTTGACGTAATTGGATGTGATGGAATAGTTGTCAATACAGGGTGGAAAACGGCTGTTATTTGCCAAATTAAAAAACAAATTAAAAGGACAATACAGTGGGGTTTGTCCCTCTTACATTTTAATGAATTGCTATTCCGGCATTTGTTTTTACATTTTGATGGTGAAACAACTGTGCCAAAATCATTTACTGGTCCGATTGGCTCACAGTTCAGTAAATGTGAGAAACTACCAGTGGTAAATTTTGACAGTGTTGAGTGTGAGATTCCAAAAATTGACCGAAAAATTTTAAGAAAAGATAAACAGTACCTGCTGGACATAAGCTCCGCTATAAAACCAGGAAGCTGTCCTGAAGATTTAGCTGTTAGTGAACCTGGCCCACTTTCCCATTTAAGATGGTTAACAACAGCGAACAGAGTTCTCCGATTGTATTTAAGAATCGTAAACCTAATAGATTAACACAAGAACTTAGTTTATTGTATCCTAAAGCCGTATAGGCCAGTATGGTTTCATATATAAAAAAAAGTAAGTACTTAACAGATGGACCAAAACATGTTTTTGAACTTATAGAATCGTCTAGATTCCTGCCAGAAAACTTCCTAAAAGTCATTGACCGAGTAAGTGAGAGAAACTTATTTTTGCTCATCCGGAAAACTTGCTTTTAAGTATGATATTACATGCAAGGGTCCATTTAACCCTTAAGGGATCCGATGGTACAATTTGTACCAAACGGATGTTTCATGGTACATTGCGTTATAAATCTTCTATTTGAGCTTTTTCGTCCGTTTTTTTTTTTTTTTGTTTTTCAAGTCCTGGGGCATTGTAGAAGACCTTACATATGGTTTCACACCTTCCTGCGTCCAGACATAGGAGGAGATGACATCATAATTTTAAAATATATATTTTCTCTTATTAAGCCTATGTTCATTATTTTTGGCGGGCTTATTTTTGCACGTAGAAGATTGAAATTTTGCACAAATATTCAGTCCACCGAGTAGTATTTACCAGATTTTTTCAGATTTCTGCGTTAAAACAGGGGGATCCAGGGAGGAAAAGAGTTGAAGAAAGGGATATTTTTTACCAGAAAATCCCTTTCTTCGGGATTTTCCCGCCTTAGATACATGATGAAGACACGGGCGTCATACCGTCTGAAAGGCAGTTCTATTCTGAAGAGAATGATGGGCGAAACATGACTCTAGCGTAATTAGGGATGTCTCAGGGAATCTTTATAAAAATATATTTTTGTATAACGGAATATTGGACATTTTCGGTATTTCTTTTGGCGATCTTATTTTTGCACGTAGAAGATTGAAATTGTGCACAAACATTAAGTCCACTGAGTAGTATTTACCAGATTTTTTCAGATTTCCGCGTTAAAACACGGGGGTTAAGAGGTTCAAAAGTCGAAAAAAGGGATAATTAGACCAAAAAATTCCTCTCTTCGGGATTTTCCCGCCTTACATGCATTATGGAGACATGTGAGTCATACCGTCTGAAAGGCAGTTATATTCTGAAGGAAAAGATGTGCGAAACATGACTCTAGGGTAATTAGGGATGTCTCAGGAAAGTTTTTACCTGAGATCATGGTCTTTTACGGTAATTTGGGGCATTGTGGGGATTCTTGATAAAATTTCTCCCGCCCTTAGTATTCAAGATATAATCTTGAAATTTGGCACACACATTCAGTCTACCAAGTTCTATTTATCAGATTTTTTTAGATCGCTACGTTCACACAGGGGGGTCCAGGGGTGGCCAAAATTCGAGGAAAAAAATTTTCCCTCCGAAATTTTCACTTTGACATTTTTTCCCACTTCTGGTATATGGTGTTAGCATGCAAGTGGTACCACTTGAAAGTCAGCTCTATTCTGAAGAGAATGAGGTATGAAACATGATTTTAGGATAAATAGTGACGATGCAGTAGTTGCTTGACTGAAAGTCTAAAAAATAGCCCAAAAAGCCAAGATACCCAAAGGGTTAAATAGACTTTTTGGATGTATAAAATTTAATATTTTAGGTACCGTAATTGAAATCGGAATAAAAACTAGGAAGTTTCGTATGTTAGTAGGTTTATGAGGCGCGAGGCCGTAGGATGAGAAATTTTGTATCTGGCGACAAATTCCCACCTACTTAAAACTAGACTAATTATATAAACATTCAATTGTGCCAATTGCCAAGTTCATAAAGAAATTGAAAATCACAGCAACTGGGTAAGTAAGAAAATGCTAATCCAAATGTCAATTGAAAGTAACGGCAGTCTTTTAAGTAAATATTGGCAACAACGCATTCTAATTTTCCAACTTGGTCAGAAGTTAGCAGGGTGGAAAAATACAGTTTTTTTTTAAAAAAAAAGAACAAAACGTGTGTTTGAAACATGAAAAAGGTGTTTAAAATGTTTTAAAGATGTTTTAAAACACACACGAAAAATAAATGTTTTAAACGTTTTGACCAGTTTAAAACATGATTTTAAACATATTTCAAAATCGTGTAATCACGTATTTATTAAGACTTTTTGCTCTTGCAAACGATCTTTTCATTTATTTTATTCTCTTTTAGACTACACAGTGTTGGGTACTGAATATTTCAGTATAGATTAGTAATTCTCAACTTATTTCATATAACGACCCCTTTTATTACACCCTCTTGCCAGTGACTCTCGTAAGTATTTTCTCGGATATAGTAAGCTTGTAAGGTAGATTTTAAAATTTACCAACTATAGAGGTTTCACACAATCTATCAATATACGTGGCAAAACAAAAGTCCTCACCATCCTTGTGCGTTGAGAACGGGTTGAGATAGAATGAAGAAACTTGGAAGTGGTCTGACACATCAGATAGTGCTATCAAGCATCATGGCGAACATCTTTGCTTAGTATTCGAAATTTCAAATACAAATGGTGTCATGTTAAATGAGGGCTAGAATTTTACCAGAAATGCTGTTGTGCGGTTATTTTAACCATAAAGAAAATTATTTCGAGTTACCGCTTCTAAAAGTTGTAGTTATACCTTTAGGGACTAAGCTAGCGTTTCGTGGAGGCGGGTGAGATTTTTGTTGCAAAATTTGATTACTATTTCATAACACTGATGCTAATAAAATTATTTTATAATAATAGGGCTACGTTTTCGAAAAGTAATGTTTGAAGCACACTTCATATCAGGTAATTACACCGAATAAATACGAATAACATAGAGATAATTAAAACTGGGAAGTTGCTTAGGTCCAATTTCCTGAATTTTAAACAAGCCCGAAACTCGAAAGGAGAGCCACCTTTGAAATACTTGGGTAAAAAAAGTATACAAGAAAGCAATATAGGCCTTTAGCTCCTTACGGCCAATGATCAAAATCCGTATTTATTCGGTGAAAGAACTTCAATTTTTAAATGTTGGATTTTGCTAAGCAAAATGTTTCTAAATCTGCATTACTGCCCCAAAAATCTGAAATTCAGGGTAGAAGACGGATGACTTCTAAACGAACGCCGCTATGTAGCGGCAATCATACAAAATGATTCTAGATTAATTTTTTTCATGTAGTTTTTCTTTCTTTCATCTCGGATTCGTGGATGTGAAAATATGACATTTTACGCCGATGTCTTTTGGACACATTCTGCATTTATGTAACGTAATTATGCATCGTTGACTATGACATTCGGAGCTTAACTTGTTAATTATTCCAACGCTGCAACATACACAATACAAGTATAATGTTAATATTTTAAATGTATGAGCAAGGAAGGGGAAGGGAAAATTAGCCCTCCTCCCCATTCCCTCAACGCCCTTGTCTAGCGGTTGTCCTATGAAACTCTAGTCCACACGCTTTCCCGTGGTTTTTGTTTCATTTATTTCATACTCTATGCTACGAAGATATTACGTTTGCTGAGCAAAAGTGAACCTTTCTGAAAATGGACTTGGATCCCTTGTGCTCTAAATGTTGAGTTGGAGCCAAATTTATCCTGCAACCCAAGTTTGTTCATAACATATAAAATTAGTTTGTTCAGTTTGATTCATTATAACTTGCATCAGTAGCAAGGCTATATGAGACAGGGCTTTTTGTTTAAAGTGGGATCCGACCCAATAATTTTGAAATTTTACGTGGGATCGCAGTCAAACTCTATACAGCAAATTCCGACGTCTCGTGTCTTTATCCTCAAAAATAAATGTTAAAAGACTGAATATTGCACCCTGTAGCGTGGTACATACATACAAACAAATTGAAATCAAATTGTCCCAAACCTTGACGTTCAGCACTAACGTTATAATAAGTATCACACTTCGTTAGTTACACGAGCGACTGCCATACCTTGCGTTTCTCGCCTAGTCTCTTCATACAAGCTATTCCAAGCTGTAAAGTTTCAAATAAAATTTAGAACTGTGATGGGGAAGAGGTACGAAATAAAATTTTCATAATATAATGAAAAAGATATTGTTGATACAAAATTAATTGTTACCTGAAGTTTCCAGTTGCATCTCAGCCACACCACTGACGTTAGATTCATCAGAAGCAATTTTCGGATCAACATTTTTACCATTTGTTTGGGTTACCATTTTTTTCTTTTTTTTTACCAAGCATTGCATTTTTCATAATGATTTCCGTTCTTTGAACTAAACCACCCATTTCTTTCTTACACGTTTTGCAACAAACTCGTTTGATCGTTTACTTACCTGATGAAGTTTGAGTTACTCTAATAAATTTGTACCAAATCATGTCCTTCTTTTCTTCCCGTATAACCCATGTTAAACGATTCCATGTTGTACGGAGACAGAACTAACATGTACTGTACAAACGAATGCTTGCGATATTTTAATTTCAGAACCTCAACGTCGCAATGAATACAACACAACAATTTGTTTCCGTGATAAATATTTTATTTATTTTTTAATATCAGTTCTATAAGTAGTCCAACCTTCGACTACGACACTTTCTCGCAAGTTAACTGAGAAGCATTTAAACAATACAATACACGTTAAAAATAAGGGGGAAAAGAGACAAAAGAAATTGTAGATCACCACATTGACCTGCTGTAGCCACGAGAAATTAAACCATTCACACGGGAAGAAAATAGTCTTCTGATTGGGGAGCACTTTTGGACAGTTCTCTTGCTCTGGAATCTTTTTTACAAATATAAAATAAAATGCAAATAAACATATGTTTAAGACAAGTATTCAAAATACACGTGTTTAAAACAAATTGTTTAAAATATAAACAAAATTTGTTTTAAACAAAACCAATTGCTTAAAAAAAGTTTTAATCATTTGTTTTAAATATTTTGTTTTAAATAAAACAACCCTGGAAGTTAGTAAATTTGGGACGAAGCCCAAACTAACAAAAACTTTAACTAATTACATGAACCTTCGATTGTGCCACCTGCAAAGTGTATAAAAGAAATGACAATTCACAGCAACTAGTTAACTAAGAAAATGTTAAGCTAAGTCAATTGAACGTAACGACAATCTTCTGAACAAGGAATTTGCCAACTTGATCTGAAGTAGTGGCCTTTGGGGGGAGGCTTTTCCTTTCTCCCTGCTGAGACAAAACTTAGCTTTTTCGGCCTTCCTGAATAAATCATAGTCCCAAAAGAAAAACTTCCTGGGTACACCCCTGTATGATTATTTAATTATATTTGTCACTATTTTCTTTGTCAGTTTCGTTTCTATGCAGTTTGGATCGTACGCAGTGTGGATCGTACGCAGTTTCTATCGTACACAGTTTCGATCATACGCAGTTTGGATCGTACGCAGTTTGGATTCTACTCAGTGTGGATCCTACGCAGTGTGTATGCTACGCAGTTTTGACACTATGCAGTTTCGGTCGTATACAGTTTTGATCCTACTCCTTTTTTTCCTTATATAACTTCAAAAAATACTATTACTTAATATTCTGTGATTATAAAATAATTGTGTTGTTTTTATTGTTCGATCATATGACCTTATCTGTTTTGGATCCTACGCCGGTTTCAGTTTCGATCGTACACAGTTTCGATTCTACGCAGTGTGGAACCTACGCAGTGTGGATCCTACGCATGTAACCCGTTTGGACGAGAATTTATGAACACAGAAGGGCTAAACACGTCCTTACTTCTGTAGTATGGGCCAAAACTGAGTTCCAAATAATTGTTCGTAGCTGTGCACAAATTTTAAATAGTGATCGAACTTACAACGCTAGTCACAGGAATAATCCTATTTAAGATGTCATCTCACCTTTCTACCTAGAAGGGCGAAACAAAATGCATTACTGTTATCAGCTAACAAATCTTTATATTCCATTTCTTGTTGTCATAAAATGACAATTCTTACGGTATATCCGTAATCATAATAATATTATTGCGTTCATCTGCAAACCTAAGAAACATCTGACATACTCTATATCTTTTCTGTTCCTATGAATTCCTTCGACTATATTACGTTTTCTTTCCTTCTGTGGTAATAGTGATAATAATAATGATAATAATTACAATAATAACAACAATAATAATAAAATAATACCATCATTACAATACCAATTACGTAAGCATTAATTTCCCATTCAGAAAAGCTAATAATTGCAACGATGAGATTTGAACCCAGGTAGCTGCAATGGGAGTTAACTGCTTTCACATTTTTTTAAACAAATAACCCCAACCGGAATATTGATCGCCACTGGCAGTTCATGTTCTTTCGATGTATTCCAAACAGTACAGGGACAATAACAGATATACTGATGACATAAAATTCCGATTTTTCTCTTCAGAAGAATTCGAACTCCTAGTGGAATGCGCCTTATGATCAAAAGTCTAACGCCCGAGATCAGTCGGCTAGTGGCACCGGCTCAATTTCCACAAATTCCTCATATAAATGTGAGAAAATAAACTAGTAGTTATGGAACATAAACTTGGAACTGTCTATTTCTACACGTGTTGGTACAGTTTAAAGAATGTGAAATTAATTTCTTTCGTCTTTTCTTCTTTGGAAATAAGAAGTTATGGCAAACACAAAATATAATGTAAATCGGGACCACACCTGCAACCGACGACCAGCGCCGTAACTTTAATTCTTTTCGGTGGAGAAAAATTAATAAGCTTATTTGTGCCCCATAGAAAAGATTGATTTTCTAATTCTTGGGCCCCCTCTTTCCAACTTTCTCTTAATCTTAATGTGCCCCCCGGAACCTGTTCGCCTTCCCACACGGCAAGGTCTGAGATTCCGTTAGTTATCCCCTGGACCCATTCCATACATGATAAAATTATTAAGGGGACAATATTGATAAATCTCAAAGCCATATAAACAAATATTACTTCTAGGGCCCCAAATAGTAGACATTTCTCCTGAAATGGGTCCACGACTCATTTTTGTTTATTTACCTTTTGAGTTCTGTTTTTTATGTAAAGTAGAGATTCTATTTGATGCTTCATTTCTAATTTAATGTTCATATCGTATATGGAGTACGAAAATTTTCTCTCAAAATGGGATACCTCGAAAGGTGGGGAGCTTCTCTAGGGGTGCAGTTGCCCCCTAACCCCACTAGCTGCAGCTTTCCTGATGATCTAGCCTCAAGTTGACGAACGTTTCGTGATATTTCCTCATTGAGGAACGTCTATATAGCTTGTTTTCGAGTTAAACAAGGAAATCCTTGCCTATATTTTCTTATTTATATTTTATTTATATTTTGTATATATTTGTTTACTTTATTATATTTGAGTATTTTGTTTATATTTATCCATGAAACAATTTTAACTTTGTATTAGCTATGTATTAACTATGTTTTGTTAAGCTCTTGTTCAGAAGTAAAAGTTGTATTGTTAAGCACTCTTGGTGGACAACACACAGCTGAAAGTTGTGCAAACAAAAGTAGTTGGTTCATCAGCGCGCAGCATTCCTAACTTGCAAAAAATATAATTAAGTAGCATATACAGTCGGTACAGTAGTATTATTGACACTCACATTTAGGACACTTTCGACAGATGCTTTTCCGTCCTTTCGTTGAGATTTTTAAATAATTATATATATATATCAAAAGTACTACATTAATATTAACATATAGAAAGTAACATGTCTGCATCCGTTTTTCATTGCGTGAGATTCTCCTGGAATTTGAACTAAATGTCAGTAGCCATAGAGGCCGTAAAAAATGCAATACTATTTGCTACTGTTTCAAGTTCTATTCAAGTCCCTTGCATACATTACGCGACAGGTTATTGTAAGTTAACTGCAGGTATAAGACGGGTATGGGTTCATCGAAGAAAATGAGATCTGGTACTGTAAATTGAAAGAGTGTCAAACTTTTGACATCTGCACAGAAAAATAGTAAGATAGAAAAATCAAAAGGTAGTGACACATAAAAGAATGTACGGAAATAAAAATATTGTAAAACACAGTAACGAAAATGAGAAAACTCAAAAAGAAAATTATTGTGCTATCTGCCTAGGTTAGTTTACGGGAAAAACAATTCCGCTGATTGTGTTTAATGTTCAAAATATTGTCATCGGTTTAACGAGGACTGTGTTCTTCACCCAGACGATAACTTCTTTGTGTGTCAACAATGTGAGATCTCGGACAAATATGAGTACAATGTTTGCTCTTTCCTGTATATGAAGCTAACACTAATATTTTAATCTATAACCACACTTTTGGTAAAATATGATTAACATAAATTAACAAATACTTTATCATGAAGTACAGAACTTCTCATCTCTCTGCACTAGCTCACATTTAGTACATTATTTTTAAAAGAAATGATTGTTTCATATATTTCTAGTAACTGAACAAATTTTGTGATTAATCTTTCCATCTTTTGTAACTCAGAGACATTCTTTAATACATTCCGGAGCTGTAAATAAATGTATTCTACATTCCTAAACTAATAGATTCCCGTGTTGTTTCAAGTCCATGAACTACTTTACAAATAGTAATGTGCGTTGTGGAATTATTAGTGACACTATATAACGAAATACTTTGGATAGTTTAATAATTACCTGCACCTTAGGCAGAAAGTGCTCATACATGTGCACTATACTTAATAGAATGTTAATTTAATATTAACAAAAGAAGAATGTTTTTAATATATGTAAAAAAAATATATTATGGGATAGTGTTATGTAATTAGTTGCTATGTAGTTGTTTATGGATACCTAGTCATCATGTTTTGTGTGTTTGACAGTTTGAATGAAAATATATTATAAAGTATATCAACTAATAAACCATTTTAGCACCGTTCATCGACTTTATAATTCTTATAGAAAAGGTGAGAATAATAGTATATATAATTATTAAAGATAATTTTACATGCAAACAATTGCTACCACTCAAGATTCGAACCAGGTCGACGACTACCCTTGGTGAGTCGTTGTAAAAATTTTGGTGCCTTCACACCGGGAGTAGTTAAAAATTTTGGTTTACCTCACCCGGGATTTGCTGTAAATTCATATCCCGAAGCAAAGTAAGGGTGAATTTACTTTTGTAATAAAGTTAATGAATACAAATTTTACAAGACTGAGAAGTGGTAGAATAATTATAAGAAAAATGAACGGTGAGGCAATAGAAAATGAATCCAATGATGGTGATAACGGTGAACATAGTGTAGCACCAGGAAGGACATTCGAAGAACGAATCTTGCTAGCCTTACAGCGGCAAGAACAATGTCGGAAGGACGACTTCGAAGCCATGAAACAAAATTTGGTCGAATTAAAGCAGACGATAGAACATAAGTCTGAAGAATCCAATAAACAATACGAGGAATTGAAGCAGACGATAGAACAGAAGATAGAACAGAAGTCTGAAGAATCCAATAAGCAATACGAGGAATTGAAGCAAACGATAGAACAGAAGATAGAACAGAAGTCTGAAGAATCCAATAAGCAATACGAGGAATTGAAGCAAACGATAGAACAGAAGATAGAACAGAAGTCTGAAGAATCTAACAAGCAATACGAGGAATTGAGTAGACGAATGGAACAGAAGTCAGAGGAAACGAAACAGTCAATTGTCCAGGCGATGAACCACATCACCTCGCAGTTCTAGGAAAAGTTAAAAGGAATATCCGAGGATTGTCAGGCTAAGCACAACCACCAAATCCAAGAAATCAGTGATGTAAAAAAGGATTTAGAAGTAATAGAATCTTCCGTTCAACAGCAAAAGATTCAGGTCATCAATAATTCTAACAACATACGTGCAAATACGCAATTGATAGCTACTCTACAGGAAGAAATTAGAACGCTACAGGTTAAGGACAACACATACCACAATAATATGGGTAGCGATCGCTTGGAGTTTCCCCACTCACCAGAGATGACTTCGCCTTCACATGTGTCTGATGAGGATATCATTTTAGAAGAAATTCATCCGAAGAGTACAGATGGGCGGAAAAGGGATGGTGCAACGACACATCACGTCATGGATAGGAATTGTCACCCAATAAGTACACGGAATGATAAAAGGAAGGTAAAGTTAAGTGTTAAGATGAGTGAAATACGGGCTATGAGTAAATTCAGTGGTAAATGTAATGAAAACGCTACTTCTTTCCTGGAAAAATTTCAGGACGAATGCAATATAATGTGTATAGATAGATCACAATATATGAAATTAATCCCTCATGTATTACTCCCACCATGTTCTTTATGGTTTAAAGCAGTACGTGATCACATCAATACATATGAGGAATTCAAAGCAGCACTGATCGCAAATTATGAAAATGACTTTTTGCTTGCAAATAGAGATGCCACCATTAGAAATCAAAATTTCAATCCTCGTTTGCAAAAATCTGTTGTCGAGTTTGTTGTAAATACATACAACGAATTAAAAGTCGTTGATCCATTGCAATCGGAATCTAGAATAATAGCATCGATTCGAAATTTGCTCCCATTTAAGTTACAACAGATCTTGTTTTCTACACAGTGTATGAGTTTCAACCATTTATTAATGCTTGTCCAATGCTATGAAACTCAATACCATGCTATGAATCAACAAGCAGCAGTAGGTAAAAGTAAAAGTAATTCAGATCATTTTGTACCTGTTCGGAATCTAAATATCCGTAGTGTGAACGATACGGAACACCACCGAAACCGAGTAAATTCAAGCAATCAGAACGAGCAAAATAGGCAAAGTTATGTAGGGAATCCGCCTAACCTAATTAATCGTGGTAATCCTGATGTCAGATCACCCAACAGAAGTAGACATAAAAACAATCGGAATATAGGGCGAAATTACAGGAATACAACAAGCTACATGGATAGACGTAATTGGAGGTCAAGAGATGGCACTTCGTATCAAAATCAGAATCACGACGCAATTCATGTACAAAATAGTGCAGAACCTAATCATGATTGCGCAGTACAATGTACTTTATTAGAATCATATGCAAGTACGAATTTAAGCTGACTACAGTTGATGAAGTAAGGGTTAAGCCCATATCAGCTATAGATTTTCATGAACATTTATTTTATTTTTACTCAATTTAATTTTCTTTAATTCTCATTAACCAATGATAATTTTCAAACGATTTTTATTCTTTCTTGTTAATGTGAAGAATCATAATTCGATTCATAAATGATTAAAAGCAAAGGTTATTTATATTAGATTGATTTGTGTTGAAAACGTAATTGTCAAAGATTATGTTAAGAATAAGATCCATTCTATAAAACTAATTATTCAACGACTGTCTTGAATGAGATTCTTCTATATTTTGATGCCTTATTGATCCAATGTTTATTTTAAAATATCACCTAATATAATTATTATATAATGCGCCCTGGATAATGGTAACTCATGTTCGTTTCTTACGATTTTGACTTCGCACCCTTCAAAGATTAAATAAATGGACGACGACATTTTAATAATAAAACATAGTAATAATGTAATGAATGATAATGAAATAAATATAATTAATGTAATAAAAGATAAGTATTAATGAAATGAAAGATTTGTTGTAAATGTATCTATATCTATAATATGTAATGAAGATACATACGAGGGGCGATCAAAATGTGATGGACATATGTAATGTAAGAACACTATTGTAAACGGACCAGTGGTTCTTGAAGATAAAAGCCAAGCTCGCTTATGACTTTTATATTCAGTCCAATTGTCGGGCGACATTTTTATATAACGAAATACTTTGGATAGTTTAATAATTACCTGCACCTTAGGCAGAAAGTGCTCATACATGTGCACTATACTTAATAGAATGTTAATTTAATATTAACAAAAGAAGAATGTTTTTAATATATGTAAAAAAATATATTATGGGATAGTGTTATGTAATTAGTTGCTATGTAGTTGTTTATGGATACCTAGTCATCATGTTTTGTGTGTTTGACAGTTTGAATGAAAATATATTATAAAGTATATCAACTAATAAACCATTTTAGCACCGTTCATCGACTTTATAATTCTTATAGAAAAGGTGAGAATAATAGTATATATAATTATTAAAGATAATTTTACATGCAAACAATTGCTACCACTCAAGATTTGTATATCATCGATCGAACCAGGTTGACGACTACCCTTGGTGAGTCGTTGTAACTATCATAGTATGTAAGGTTTTAATGTTGATGTCGGTATTACCCGAACAACCTATCGGTCTCACCCAAAGAGTTAGGGAAGACCGACACTTCTTCATCGTACATTTCAATTGTGCCTCCACAGCCACACATTGCTTTTGTGTAACATGTATTGTATCTGTCAACTAGCTGAAATAATATACTTAATCAAGGGCTATAATTAGTTTATTTTATAATTCATTACAAACTTGTAGTAGCGTTAATGTTCTTAGGGTGTCGGTATTTCCCCAAATAACCCTATTTGTTCTTCTTACAGAATCTGTTACAATTACTAAAGAAATATTTCTTAAAGAAATCCATCTCTGGACAGAATTCCTCGTCTCAAAAGATTAAGCAGAACGGGAATTCTCATTCTGCCTAAATATAAGACCAATTAAAATATTTTCTAGAAAGTGCTGAAGGGCCTTTAGACAGAACGGGAAGACAGCATTAAAAATTTTGCTATTTTGGTTTCTGAAAGATTTTTAATTCTTGTTTTAAGCGCCAATAGAATATCAGAACCTTCCAGGTACGGACTGGGAGTATAGGGCACGGCAGGAGCCTCGCTTGGAAGTCCCTATCTTCCCTTCCCATGTAGCATGTAGTAGCATTCGTGGGTCCCGAATCCACTTTTAGATAATATTATACTGCGGTCCCATTCTTCATATTGTTGAAACATGCTCTTACTAGGCCACAAACAAAGGGCGCCAAACTGGACCTTATAATTCTGTTAGTTTCATTCGAATAATGGGACCCAAAGACTATATTCAATGCTAGGGGCCAAGGAACTCTGGGAAAGCAACAAACTACGAGGAGTACCTACGCTCCAACACGGCACACATGTTTTATCTTGATTTCCATGTTATTCAATATTCATTATATATATTGAGAGGGCCCCGGCAGGGATTCCTTCTCTCATGCCGTGGACAGTCCGAGCCTCCAACTTACTTCCGACAGGATAAATTGTCAAGCAAAGCACGCAGCGCAAGACTGAATGCAAATCAACCTTTTCACAGCTGTGATCACCAGAACAACGTTTAATCAATCAATTGCCACCGATATAATCTCGACGTCACACCAATCATGAGAAAGTCGACTCTAATATTGGCTCTGGTTGAGGAAGGAAATCTAATGCAATCGTTCGTAGCATCAACGAATTTTAATGTTTGAAAAATAACGCGAATTAAATCTACGATAATAGTATAAAACCTCAATGCAAGATTGAGCCCCACCCCCTAAGTTCAAAATTCTGATAAGTCACTGCTGGTGATTCCCCAAATTATCACAGACTCATGATTCATACATCGTTGAAAATCTTATGGATCCCACATTCTAACGAGCTAACACGTGTTTAATTCTCTCTTTATTCGTAGAAGAAGAAGAAGAAGAAAGAAGCCTGCGAGAAAAATATTTTTCTAAATCAGAATTTGGAATGCCCTGGGTAGTGATCCCTATTTAGCTTATTTTGTGTTAAATCTAGCCTATTTGTAGAGGCATTTGGCCACACAAATCTACGAAATGCTTACAGCCTTAAACAGAGCTTGTTACTGAAACTTTTTGACCACTTTTGACTTTCCTATTAGCCGTTAATTTAATTTTACAGTATTTTTCCTTGAAAATAAGGTGTAATTTTAAAGAATTACCCTTTTTGTGATGATATTGTATTAATTGATTTGTTAAGACAGAGGGTGTTTTATTATGCACCAAGACTTGTGTTTATTCTTCTCTCTCCCCACCCACAGATTTAAAACTATTTAAAAACACTTATGTACTAAAAATTTTAATGTCGCTCACGTAACGGCCCAGTTTGCTACTTTCAATTATTTTATTTATTAAAGGAAAGAAAGAGAATATCTAATTAGGTTGAAAACTCTCAATGCAATCATGATGATTCATATGAGTGTACGGAGAAATACTAAAAATTGGGACAATGGCAATCCACACAAACACAACCAATCCACAATCCAACGCTCATGCATTTAGTTCCTGCGCCTCTGCCAGCTGCGACGTCATCGTTAATGACTGATTTCAATTCAACTTATAATACAGCTGTTGACTTTCACAACTGACATCACATGTCAGATGAATAGCTGATGGATGTTGTTGTAATTTAAAGTCATGTATGTTGCTTGTTAGTCTTCAACGAATAAAGGTCAACGTTACAATTGTTACTATAAGTCACTTATAATCCTATATACAGCAAGAGGGGTTTAATATCTACTATGTGGGTTATAGGTTAGCAGTTCAAAATCCAGCCATTTTTTCCATCAAAAAGCTTATTTTTGAAGCCCATCTCTGTCATATTTTCAGGCGTATTTGGCAACACTGATACTAATAACACTTAGAATCACACTACGCTGCTAAAGTGTAAGGCAACACTCTTATGACAGAAATATGCAAAGATAAATACTATTGCTGCAATACAAAGAATCATAAAAGTTCAGAACAAAATTCCTAATGAAAACCATATATATCATTTTCGAAAGGTGGTTGCAGACTTTCACGAGTTGAAGGTGGTGGTGGATAGGGTGGTTGACATGACTGCTTCTGCTTAGTTATTTGGAATTCGCCTCCGACGAAGTAACATTTGTTGTTTTCCACTTGTTACCAATGAGCCAAACTCCAATAAAACCAAATTAACCAACATAACCAACACACACTTTTGAAGAGTATTAGCTTGAAGCGGACTACTCTATTCTTGCGCATACCAATTTCAAACTGTACCTCCAAAGGGGAAGGGGGATTCTCTCCCCAAAATTAATGAAGATCAAGAAATAGACGAATTTTACCCTATGCCCTCTGCCGTGGTACGCTCCACACACATATAATGCATAACCAGGGAAAGCTTCATTCTTCATAAAGACATGGATGCCAAAAATGTCCTCGTGCCTTAATTAGGGGTTAAGAAGATTTAAAGCCATGACGGAGGGGTGCGTCAATAAGAGTTTAAAGATTAAGGTTACTTACAAACTATATTCTTATCCTTATTTCATTATATAGCAATTAAAAATTCATTTGCAAAGTCTCATTTTAAGCTAGAGTCATTATGAAGCCGTAACCCAAACATAGAAACGCCGCCATATGATTGTGTTATTGATTTATCGTTAACAATCTTACTTTTCGGGAAGCTTTGTGAGTGTTTTTCTAAACCATCTATTTTGCTATGCCTCTGATAGCAAAGTCTAACCCGAAAAGTAAGAACGCACTGCAACTGTACAGCAACTTCAAGAGCAAAATTAGTGACTTTATTTCGACGTCTTTATTTGATTGCCAAAAGAAAGGAGCACGTGATGATATACGATCACTGTGGACATGTGACGGAACAGGAATTCCAATCGTAAGAGCAGCAATTAGTTACACGAGCTTTTTACTGCTACTCAGGGCATTAGATTCGATGATTTCGAAAGCCGATCTCAGAGAAGAGATATTGGCAAGCTATATATATACCACATTGACTTGACACCTAGTTTTCTGTTCCAAGCGTTGCTATCGGCTAAAGGAATCCACTCCCTTTCGCCAAGGCTCTCTCGTTTAGCAACAGCTGAACCCTTATTGGCTCAACGCGTGGATGTGTCGATGGTTTGAACTTTAGTTCGCATTTTTGCCACGGATCAAGACATTTGACAGCACTATAGCAACAATTCCAAATATCCTAAGTAATTTACTCAACAACTGCATGCATTACTTCAAATAAGTTTACTAAATATATTGTTTGTATCTCAAAATGTCAATGTTGGAAAAAAGCAAACGCGCGAGTAGTTATGTTACTAAATTTGGCGCGAGTGACAAAAGGTTAGTCTATATTATCCATCTTGCTTGTCTCCTCGGGCATGCGAATTATTTCTTCTACCATTAATTCACATATATCTTCAGCGGGAAGAATGTGGATGTCTTTCATTGGAATATTGATGGCAGAGAATTTCCTAGTTAAAATATTTCAAAACTAATTCTGTTATACTTGTCGTTATATACCACATCGTCGAATTGGTATATTAGGTGGACAATTGTAGCGACTCCCAGTATGTAGTAGAATTTGCATTAATCAACGGATATTTCTCATGATATGCAATTCGATCAGAATTCTTCGCCCTCTCCAATACCGGGTAATTAAATAACTGTACGTTTCGTTGGTCATCCATGTGATTGGCTTAGGCCTCATTTGAATGACTTAGGTGAACATGGATATAAAAAGTTCAAACTTTGCAGCTTAAATACATTGAATAAAATGTTTCATTCCATTATATAATTTAAACCTTATCTTTTTTCTCTTCAGGGCACCCGATTCTTCTGGAGTGGGATTTTGTCCATTTGGATTTCCCTATGTTGGATACAAAAGGGACGTAATATTCGGAATGCTGGAAATATTAGGTACTATTCAAACGTTTTTGTAATATATATTATAGTATTATAAGGCAAAACAAATTGCAGCTGCGTAGTTATGCTATTCCAAGTGCTATGTCTGAAAGAAAGATTTCGCTGAGAAAAGTAGTGTCGGCAAAATCTTATTGTTGAACTGGTAGATGTGCCTCTTATAAAAACAAATGCCAGTTTCATTTGAAATTTTATTCAAGCTTACCTTGTGTAAACGAACGTTTTCAGAATGTCTGTTTTTTTTTCACGTTTCGAATTATAGCATAAATTAAAACAAATAAATTACGTGAGCTTAACTCTCATCATAAATAAAATGAAGCTAATAATTTAACACAGGGGACATACACAACATTAACGAGAATTGATACAAGTTTGCACAGGATTAATAAAATGAATAACGAAATGGCTAGTAAGTGTACGAAAAACTGATTGATAAAGCAATTTGAGTTGTGAAGTAACTAAATGTTAGTTTACTAAGTAATAAAATATATTGACAATAAGTACTTTAATAATAAACAGTAAACAAATAATAAACAATAATTTGATGGCAATTTCTGTCAAGCGTATTCTTTCAGCCAGTTTACAAAGATTCCTTTTGTGACATGATTTGTATTCCTACAAAGGAATAAAATCTATCAGTTTTATTACAAAGAGGCTGATGCAGCTCTTCATTGTTTCATTGTTTTACAAATGGCTGTCGATTTCTAGGCTCTTTGTAAAAAGACTGTATTCGCAAAAAGCCTATGACACACACACACACGCACACACACACACACACACACATATATATATATATATATATATATATATATATATATATATATATATATATATATATATATATATATATATATAGAGAGAGAGAGAGAGAGAGAGAGAGAGAGAGAGAGGATCGTGGGGGCCCACCGGGACATGTCCCTGTGCGTCCTCCAAAAAATCACATTATAAATAAAGGTACAAGTTTTTTGCAATAAATTCTTACAGTTATTATGGGTAAAGAACCCGTGGTGAGTACAGTGCTCTCCTTACATAAGGCGCCCTTGCAAAACCACATCAATGATAAATGGTTTTATTTATTATTCTGCATGGTACAGTTTGTTACTGTTGGTAAAGAACCCGTGAAGGGTACAGTACTCCCTTTACGTAAGGCGCCTTTGCTAAACTAGCTCAAAGATAAACTGTTTTATTTATGTTTCTTTATAGCTCAATTCTGTAAGATAAATACATACTATTCCTCCTTATAGAATCCATGAAGGGTACAGTGTGCCCTGTGCATAGAGCGCCCTGGAAAACATCACATTATGGATGTTCTTCTGTACATCAGTTCTATGTAGTAAATTCATATAGTGGCTCTTGGTAAAGAACATGTGAACGTACAGTGAGCCCTTTTAAATGGCGCCTGCGAAATATCACATTATAAAAATTTTGTGTTTCTTCTGTATAACAATTATCTGTTTCACATTTAGGCAGTTGCTATTAGCAGAGAATAAGCAAAGAGTACAATCACTTCTAAAAAATATATATATGAGGCCAGTAAAGCAATTAACATGTAGGTCTATTTGGTAAGATAATATAGAGTTTTTCGTGCTGCTACTCATTTATTACCATAAAACTTTCAGAAGCTAAGAGTAATCAATATAGCGCAGTTTAAGCAATTGATTTTTTTATTTACATTTTGAATGTTCCTATGTATTTTAGGACAGTGTTCGAACAATTAGTGGCTATTGTATTTCTAAAATATAGCTATAGAACTAAAAAAAAAAACGTTTCACTAGCAAAGACGTTTACAGTTTAGCCATTTACTTTAATAAACAAATATGTTGCTTTTAGTGCATCAAATGGCGCCCGTATATACACAGGGTGCAGCTTAACATAGCTAACGTAGAGAGGTTATTCCTGACACTGAGATTACACGGAAAGTGTAAACCAATCCGGGTGTAAATGTGTCTCCTTTCGGCGCCTTGATCATCCGAAAAATTGTCGAAAAAATTTAAAACAAGCTATAACTCAAGAACAAAACGTCGCATTGAAGTCAGGTAAATGAAAATGTCCATTATCTTTGGTCGTAGATTCCATTAGTGTACAATTAAATATAGTAGAATGGCAGCGCAAGGTTGACTCCAAAAGAAACGGGAGTATTCCCTTGAGTATTTTTTCAAACGTTGAATGAGAAAAGTGAACAACAATCGAACACCAGATTTCAAAAATCAAAAATAATAGTACATCGTTCAAATAAGAAGAACACTTAGAACTTAGAAGAAAGAGAAATACACAGAATGTGTGAAATAGAATGTGTTATTGATCTATTTCGTTTCGGTACAGAATAAACTCTCGGAATAAGAACTTAAATAAAACGAAAGCTTTAACGTTCTATACCTTCTAGGCTAATGGTAACATGTGATAAATGAACGGCTTCCTGTCTAAATTACGAGTGTGCAAAAATAAAAAAAAAAAAATTATCCAGATTAGGGTTGCCATATTTTAAAATTAGAAAAGGTTGAATTCTAAACCGTAAGTACTGATGTGAACTTGTGTATTATAAATACTTATCTAGGATCCCTCGGAACTTTTTTTTTTGTTTTGTTGTTGTAATGATTTCTTTGTTAACTGGCACTTTCAATGTACTTTTCTAACGAAACTAAAGTAAAGAAAATGTAATTTTTTCTTTAATGTTTTATTAAGTTCAACAAATGTGAGTCTCGAATTGTGAAGTAAGTAGTAAGTAAGTATATCTGGAATAGTAAGATATCTAGAATTGTATATTACTCCGATATTGGAAGTATATTTGGAAGACAAATTTTCCAAAGAAAAAAAGGCAAGCAATGTATGACAGATATTGTTCATACCGTTTTCTCTCCAAGAAACACAAAATAATCACTGAATTTTAACCATAAGAAAAGTATAACACTGTGCATTAGAGCAAATCTCTTATTAGCAAAGGCTCTGCGCACGAACACTGGGCAAATAGCTCATAGCCTGAACCTGAGTGCGAGTCCAAATTTAACTTAATCGCGATTGAGATGGACACAAAGATGTAGCGGTTTACGTAGAATATAACATTTTATTAATGAAGTCGTCTTAGATTTTTCTCCGATCCGAAAAAGCGGGTGGTTTCTCGAGATTAAGAGATGATTAAGCGAGGGACGAATATAGGACCTGAAAATCGGGCGGTACCTAAAATTGGATAATATGACAATCATAATCCAGATTAGGTTTAAAACGACTGTGCATAGGACAGTGAGGCGGCATGTAAAGAAACATAACATGTAGTATCCAGAAATGCAAAGATCGTGAAATATGATACTTCTGTGCAAAGAAGTAACAAAAATGGAAGAAACACGAGATGTTGTACATGTTGCATTACGATACAAAAATGCAATGGGACAGTATACTTGATTTATCGATTAGGTGAATCATCTTACAGGGATACTTTCAAGTGTCTTTTTCCCTCCCTTGGAGTTTGCAAACTGCTCTTCCCCCTGAGATACGAAAAACCACATTACTATTGTGAATATACTAAAATAGCGTCCCATTGTAGCCCATTTACATTCTGATTGTGTCAGTGCTGCAGAAACGTTCTAGAAGAAGCATCGTTGGAATTACATCCAAAATATGAACGAAAATCTGTTCAGCGGGTTTATATCATGAACATCCAAAGGAGAATAACCTTCCCATGGAAGAGTATTTTTCCACGCCTCCATAATCGCATTCGAGAAATAAAGTCTCTTCATTTCCCTACGTGAAATCGGAAGAAATCACACCATGTGGAACGTTGAATTTGAAGCCGGCGAACTGGGAAGACTAGCAGTAGTCATGTATGGTGCGTAAAAGTCCACATGCGACGATCAGCAGCAGAGATTTAGTGCGAGCGTGTGGTGCGGTATGATTGTTAATTTTGTGTTCGCGTCTTATTTATTACAGGCTTGCCTGTGTGGGAGCGCGTATCATTTATTTTTACTAATATTCTCCCAAAATTGTTAGAACATGTCCCCTTGAACATAAGACAGCAGATGTGATCCCAGCATGACTTTTCTCCTGCACATTGTGACAGCAATATTCAGACCTACCTAAATCAAACATTTACAGATCGTTCCATTGGGAGAGAAGGACGTGTTGTGGCCACCTGCTCACCCTAGCTAACGCTTCTTGATTATTTAGGGGTGTTATGAAAAGCTCTTTGTATGCAACACTACCCACAACAATCGAAGAACTGGTTGCGAGTTACAGCTGTGGCAGTCGTAACCGAAATTTCGGATTGTGGAAAAATTCTCTTCTCCGATGTCATCTTTGCAATGTTGTCAATCGTTGACAATATCACAATCTGAACTGTTATTCTTCACAGCTATCTCGTATACACATACTGCATTAACAAATAGTGTACAAGGTACGTCTGAGTATTTCACAGTTATCTTATTTTGTACGAAACAGAATAAATCGGTAGTTTGAAACTCTGTTTCTTTGTGTCATTGTGCAACACGTGCAATAGATTGTGTTTCGTCGAGTTTCGTTGCTTCTCTGCTCGGAATTATAATCTTCCATGAAATTACGTATTACAAGGAGAAAATTATTTAATACAGCTTACATTCGACCAAATTGTATTCACATAATTTGTGGGATTAACTGTAGTCATATGAAGTATCCCTTATCCAATCGTTCATTATACATGATCTCCAGACTGTCTTATGCACAGTCGACATAAAGCTAATCTGGGTAAAAGTGATTTTTCCATTTTCGACACTCGTAACTTGGACAGAAAGCCGTTCATTTATCATCCTATACCATTAGCCTAAAAGATATAGGACGTTAAATAATTCGTTTCATTTAAATTCTTCTTCCGAGAGTTTATTCTGTACCGAGATGAAATAGATCAATAACACATAGGCATTTCTCTTTCTTACGAATGTTAAGTGTTCTTACTTGAACGGTGTTCTATTATTTTTGAATGTTGAAATATTGATTTTTATTCATTCGAGGTACTTCTACATCCAGGTTGGTCTGTACTTTTTGTTTTATACCGGGGACAGCAATCACCTCCCGACGTTTACTACATTCATTTCACACACACACACACACACACACACACACACACATATATATATATATATATATATATATATATATATATATATATATATATATATTCACATTTGTATGGGCGCCCTTTTGGTAGACTTGTCCACCGCCGTTGTTAGTGTCCCAGCACAAGCCATTTGTACCATTTTGTTATCAAGTATTTTAACGTATCGATTGCATTTTCCATACATTTCTGGAATCTTTTTGGAACAGAATGCACGGCTTTTCTTAGCCTCTCAACTGGAACATTTGAAAACATTTCACGGATATTTTTATCAAGACTGTTAATACCCCTTCCTTTTAACTTGTACAGTAATGGATGGATAGATATATAGAGGTTTACGGAAAGAGTGCTGCAACTGTTGAGTTCAAAGCATTTGCCAGCAAGATCAAAGCGAATTAGCTTTAAACGTAAGTGGGTGGCATAATCGCCAGGCACTGAAAATTCACGTACACTTGGGTCAAATTCCCACTACCGCCTACAGCATCATTTCTCAAAAATGAGATGAATCTCAGACCTAGTTCTTATGCCAAAGATACTACTTGATATTCGTCTTATTTGTGAAGATAAAGTCCAATCCTGTTGCTGTTGGAATGAACACTCTTTCACTCGTTTGATCTGAAATTACTTTCCAGAACCTGAATAAATATTCTGTCACTTCAGAGGGAGTAGGAAGAGAGAATTTTCCCCTCTTTCAGTATGAAAACATATAATTTTAATCAAATTTTTAGCGAGAGTGAACCCATTGGTATAGCGCTTTATGATTTGAAGTTTTGCTCCCAAGCCATCTTATGTCATATTTGACCACATAGGAGAACGGGAGGTGCAATTATAATGGAGAAGAAATACACCAGACATGTGTAAATTCAGAATAGGAGACAAAATGGTCGGATAGCGTCAATATTTTGTCGCAAATTTTGATTTTGTGAGTAGATATGTCAAAGCTCACCGGAACCTGACAGCATCCCACTACCAATTGTTGAATTCAAGTGGAGAAATCAGTTGAGAAGCATCAGATGATTACGAAGGGAGACACACATCCTAAGATATGGGGGAAAGAACAATGAAAAACAAAATCAACTTCCCGCAACCGAATTCCATCCCTGAAACTCACGATTACATTGCCACACCTTTGCTCACTCATCCATGGAGCCACATATAGTAACAGACAGTCATACGCCAAGCATAGAGCGTTCGTTAAATCCAGTGATTTATTGAAGGGGGAAGCTAGGGAAATTCCCGGTCTCTAGTTTTCTTTCCTTGGCACTAATTTAATTACCGTTGTGCAAGCCTGGGAAGAATATTTTCCATCTCTCTCGAAATTTCCTAACAATTTTCATACATTTTCAGGTACACAAAGCACTTATTCATGGCTGTTCTCTATAATTATAATTAGAAAAAAACAATTATTTCCAATACTATGAATTCCAGTACCAAGTAAACAGAAGTACTGAGTATGAAATTCTCTACCTCGCAGAAAATACCCAAACTAAAATTTCTATTTGAAACAGGGGAAGCACACACGCGAGGCTTAGGAAGCAGATTGCACCCATAAGATTTGTACTGGGGATTAGGGTACATAAAGATACAAACAAATGGCAAAATCACACGTTTAATTATACCATAATTTTACTTTTAAGAGCGCCAAATGCGTAGAACGAATGCATTCTTTTTCACTTGTAAATATAACATTGTGTCTGAAGGTGGAAGTGAACAGACTGATTATGATCAGGAACAATGGATGCTACCAAGCAGTGGCGTAGCGAGCAGGTCTGCAACCCCCGACCTCCTTGCATTCCTTGCTACCACATTGCGATTTAATTAAATGTTTTAAAAGTTTTTAAAGACCAATCCCTAACAAATCGATAACTGCGTAATCTATCTCTTTGCTGTTCACACAAGACACTATACAAATATCGTAAAACTTAATAAAAGGAAAACATGTTCCTTCACAGCGTCAAGCTTACGGTTGTTCTCACATATTTACTGGGCAGATGTGTCGTTTATCTTATTCGGTAGGTCATTGGATCCGTGAAGAATTCACATTTACGTAACCCGAGTTCGAATCTTCGTGTCCCTACTTTTTTTTCATTTTTATTTCTTCATTGATCAGGTAAGACTCCAGTAGAAAGAAACACATGCTTACACTTTATGGTGTGATTCTGGAAGTATTTATTTATTAACTTATTGTCAAGTAGAAAAATGAAGTAGAATTTTAAAATCGTAAAACTGTTCTAGATTTGACTGTTAGTAAAACTATGAATAAGTTTACAGCTCAAAAATAAATTGAATTCTCTTCAATTGTAGTCCACAATTAGCTATTGTCAACGAAATGGATATCAGCTGTTTTTTGTGTGGTCAGCACATTGACTTACATCATCCCTATTTCTGAACCTAAATATCACTAATTTTGTTTGTTCGATTATATATACAATTCTCATTTTTTAGTCATCAACAAAACAGTGATTATATTTCAAACTGTACCTATGGCATTACATTTCATTATAAAAACTAATTAAACCATATATAAAAAGGCCGGATTTTTGATAAAAAGATATTTTCTCCTTTGCGTATATTTGAAGGAGAACATGTAACGTCAACTTTTTGTTTGCAAATGTAGCAACTGATATAATTGAATAATGTTAAAAATAGACTACTTTACTTGCTACAACCTATGTTTGATAGAAGTTTATACATCAAATCGTTTTTTTTCGTTCTTTTTTCTTTTGTTTTCTTACGTTTCTAAATACTTCGGAAGATTTTAACAGAATGCTTGTTGTTATACTTTTATGTTTGTCTTGTTTGAAACTAAAAGATATTTATTATGAAGAAAATGGTCTGCACAGCTCTTTCTAGAATTTATGTTATTACTTGTAGTAGTTGGTTTGCTTTTAGCTTCCCATTCAGCAGCGAGGCTATATGAGACATGGACTTACAGCTTAACGTAGGATCGAGAATCGAAGTCCGTTTTTAGGAAAAAGTATCTGACCACAGTCAGTTCTTAAACGTTGAGGTTAAAGCAGACCCTATTATTATACTCGTATTTGAAAGCAGAGATAACTGGTTACGAATTTCGTGAACTCGAAGCAATCCCACTCGTGGTTCGGTATGACCGGAACAGACCTGGGGACGATAAAGCGTCGTTATACACACGGCGAATTGGTATGATTATGTTAGTAAAACTTATATGGTTTGTGCTTTTCTAGTGGCCAAAACGTGCGTTTTTTGGCTCTTGTAGTCTCATGTTCGATTCCCGTTAAAAATTAATTAAAATTTTACTTTAACTAGAATTTACTTTCATTAACCATCCGTCTCCTTTAGCCTAAAGGACTTGAACGTTAAGAAAATTGTATGGGAAAAAATGTTAAATTCTATACATGCAAAAGTCATATACAAGTACTTTGTAAGTTGAAAGAAAATCTCTTGAGAACTGAAACTGAACAATGTTTAGTATTCGTGGTTTTACTACTAATTTACAACTAACGCGACACATTAAATTCAATGTAATATGCATATTACACACAGTGGCGGATGTAAAAGGTAAAAACTGGGGGTAGCCAGTACCTAGACTATGATAGATATATATAAACTTTGAAAAATATATAAATAATAGCTCACATTATTTTGTCACTGAAAAGCTGGGGGTCTTGGTTCCCCGTACCTGCCTAGATCCGCCACTGATTACACACAAAATCGTTCATGACACTTTTCATCCGCCTCATTCTCCTTCTCCTTTTCCTCCTCCTCTTCCTACTTCTACTACTACTGGTCTACCATCGCGAAAGAAGTAAGTCAGCCGGGTCAAACGGGAAAATATTTCCAACCCTGTTCACGCGAGTTAACTTCTCCAAGAGACTTGCTGCTTTCTCGTGAGTTCTGTGAGAAGTGACTCCTGTCAAACAAATCTAGTGTCTACTGAATAGCAATGTTGTTTTTGAGAGTAACCTTAGTGCTTTCAGACAGAGAAGGAAAAATACTTGAATTTCTTTTTTACGAAATGAAGAAAAATAATTTATACACAGCAGTTTAGAAGTACCAGGGTACTTATTACAATTAATTTAGATATCTAAACACTCATGATCTACTCACAAATAATTAGCTGTGAATAGTGAAGATTAACTTTGGAAATTCAAGACTCAATTGATTTAATAATATGAAATGAAACCAAAATTATTAACATCGCACGATTATGTCCTGAAGGCTAATGGAAACGGACGAAGGCCGAGGAAAATAAATAATGAAAGAATCTCATGAATGAATTGGAAGGAAAAAAAGAACCGTTAGAAACCACGATACTGCTCAACACAAACTTCTTGGCATAGACTGGAATCGAATCTATGACTTTAAAAGCAGAGGTGAGAACTCTATCATTGAGCCACTATATCCCAATTATGACAGGGAAAGGCGCTCCCAAGGCTGGCTTCAATTGGTTGGTTAGTGGGTTGATTTGGAGTTTAGTCTTTTGTTCAGCGCCGAGACTATTTAAGACAGGGACCTACATCTTAACATGGAATTCAAGCCAGATAAGCTTCCAACAGCAATCGATCCCACATCTCTCGTGCCGAAGATGAGTATGCTAAGTATATAGTTACGATAGAATTCCCCTCGGTCACGACGTAAATTTCGGGATTTACCTAGTGTTGTTCACGTGAATGAGATTTCAGTCTCTCTCGTCTCGTAACGTATCGTCAACATCCAGTTTCGTATTCAAAAAGTTTTACCTATTTCAACTGGAAGAGGTCGCCTTATCTCGTTTCCTCGCCAATACTACTTTGTGCACACAACAGCACACAGACACACAAGGATAAATAGCATGTGTATGAGTTCAATATGGTGCTTTGTTTTCACGTCATACCTTGTACATTTCAATTGAAAGATCATAATTGTAGTATCTCTATTATCGTAATTGTGGAATAGTGGTGTGCATAAGTCGAGTCGAGTCAAGATTTAAGCCTGTCTAGACTCGTCTCGAGAAAACGTTGTCTCGACTCGAAAACATGTTTCTGTATTCACTCATGTATCGACTCGACAGTGTCTGTCTTGACTCTACTGGAGTTCGAGACGAAACGTCTTGAAATTGGAGTCGAGACAAAATGTACGAGTTTAAATATACGCACACATCAGCCAGACCTTATGACTACCTACCTAATTCCCAGTATATCTACCTTTGGCACGGATAACAACGGCGACGCGTCTTGGCATGGGCGCAATGATCCTTGGCTGGTCGCTGGAGACAGTTGGCACAACATATGCATACACTGTTTAACAAATTCCTTTAATTCCGGGGTACGGTTTGATCTGACATCACGTTCAATCACATATCAGATGTGTTCGATTGGGTTAAAATCCGGCGAGTTGGGGGGAAAGCACATCACTTGGAACTCGCCCCTGTGTTTCTCGAGCCACTCCATCACAATCCTGGCATTGTGACATGCTGCATTATCTTGTCAAAAACTGCCACAACTGTTGGGAAACATGATCGTCATGAAGGAGTTTACGTAGTCTGCAAGCCGAGTGAGATACGACTCGGCCGTCATGGTGCCTTTCTCAAGCTCCACTAGACATGTGGATTCTCACGTGAACGTTCCCCAGGCCATAATTAAGGCGCCTCCTGATTGTCTCAATCACGCAGTACAGGGGTCAAGGAGCTAACACTTTGGCACACGGAGGATTAGCACCCTCCCATCGGCATGATGAAGAAGGTATTGAGCTTCATCAGCCAATGCTACGCTCTGCCACTGTTCCAAGAGGTCCAGTAGCGATGGTCACGTGTTCATTTCAGTCGTAGTTTCCGATGTCATGGTGTTAACATTTTAATTAACTGAATTGAGCTGAAAATTAAATCTTGATCTCGAAAGATTAGCTAGTAAGTTTATGCGTTCTGTACCTTTCTAAAGTAATAAATGGTGGAATTGGTTTCAATGATGTATCTGAGTGAATGCTTTTTTCAAAATAATATTAAAAATTATAAGTACTTTTCGAACATTCGAGTCGAGTCGAGGTTTTTACGAGCAGTCTCGACTCGTCTCGAATTTTACAGTGTCTCGCCTCGACACTGCACTCGAATTCGAGTCGAGATTTGACACATGTCTCTACTCGTGCGCATCACTATGTGTATAGGTTAACCCTCGAGTAGTCGCGCCGCGGTCAAAAGCACCGCAGGAAAATTATTTTCGATCGTATGTCCATTCTGTTTGTCCGACAGACTCCTCCGTCTAGCTAATCTTCCCCCTCACCTCCTGAACATTCCTGCTCAATCACTCCGTTATCCGTTGTTTAGTTTAACTACTAGTGATTGTTTAGTGATTGTGCGGTGCTTCCCACCGCGCGCGACTAACCGTGTAATGTTTTTTCTCAGTGTTTCGCTCTGCACGTGACCTTTGCTTTGGAGATGTTTTAAGCTTTATAACCATAAATATTATTTTAATGGACGGAAGAGAGGTCGACAGAGTTAACAAACTGATACCAAGTATGAAAAAAGAGAAAATTAGAAATGAACAGCTTAAAATACGGAGGGAAATGTTAGGAATGGACTATTTGCATAAATCAGCCGAGATGGTCTCGTAGAAGCTTTGTCTGAGGATATATATATATATATATATATATATATATATATATATATATATATATATATATATATATATATATATATAAATGAGTGAACACGAAAGGTGAAGTGAGGAGTCTGCAAGTGAATCTCAAGATCTTAAATCCAGAAATGAGCAGTGATTTCCCGAATGTAGTCAGAGCAGGAGAGGACGAAATAAGCGACTACGAAGTGTAGAACAGTGTAAATTTGAAGATAACCTAAAATAATTCAATGTAGTGCTGTATAGGTGAAGTTTCAAAATAAGAGGACGGTAAAATAATTCAATGTAAATTTGATTTGATTTCAATTTAGAGCCCTTTTCAGCATCAAGGCTGTGTAAGACGTGGATCTACTGCTTAACGAAGGGTCCGAACCACATGAGGTCCCACCGGGAATCGAAGCCGGAAGTCCCACGCCTAAGGCGTGTATGCCAACCGCTTAGCTACGAATGAGCTCCAATTCAATGTAAAATGCGCTGTGAAGCTTTGTTTTAGTGTTATGTTTATATAGTATGTTTTTAACTAATTTACTATTGCATTTTCTAATTTTAGACGAACCAGAGTTGACAAAAACTAAAGATCGTCATCAGATTTAGAATTTTCAATAAAACCAGTGCGTAGCTATCTATCTAAAGAAATATGTAACGAAACAAAACATTTTATTCCAAGTGAGAAATAAAAAAAGGAGATGTCTAATTGTAGGTTCCTCTAATAGTTATTACTGTGAAACTTATTATAATAATAAAAATGTTATTCCCTCTTAATCAGGAAATATACAAAATTACGTTTCTAATACAAGAAAAATGTTTAAAACGATATTTGCAACACATTATGTACGTGCGGTCCTTTTGACCGCGCGCGACTACTCGCGTTACTTTTTCAGCGCGACTTCTCGAGGGTTAAATATCCTAATCATCTATTGCGTAATGGCTGCTCGTGAAGTTTTCAGCAACACTGTTTCAAGCGTTTAATACAAGTTTCATTATTTCATATTGTGAAGGGGAGTTTGGAGCACAAATTCTTGATATGTGAGATTAAGTCTCGATGGAAGTAGTAAAAAAACAGGATAAGAAAGATCAAGCAGTTGTATATATGCTCTGCACACAATAACCGATAAATATTTTGCAACATTTCAGATGGAGGAAGTCACAGATTTCTTCATCTTCCATTAAATAATCAGGAATCAGATGTCATAAAACGCCGCAACAAAACTGTTGATTGAAAGTGTTGCGAACATAGATGTACTATTTCATCCGCTGTGTGTTCGATGGGGCCACCCGGTCGAAAAAGTATAATGGCTTCTTCAGGCCAGCCATTCTGAGTGAGTCTTTTCTTCGGATTATCTCATTCTTACCAGCCAAATGCCGGGATGATATCTAACAACCCTATCCCAGGCCGCTTCCTTCCCTTCCCATTCCTTTCTTCCTTCCCCTTTCCAGAAGTGTATGCTCTTCGAGAGAGGTCAGCCCTAATATGTGACGGGCTAATGGAAATAGGTGCTAGTAATGTCCCAAAATATGTGTAAATAAATAAAATCATCCACTTTGTGCCCATCCTTATCACTTGGCTGGAGTTTTAACTGCTACATCATCGTGCTGCAGAGAAAAAGTACTCTATAAGCATTACGTAGGCAAGTGATAAGAGCAAAAT
Organism: Thermobia domestica; assembly: GCF_964235325.1. Taxonomy (NCBI): domain Eukaryota; kingdom Metazoa; phylum Arthropoda; class Insecta; order Zygentoma; family Lepismatidae; genus Thermobia; species Thermobia domestica. Next base: position 103,114,707 of record NC_137458.1, read on the forward strand.
AAATGAGACTTATACAAGATATTTTGAAGTGGATCCTTGTTTGAAATTTTGTCATGTTAGTAGAGAACATATAAAAATAAAATGGTTAGGGTGTGCACCTTCGCACAAGAGACCAGGGTTCGATTCTCGATTGAAGCGTATATGGTTCGGATCCCACGTTAAACTGTAGATCCATGTCTCATGTACCGAGTTCTAAACGGGGCGCTAAACTCCAAATCAGTTAAAAAATAGAACCTACAGGCTAACAGGCAACGCACATTAAGATGTCTCTTTGCAGCAGTCATTATAAAGGCGAGGATATACAATAATCAAATTGGGCCAGTACGGCATACCGGTAGTAAATTAAGAGGCCAAAAACCATACCAGCTCTAAGAAGAAATTACAATAAGATGTAAGCCCTACTATGTTGTTGAAGTATACTTAACACAGGAGATATATTGTTGACTTGTTCGAGAGAACTTTTATTGCACTAACAAACCTCATCCTACTAATCTTGACACATTCACTAAGTATAGATGGAGTAATGTAACGTCACATGGATTGCTTCAATTTGCTGATATTACCATAAAGGCTGATAGTCTGTGCATTGGATTATTGTGAGTTAATACAGCGAAGGTGAGCTACAGTTTAATAGGATAACAAGCCTTATGCTGCCGAAGTAACGAGATACCTTATAGTAGGCATTTGGGAATGAGGTCGTAGTGCTTCATATATTGCTATCACGGTTAATTGAACCGAAGCGTGTGTTCAATACTGGATCCGACGATATCAAGAAGAGGGCGAAGTAGGACTACAAAACCACTGAAAATCAGGAAAACGTAGAAGAGCTACAGCAGAAGAAGATATTGCACTCGTCTCTCCTAATCGGAAAAATGCACTTGTACCTGCTTACACTTTTGGACAAGACCTGCATTTGAACATATCAGCAATTACAGTAAGGAAATGATTACATGAAGCGGGAATCCATTACTGAATTCCCTCTGTAAAAGAAGAATTGACTGTAGAACACGGTCCTTCAAGAATGTCGGTTTCGTTGCAGCATCCGCCAGCCACAAAAGAGTTCTGGAATACCGTGATTTGGATAGACGAGAAAGTGGTTTCCGCACAACAGGGAATACTGTGTCTGTGGCACTCCAATTGCACTCGTAATTCACGAAAAGATATCTAAAGAGGGCAAGACGTGAAAGAATTAGTGTTGCTTTCTGGGATTTGATATCAGTAGCAGGAATTGGATAATTAGCGGACTTATCGCCTAGGATTGATTCGGGAGAATATGTGAATATATTAGAACGACATACCGTCAGAGCCATATATCCGGAAGACGAAATGCCTATCATTAATTACATCCAAGATAACAGCAGTGTCCGTACTTCGAGAATAACTAAACAGTGGTTCCAGAGACATTCTGACATTTCTTTGCTCGATTGGCCATCTAAATCCCCGGACCTTAACAAAATAAAAAATTATGTGGTCATTGATTGTGCATAATTGGGAACCGAGACGGGAGAAAACTGTTGAAGCTCTGAAGAACCATGTTCGAAAAGTATGAGAAAATTTCCGTAGGAGAACTGACTTATGTTCGTCACTAATTGATTCCATGCCTCGTCGAATGAATGCGGTGAAAGATAATAATAGTGCGTGAACAAGCTATTAGATTTAGATATAAGATTTTTATGTTTACTGAAGAGTATTTTGTTCAGGATGAATATTGGTTTGAAGATATGAAATGTTCACGAGTAGAAGAAAAAAGAAAGACAAACATTTACGTTCTAAACATTTAGAATTACCAATTCAGCCTGAATATATTTCATTTTATTCTTTTTGTTTAATAAGTATCATTATATTTTTCTTTCTTTTTCTATGGGAATTAACAATACTCATTATTCCTTTATTTTTGTTATGGGAATTAGTAAAAATATCCTGAACAATTTTAAAGCACTTAACGCCAAGGTGTAGAAAAATAGGCAATTTTATTTCGTTATCTGTGTGATATATGAGATATATTTTTCTTTCTGCTGATATAGGAGAATTAACGTTTTCCTTTTGTCTTCTAAGCAAATTAAAAAATGGATATTCATAGCATTGGTTTTAAACCCTTAATGACAGGGAAAATATAAACTATTTTATTTTATTCATCCCATGAAATAAGCATATCTTTTCCATTCTTTCCTTCTTTCTTTCTTTATGGTGGCCCTTAAGACTTACCTAGTCGATCGCCGGTAGTTTGCTTGAAATCATAATGCCGCGCAGCAACAATTCGGTTCGACACGTGCCAATATATCTACCTTCAGAATAGGGTTGGAAGTAATTTTTTTCACTTTCATGATTTCATGGAAAGATATATATATATATATATATATATATATATATATATATATATATATATATATACATATATATATATATATATATCTTCGGTTATGTACTACTACTAATACCACTTATTTGCACATAAGTAAGTGAATCGTCTTTTCAGTACTTTTTTTATCGTATTTTATTTAAACAAAGTGTTAGGAAAGATTTCTAAAAAATAAAAAAATCCTTCGGCCGGTTTTAAACCCACCCAAAAAAATTCTTGTTACAAGCCTACAGCGCTAACGTGCACGGCAACGAAGACCGACAGCAACAAACGTCTGATTTCTGTTATATACACAGATATAGGCTACGTGGCAAGATACTTGGAACGCCAACCAATCAGAACCGAGATTTAGTTACTACTTCCGGAGCACTGTCCGAGCTAGATGTCAAGAAACCTAGTCCCAGCTAGAGGTTAACTATGTTAATAAAGTTCATTTTCAACGTTCAGCTATCTTTCGTTATGACAGACAACGTATTTTTCATCTATATACTATGTAGGTATACGTTAATAGTATTGTTACAATCCTTTTATTTATTTAGTTAAGTTATGTATGGATACAAAACTACTTTAGACTAATCGGCATAAGCGTGGGACGTAAAAATCAAAGATTTTGATATAAAATGATGTGTAAACTTTAATATTTAACAGTATCATACAAATTCAACGTGTTTATCCGGACGTTTCATCGTCTCGAGGTCCCTCCCGATCATACCGGAACACGAGTGTGCTTGTTTGCAGGTCACGGAATTCGTAACCAGTTATCACTGCTTCCAAATACCAGGGTGTGTTCTAACAACAACGGGTAAGAACTGACTGTGGTCAAATACTTTTTCCTGAAAACGGACTTCGATTCTCGGATCCCACGTTAAGCTGTAAGTCCATGTCTCATATCGACTCGCTGGTGAATGGGCCGCTAAAATCAAATCAACTACCACAACTAGTGACATACATTCAAAAAAGAGGTATGTAGACCATTTTCTTCATAATAAATATTTATTTCGTTTCAAACAGGACACACAGAAATGTATAATAACAAGCATTCTGTTGAAATCTTCCGAAGTATTCAGAAACCTAAGAAAACAAAACAAAAAGAAAGAAAACACGATTTGTGGAATAACTTCCACCAAACATAGGTTGTAGCACGCAAATTACGCTATTATGAGCATTATTGATTTGGATCAGTTACTACATATGCTAATAAAAAGTTGACGTTACATCTTCTCCCTCAAATATACGCAAAGGAGAAAATTTCTTTTGATAATAGATAAGGCTTTAGCTTGGTTGATTTATATAAAAAGATCGGGAAGCAACAATTATTTCAATAAGCCACTATCGCTATTGAGTTTGTAACGACAATATTATAGCCATGGGGTTCCAACTTGTGTTGCGTATTCAAGGTTTAAAGTTCTTAACATATTTCAGATTCTATCGAGAATCAAATTCAAGGTATATATTTCAAGGTGAAGTGTCCCTATCTGTTCAAGAAACTTGTATTTATGCATCTACTGCCAATATTTTCCCTAACTTCAAATTCCCTGCAATTCATTTCAGTTTATTTTAGTAGTATTTTAGTAAGCAAGTCATTGCTTACTTCTATTATAAAATCTTTCACAATATTTGTCATATTATCTTCGACATTTTTAAATATATATATATATATATATATATATATATATATATATATATATATATATATATATATATTTACATCAGCTAATGCTTCTGGCAACAAATACTATTCGAAGCTTTCTTGCACCCACTGGAAAACGTGAAGTATATTAATATTTATTTGCATATATTGTTATTGTAGACTGTTCCCATAATGCCCACCGACTTCGATTTTACAAAATTTGAGAAATAAATTTCACTTTTTATTTAGTGGTCAATTTGAAGGCATTTTGTTATACTACCATTAAGAAACCCATATACATCATATTACGAATCAATCATTATGGAACAATCTCATGTGTGACACGCAGCAGTGCTACCAATCTTTGAAAGTTTCATTTACAACTTTTTTCTTTTTTCTTTTTTAACTGATTTTGTGAGTAATGGTGCATTCAGTATAAAGGTACAACAATATATTCTCTTTCTCTCTCTCTCTCCCTGTGTGTGTGAGTGTGTGTGTGTGTGTGTGAGTGTGTTTGTTTGTTTCTAGTTTCCGGCGTAAGCGTGTGGATACTACTAGGTATACTTTCGTGTGTACAAATGCTAGTGTGTGTGTGTGTGGCGCGGGTATATGAACTATTAATTGGGATCGCGTAGTGGAACTTATCAATATTAGTACGTACATACAAACGGCTGTTACTTCACACGATAACTTTGGACGAATGCGAATTTTTAAATTCTGCTTTTTGCAATAAATAATAGTAGAGTGATTCCTCTCGAGGGAGTTCCCCTAAATGGTAGCCCCTACCATGTCCAATTAAATCACAAATTGCCGCAATCGTTTGTACATTGTTTGTACAGAAATGTACAGGCCAAATTTTCGTTTGTACACTATTAGGGGCGCCGCCAGAACGAAAACAAATTGGGGCTGTCTAAGTGGTAGCCCCCCACCATGTCCAATTGAATCACAAATTGCCGCAATTGTTTGTACTTCGTTTGTACAGAAATGTGCAGGCGAAATGTATGTTCGCACGCAATTAGGGGCGCCGCCAGAACGAAAGAAATTGGGGGCTGTCTAAGTGGTAGCCCCCGACCATGTCCTATTCAATCACAAATTGTCGCAATCGTTTGTACTTCTTTTGTACAGAAATGTGCACCCGAAATTTTCGTTTGAACATAATTAAGGGCGCCGCTAGAACAGAAAAAAATGGGGGCTGTCTAAGTTGTAGCCCCCCCCCACCATGTCCAATTCAATCACAAGTTGTCGCATTCGTTTGTGCATCGTTTGTACAGAAATGTGCAGGCGAAATGTTTGTTTGAACAAACTTAGGGGCGCCGCCAGAACGAAAACAAAGTGGGGAGCTGTCTGAGTGGTAGCTCCCCCCGCGATGTCCAATTGAATCACAAAGTATCGCAATCGTTTGTACATTGTTTGTACAGAAATGTGCAGGCCAAATTTTCGTTTCTACACTATTAGGGGCGACGCCAGAACGAAAACAAATTGGGGGCTGTCTAGCTGGTAGCCCCCCACCAACATGTCCTATTCAATCACAAATTATAGCAATCGTTTGTACTTCGTTTGTACAGAAACGTGCATGCGAAATTTTTGTTTGCACACAATTAGGGGCGCCGCCAGAACAGAAAAAAGTGGGGGCTGTCTAAGTGGTAGCCCCCCCCCCCATCATGTCCAATTGAATCACAAATTGTCGCAATTGTTTGTACTTCATTTGTACAGAAATGTGCAGGCAAAATGTATGTTCGCACGCAATTAGGGGCGCCGCCAGAACGAAAAAAATTGGGGGCTGTCTAAGTGGTAGCCCCCGACCATGTCCTATCCAATCACAAATTGTCGCAATCGTTTGTACTTCGTTTGTACAGAAATGTGCACGCGAAATTTTCGCTTGTACATAATTAAGGGCGCCGCCAGAACAGAAAAAAATGGGGGCTGTCTAAGTGGTAGCCCCCCCACCATGTCCAATTCAATCACAAGTTGTCGCATTCGTTTGTGCATCGTTTGTACAGAAATGTGCAGGCGAAATGTTTGTTTGAACAAACTTAGGGGCGCCGCCAGAACGAAAACAAAGTGGGGGGCTGTCTAAGTGGTAGCCCCCCCATCATGTCCAATTGAATCACAAATTGTCACAATCGTTTGTACTTCATTTGTACAGAAATGTGCAGGCAAAATGTATGTTCGTACACAATTAGGGGCGCCGCTAGAACGAACACAAAGTGGGGGACTGTCTAACTGGTAGCCCCCCACCAACATGTTCTATTCTATCACAAATTACCGCAATCGTTTCTACTTCGTGTGTACAGAAATGTGCAGGCAAAAGTTTCGTTTGTACACAATTAGGGGCGCCGCCAGAACAGAAAAAGGGGGCTGTGTAAGTGGTACCCCCCCACCATGTCCAATTCAATCACAAATTATCGCAATCGTTTGTACAGAAACTGGCAGGCGAAATGTTTGTTTATACACAATTAGGGACGCCGCCAGAACGAAAACAAAGTAAGGTGCTTTCTAAGTAATACCTCCCCACCATGTCCAATTGAATCACAAATTGTCGGAATCGTTTGTACTTCGTTTGTACAGAAACGAGCAGGCAAAATGTTTGTTTGTACACAGTTAGGGGCGCCGCCAGAACGAAAACTAAGTGGGGCTGTCTAAGTGGTAGCCCCCGACCATGTCCAATTCAATCACAAATTGTCGCAATCGTTTGTATGTCGTTTTTACAGAAATGTTCAGGCAAAATTTTCGTTTGTACGCAATTAGGGGCGCCGCCAGAACGAAAACAAACTGGGGGCTCTCTAAGTGGTAGCTTCCCACCAACATGTCCAATTGAATCACAAATTTTCGTAATCGTTTGTACATCGTTTGTACAGAAATATGCATGCGTAATTTTCGTTTGTACACAATTAATGGCGCCGCCAGAACGAAAACAAGGTGGGGCTGTCTAAATGGTAGCCCCCACCATATCCAATTCAATCACAAATTATATCAATCGCTTGTACATCATTTGCACAGAAATGTGCAGGCGAAATTTTCGTTTGTACTCTATTAGGGGCGCCGCCAGAACGAAAACAATGTGAGGGATTGTATAAATGGTAGAAGCATTAAAAAAAATGTGTCACTTTTATGGAGTATTTTTCTAACAGGACTTTGTTCACACTATTGTGTGGTTTGGTTTGTTCACACTATCGTGTGATTCACTATATTGATCTTATCCTAACGATGATGGAATTAAATGTTTTTTTTTTGTTTTTTTTATATTTATATTTATACTTACAATCATTATTGCTGAGTTAGTTTTTCACTCCTCGGCTCTTATTATTAAACTTATTCATTATTTCTTACGTGAACTGAATCCTTATGAGAAAAATGTATTTTTTTCTTTCTATCTTGCGCAGAAACCGTTATTCTCATCTCGTACAGGAAATTGATAAGTGGAAGATATAACAAATTCACAAAGTAGACTGTTAAAGGGAAAATTATAACACAGTATTTTGTTTTATTTGATCATCTTCATTAAACTCATTTTACAGAAACTATAGAATGCATGGTGAAGTATTTTGGTGCATTCAGCATTCTGATTTACGAGCAGAGTTGCTAACTGGCCGGTATTTGCTGTAATTTTGATTAAGGCCGGTGACCGGTACAAACTTCTTATTAGACCCCTTCTGACCGGTATTTTGGAATCTGCAATCCAGAATATAACATTGAACATCGAAATTTTTCAACAGTGCCTTTACAAACACAAATTTCCGTTGTATTATACATTATCGATATTTTTTTAACGTATGGCAGTTTTTTTATTTATTTAATATAACAAATTTGATAACACTTATATTTTATTGTAAAAGAATTTTATTCATTTATTGAGAGTAGAAAATGACTTTTTAAAGCCATTTCCTTTGTTTGAAGTGAAGTTTATAGAATAAATTTCATTTTATGAATCAACTATTGTTACATAAAGATTAATATCCAGTATTATTCATCTGTTTCGATAATTTTAAACAAGTGACAATTGCTGGTAAATACAATAACGATCAATACAGTCTTCAGTTTCTCATTTGTACAGAGAATTTTGAGGGTGTGCCGGTAATTTTGTTTTCCTGAGTTGGCAACCTATTTACGAGGTTTTGTTTCAACTCTGCTACGTAGTGGCTCCGTACTGACACTCCGCATGCAAATAAGTATGTAAGGCTACCATACGCCCCGGTTTCTTAAAATTTGTCCCGGTGTGCAGAAATTTTCCTTCTTGTCCTGTTTTTTTTCTTTATTATTATTATTAATTACATATCAAAATTTCTGAAAAGATAATAAAATCGACTTATTCCTTTTGCTTTCAATTCCGACAATACTATAGGAACAATTTCATTCTAATCTTTATTATTATTGCAATCGCTGCTTTCCCGGATATAACATGCAATGTTTAAATCCTCCTAAGTATAACTCTTATCACTAAAAGTAAGAATGTATACCCCGAGGTGGCAACAAATTCTTGTGACGTTGCAGACCAGCCCCGAAAACACATTTTTTTTTCTGCTTCAGAAAAACAATTATGCAAATTGCTTTCTTTTAGTTCGCATTTTAGGTTAACAAAAATAAATCAGCCTATTGAAATTTTGAAACAACTTCATAAATCTGGATATTTTTCTTTATAGACATGTAGAGCATGTAAAGGTGGTATGCGTAATAATATTTTAAATATATAATTTTTGCCTAAATATTGTATTTCACTGATTGCGTTTATATTGTATAACAGCTTCTAGCTTCTATAATAATTTTTAGCTTTGTTGATTAAGTATGGACAGTGGCGTATTTACGATTTTGTTTCGGGAGGGGCTTTGCTAACTTCCGAGGGTGCTTTGCCTGAAAATATGAAAATTCTGCAAGATATTTCATATACTTTACTATAGTAAGTAAGATTTCGGTGGGGGGTTTGAGCCCGGAAGCCCTCCCCCTAAATACGCCACTGAGTATGGACTATATTAATACATTATTTTAAGTTGTATAACTAGTGCGATACTGTAGTAAAATTCGAAAGATAAAATTAATACAAAATGCAATATTTACTACTAATTTGTAAGATGTCCCGTTTTTTCTGTTTTCAAAAAGTATGGTAGCCTTAAAGTATGCTAAACCATACAAAATAAATTGTACTGTAAATAGTACCCCTCTGATAGTGCTCTTAAACGGGTCGGCTTACGGGTCGGGTTGTCGGGTCGGGTCAGTCGGGTTAGCTCGTGTCGGGTCACTCGGGTCGGGTCGTCACATTCTTCACTTATTTTCTATACGGAATACTATAAAGAGCTTTGTTGTGGAATTCAATTCGAAGTTGGTGAATGAAGGATAAATGTGACTAATTGAAGGTGAAATAGTAATAAAATTTTAATTTTACCCTATATTAACTAATTGGTGTTGTAATTGTAATTAATATTACTACTGACTTTTTTCCTTTCTTCGTTTCTATGTCAAGTTAAATGTCACATTAAGTGAAATTGAAAGGAAATATCTAGTTAACGTCCCACGTTATGCACCAACGCTAAGAGAGACAGTGATGATGAGAAATAATTGAAGTGGTTGAATGAAGAAAGTGGGAGGAAATGGGAGAACACCGAGAAAACCCATGCACATGGGGTTTGTCCACCAGAAAACTTACTTGGTACGAGCTGGAATCAATACCCATGGACCTTCGGGTCAAACATCTGCCTTTGGGCAGGACACATTATTATTATTATTATTATTATTATTATTATTATTATTATTATTATTATTATTATTATTATTATTATTATTATTATTATTATTATTATTATTATTATTATAACTTTAAGAGTGCCCAAGAAAGTTCCGCCGCCTTTTCACCAACACTTTGAACATTGGTATGTAACCTAAGACGTACCTGGAATATCAAAAATCGTCTCCATCAGCCTCGACGACCTTCTGAAAACGTTCTGGAAGGCCATGGATTCCATCGCAGTCGAACTTGGTGGGACGTGAAGTGAAGAAGGTATCAAGTGCATATTGAACATCTTCTAGCTGTTTGAATTGGCGTTCTCTAAGGTGATTGTCCAAGGAATGGAACAGGTGATAATCGGACGGTACAATGTCCGTGGAGTATGGCGGATCCAATAGTGTTTTCCATCCAAGGCGTAAAATGATGTACTGGGTCATTTTAGCCACGTGGGGCTTAGCGTTGCCTTGTAACAAGAGGACCCCTTTGCGATTCAGAACTGCTGGATCCAGACAGTACACAGTGACAGTACACAGTTGCATTGATGATCTGACCAGCTGGTAGCAGTTCCCGATGGACGATGCCTCGAGCAGTCCACAAAATGCACAGGAGAACCTTATTCTGGCGTAGTGCTGGCTTGGGCTGTTTTTGAACCGGTTCATGGGATGCTATCCAACAATGACGGCGCCGTGGACCTTCGTACAGGACCCACTTCCCATCACATGTCAACACCCTGTCCAGAAATTGCTCCTTCCTCAGACGAGACACCAAAGAAACACAGGTGTCTGCTCGCGTTGCTTTCTGGCTCCAAGTCAAATCATGTAGGACCTATCAACCCAACTTGCAGTGCTTCCCAAGTTGATGGTGGTGGTGCCGAATGGTTTCTCCACTTACACTGAAAGGTAGTACCAGTTCCTCACATGTCTGTCTTCGCCTCAATTGCTGCCTGAAGATCTTTATTTTGAACATCTGTTTGTCTTCCGGCACGTGGTGCGTCTTCGAGTGTTTCGTCACCGTCCTTAAACCGTCATACCACTGCACTCTCCGCGTAGTCACGACACTCTCACCAAAGGCCTGTCATATCTTCCGCCCCGTGGTGCAGCAATTTGAACTCGTACAGCAAACAAGCCCTTATGACGCTCTGTGAAGGCCCCATGTTCACTCAGTCCTTACGCACGTTCACGGTGTATCTGAACAGCCACAACCAAGTAGTATGTTGGATATACTTACTAGTGTTGCTCACGAGACCTGGTTTGGGGCATTCTCGTTTCGAAAATGTGTCGTGAAGGTAGTCTCGTCTGGAAAAGTGCATATGTTTCTATTGAAAGAGCTCTGTCTCATCTCGTACCCTTTCATTAAAATTCTGTCTCGTCTCGTCTCGTCCAACAACTGACCTTCACCTTATATCCATTCGCATTCAACTCACGGTGTGAGGGCCAATTGAACACAGACCTCCACAAAGAGACAGAACTTTCTTGGTCACCTTCAGATTATTATTATTATTATTATTATTATTATTATTATTATTATTATTATTATTATTATTGCTGGGGTAGTGATTTGACTTTGTCCGCAATAAAATACTTGCTAATTTTATATAACGTTGCAAATATCTTCTAGATAATTTAATCAAGAAAAAATAAAAGGTAATTCCCTACAGAATGATATTTCAGTGCAATTAGTTCCTTATGATTCTATCAGACAGCAACGCTGTTTTTAAATAGAAAAATCGGAATGTTAACGTGATGAAATTGTTGTTTGTTACACAGCAAAAAATATTAAAAGAAGTTCTATATACATTCCTTACTAGAAAATAATGTTGTCTTCAGAACTTTTATTCTTTTAGCCTTCAGAACTCAGTCAAATTTTATTTTGACTTTCGAACTTGATTGCCTAAATTTTAACCTTGGAAATTTGGATGTGGAGTAAAATAAAGAAGGTTAGCAGGGTAGAGAGGAAAACGAATTAGGAAATGCTGAAAAAATGCAAGAGACGAGAGCAATATTAGACGATATAAGGAAGCGAAAAATGGACGGATCACAAGTTTTGATCTTGCTAAGGGATTGCATTCTGAGGGATGTAGTAAAGGGGGTGATATCAGGAGAGCGAGAGTGTGTAAGAAGGTTGGAATTGATAGATTGTAATAAGGAGGGTGGTACTTTATGTTTGGTTGCGAGGCAGATATTAGCGGGAAATCGCAAAAATGGAAGCTTCTTACCTAGTTCACGGAAACTGGCCTGTTTATTAATGGGAGAACACTGAGGAGGAGGAGGAGGATAATTATACTACAAGTAAAAAAAGCCGAAACAATGGTTTATACATAAGAATTGGTCAGCATTTTTTTTTCTGGTGGCAGTTTTGTAAAGTTCTAGCTCTCTCAAACTGGTTAGATTGTAAGGTCAAGTCACTCGGGTCGGTTGTCGGGTTAAGTCACCTCGGGTTGGTTCACTCGGGTCACTTTGGGTCGGGCCAATCGGGTCAGCTCGGATCGGGTTGTCGGGTCGGGTCAGTCAATTTGGGTCACGGGTGGGGTCGGGTCGGTCTTCAACACATATAATTTCCACGAAAATTACAATATACCACGGTTTATACCTCATTGGACTTCCAATAAAACGTTTTCAATGATGTGTACACCATGTCACCATTTTTCTATGAGGGAATGTCTAGAGGAATTTTGTGGGAATTTGATGGAGTGTAGATTCCTGTGTGTGTGTGTGTGTGTGTGTGTGTGTGTGTGTGTGTGTGTGTGTGTGTGTGTGTATGTGTGTGTGTATGTATGTGTGTGATACCTTACAGGATACAAGATGTCGAGGAAGTGTGTAAATAAACCGGACAATTTCTGTTATGTATGTGGGGAGCTGATATTTAAATCACAACGTCGATGTTTTACTCCACTTGTGAGGAAGTGTTATCAGTTATATTTTGGTTGCTGTGTAGGAGACCAGGATAAGAACTGGGTTCCTCACTACATTTGTTGTACTTGCGTGAAACGTCTGACTGGATGGGCAAATGGTGAACGAAACATGAACTTCGCAGTACCGATGATCTGGAGGGAACCAAAAGATCATTCTTCAGACTGCTACTTTTGTATGACACAGATAAAAGAAATAAGCAGTAAATCTAACCACACAGTACAGTACCCTAATTTGCATCAGCAATTAGGCCAGTTCCACACAGTGCAGAATTACCTCTACCGGTACCTCCTTCTCATCTTACGGTAAATGAGGATTACGTACTTGAGGCAACTATTGAAGTTCCAAATGAAAATGATGATCCTACTTATGTAGGAAGCACATCTACATTGGATTCCCATCTGATAACTCCGGGTGAACTAAATGACCTCATACGGGATTTAAAACTCTCCAATACACAGACAGAACTTCTTGATTCTAAACTTAAGGCTGGAATCTGCTCCATCGTGACACTAAAGTGTGTATTTTTCGAAACCTTCATACAGAGTTTCAAAACTACTATACTCAAGAAAATGATTTAGTGTATTGTAATAATGTCTGTGCTGTGATGGATAGACTTGGACATGCACATATAAGTACAGAGTGGAGATTGCTTATTGACTTTTTGAAAACTAGTTTTAAGGCTGTCCTTTTGCACAATAGCAACAAATTTCCTTCAGTGCCTTTGGCTTATGCAACTAATATGAAGGAAACCTATGAAAGCATCGAAATAGTGTTAGAAAAAATTCAGTATGAGAAATACAAGTGGACCGTTTGCTGTGATTTACAAGTCATTTCTTTGTTAATGGGTTTGCAGCTTGGTTATACGAAATATTGTTTTTTCCTCTGCGAATGGGACAGCAGGAACAAAGCGGAACATTACATCAAGAAGGAATGGCCAACGCATGTATTAACTCCTGGACAGAAGAATGCTGTTTATTCCTCACTGGTGAGCCCTGATTAGATAATTCTACCTCCTCTTCACATAAAGTTGGGGCTCTTCAAAAACAAGTATGAAAATGGTTTAAAAAAAAAGAAAAAAAGAAAAAAAGAAAAAGAACAGATATTTGAGGGGAAATTTTCCGAAAACACCTCTGTCACGGGAAAACTGAGGGTGATGGAGAAAAACTGATTGCAGATTCGAATTCTACGTGAAAAGTTCTATTAGAATCAGGCATTTTCTTCCGTGTGCCAGAGAAAAAGAATTTTTTTTTCAACTAGTGCAATAGGAACCATTTTCAAACTCATCAACCGTTATTCAAACCGGTTAATGTTGATCGCAGATATTAAAAATACTCACATCCGTATATTATTTAATACAAACGAAAATTTTACCTGCACATTTCTGCACAAACGATGAATAAACGATCGCGACAATTTGTGGTTCAATCGAACATGGTGGGGCTAGCACTTAGACAACTCCCCTTTTTTTTCGTTCTGTCCACGCATCTGATAGCTTAGAAAAAAAATTTCGCCTGCGCATTACTGCTCAAACGATGTGCAAACAACTGAGATGATTTTCTTTTGAATCGGACGTAGGGGGTGCTACCAATTAGGTAGCCTATACTTTGTTATCGTTTTGGCGCGCCCGCAATTGTGTACAAACGAAAATTTCGCCTGCAAATTTCTGTACAAAACCGTAACAAACAAGTGCGACAGTTTGTGGTTGAATTCGACATGGTGGGAGGCCTATCAATTAGAGAGCCCATAGTTTGTTATCGTTTTGGCGGGGCCACATTTATGTGCAAACGAAAATTTCAGCTGCACATTTATTATGTACAAAGGCGTACAAACAAGTGCGACAGTTTGTGGTTGAATTGAACATGGTGGGAGGGCTAACATTTAGACAACCCCCCACTTTGTTTTCGTTCTGGCGGCGCCCCTAATTGTGTACAAACGAAAATCTCGCCTGCACATTTCTTTATAACTATATTCAAACGATTGCGACAATTTGTGATTCAATTGCACATGGTGGGAGGGCTACCATTTAGACAGCCCCCCTTTGTTTTCGTTCTGAGTTCGCCCCTAATTGTGTACAAACGAAAATTTTGCCTGCATATTTCTGTACAAATGATATACAAACGATTGCGACAATTTGTGATTGAATTCAACATGGTGATTGGGCTATCACTTAGAAAGCCCCCCACTTTGTTTTCGTTCTGGCGGCGCCCCTAATTATGTACAAACAATAATTTAGCCTGCACATTTCTGTACAAACGATATAGAAACGATTGTGACAATTTGTGATTGAATTGGAAATGGGAGGGGCTACCATTGAGACAGCCCTCACATTGTTTTCGTTCTGGCGGCGCCCCTAATAGTGTACAAAGGAAAATTTGGTCTGCACATTTCTGTACAAACAATGTACAAACGATTGAGATACTTTGTGATTCAATTGGACATCGTGGGGGGAGCTACCACTCAGACAGCTCCCCACTTTGTTTTCGTTCTGGCGGCGCCCCTAAGTTTGTTCAAACAAACATTTCGCCTGCACATTTCTGTACAAACGATGCAAAAACGAATGCGACAACTTGTGATTGAATTGGACATGGTGGGGGGGCTACAACTTAGACAGCCCCCATTTTTTTCTGTTCTGGCGGCGCCCTTAATTATGTACAAACGAAAATTTCGCGTGCACATTTCTGTACAAACGAAGTACAAACGATTGCGACAATTTGTGATTGAATAGGACATGGTCGGGGGCTACCACTTAGACAGCCCCCATTTTTTTTTCGTTCTGGCGGCGCCCCTAATTGCGTGCGAACATACATTTCGCCTGCACATTTCTGCACAAACGAAGTACAAACAATTGCGACAATTTGATTCAATTGGACATGGTGGGGGGCTACCACTTAAACAGCCCCCATTTTTTTCTGTTCTGGCGGCGCCCCTAATTGTGTACAAACGAAAATTTCGCCTGCACATTCCTGTACAAACGAAGTACACACGATTGCGACAATTTGTGATTCAACTGGACATGGTGGGAGGGGCTACCACTTAGGCATCCCCGACTTTGTTTTCGTTCTGGCGGCGCCCCTAATTGTGTAAAACAAAAATTTCGCCTGCACATTTCTGTACAAACGATGTACAAAACGATTGCGACAATTTGTGATTGAAGTGGACATGGTGGAGGGGGGCTACCATTTGGACAGCCCCCACTTTGGTTTCGTTCTGACGGCGCCCCTAATTGTGTACAAACGATAATTTCGCCTGCACATTTGTGTACAAACGATTGAGACCATTTCCGATTGAGTCTGATAAGGGGGGGGGGAGTCTCCTTTTCACCTCTACTGTAATTAAATTCTTCCTCGAGAAAATCTGTAGTAGCTACGTCCTCGACTAATATACCTTAACAAGTACAGCTTTATTTTCGAATATTTTTCAACAGTTAACCAATTTAAAACTATCGCAAAGAAGAATATGTAGTCAACTTCTTAAATACTTCGCTCGCCGAAACACGTTCAGCGCGTGCAACAAGCAAAAACAACATGTTTGGCGTCTCACAAATGGAAAAGGGGAAAAAAAGAGAAGGAAAAGCAGCACGGCAGTGCCTTATCGCAGTCAGAGCTGACAACATAGTTTCGGTCGTCACTAACGCGAATAGACCTACTAGCGGTGTACAAGAGTTATACAGTTACAATATACGTCGTGCCACAGTAGCGCTACAGGCGGAATGTGCACGAACTACAAATGAATATGTTCCCTTACAAGCATCAGTCACTGTTGCACCCTCTTTACATTCTACACATCCTTTTTTCTCCCACTTTTTGACCTTGACAAGCAGAAGTACCAGGCTTTCCGAGTTCACAACCATAAACTGTTTGTGTACAGAGTACGTTTTCAGTTCTTCGAATGACTGTGCGCGCGAAGAACAAGGGTGATGATCGGGCTACCGTATACGGAAGTCAGTAACACCCGGTTGCAACAATAAATGTAAAATACAAATATAGAGCCTTGACAATGCCGTGAGGATGAATATATATATATATATATATATATATATATATATATATATATATATATATATATATATATATATATATATATATATATATTCATTTCTTTATATAATGAAATGTAATGCCATAGTGACAGTTTGAACTATAATATCTGTCTTGTTAAGGACCAAAAGATAAGAATTTTTTATATAAAGGAAAATAACAAAATTAGTGATATTTAGTTCCAGAAATAGGGATGATGGAAGTCAATGTGCTGATCACACACAAAACAGCGGAAATACATTTACTTGACCATATCTAATTATGGACTACAATTAAAAGGAATTCAATATATTTTTGAGCTGTAAACTTATTCATAGTGTTTATTAACAGTCAAATCTAGTACAGTTTTATGCCTGTAAATTCTACTTATTTTTTTCGCTTGACAAGAAATAAATAAATAAAAACTTGCAGTTTACCGAATCACACCTTAAACTGTAACCATACGTTTCTTTTTACTGGAATCCTACCTGATCAATGAAAAAATAAAAAGTAGGAGCACAAAGATTCGAGCACGGGTCGGGGAAATGAGAATTCTACACGGATCCAATGAGCTACGGAATAAAATACACGAGACATCTACGCTATAAATATATAGCAATAACCGTAAGCTTCACGCTGTGAAAGAACATTTTTCATTTTTAAATTTTATGATATTTGTATAGTGTATTGCGTGAACTGTAAACAGATAGCTCATGCAGTTATCGATTTGGTTAGGGATTTAGCTTTAAAAACTTCTAATATATTTAATTGAATCGCGATGTGGTAGCAAGGAATGTTTACCGATTTCATTCTAATATTAAGGGGCAAAAGATAGTGTCCCATGGAAAAGATTCATTTTCTTATGTGACAGAGAATACATCACTCGGTAACAGGGGCGAGACCAGGATTTGATTACAGAGGGGGCGCTGGCTAAACGTTTATTTGGGGGGTGCGGGGTTCACCCCGGGAAAATTGCAATCTTAGGTTTTATAACAACTTTTACAAATGTCGAGGGTTGCAGACCTCCTGGCTACGAAACTGCTTGGTAGCATCCATTGTTCCTAATCATAACCAGTCTGTTCATTTCAAATTTCAGCCATAATTTTTTACTTCCAAGCGAAAAGGAATGCATTCGTTCTACGCATTTGGCGCTATTAAAAGTAAAATTATGGTATAATTAAACGTGTGATTTTGCCATTTGTTTGTAAACTTATGTCCCCTAATCTCCAAGCAATCTGCATCCTAAGCCCCGAATGTGTGCTTTTCCCTGTACCAAAACGAAAATTTTAGTTTGGGTATTTTCTGCAAGGCTATTCACGAGATATAGAATTACATACTCAATACTTCAGTTTACTTGGTACTGAAATTCATAGAATTGGAAGTATTGTTTTGTGTCAGTATAATTATGGAGAACAGCCATTAATACATTTTTTGTGTTGCTAAAAATGTATGAAAATTGCTAGAAAATTTTCTAGAGAGGTGGTAAATATTCTTCCCATGCTGGGACAACAGTAATTAAGTCAATGCCAAGAAAAGACAATCTAGAGAGAGGAATTACCCTATAATCTCCCTAGAAATAAATTGCTGGTCGTATCGAACGTTTTGTGCCTGATATGTGACTGTTTGTTATTCTGTGTGGTTCCGTGGATGAGTGAGGAAATTCATGGCTTGGTATTCGTGAGGTTTAGTGATCGAATCCGGTCGCGGAAATTGTTTTTTTCATTGTTCATTCTCCATATCTTAAGACGTTTCTCTCCCTTCGTTATCATTGATGTTCTCAACTGAGTTCTCCACTTGAATTGAACAATTGGTAGTGGGATGCCGTCAGGTTCTAGTGAGCTTTTACATGTCTACTTACATATCAAAATTTGCGACAAAATATGGATGCTATCCCATCATTTTGTCTGCTATTCTGTATTTGCACATGTGAGTGTATTTCTCCATCATTATTGCATCTTCCGTTCGTCGGCTATGACTTAGCTATGACATAAGATTGCTTGGGAGCAAAACTTCAAATCATAGAACTCTATATCAATGCGCTCACTCTCGCTAAGCATTTGATTAAAAGTATATGTTTTCATACTGAAGGAGGGGAGTAATTGATATTCCTACCCTCCCTGAAGTGACAAAATATTTATTCGGATTCTGCAAAGTCGTTTGACTGAAAGATCGTTCATTCCAACAGCAACAGGATTGGACTTTAATTTTTTGTTGCACTTTATCTTCAAGAATAGGACCAATATCAAGTAATGTTTGCCCTAAGAACTAGGTCAGAGATTCATCTCATTTTGGAGAAATGATGCTGTAGACTGTAGTGAGAATTTTACACAAGTATACGGGAATTTTCAGTGCCTGGCGATTATGCCACCTGCCTTCTTTTAAGGTTACCTCGGTTGCAATACTTCCCAGCAAATGCTTTGGACTCAACTGGTGGAGTACATTAGCCGTAAATCTCCCTATGGCTGTACAATAACAGACACTTCTGGATGCTACAGCCATATGGATATTTACGGCCAAAGTGCTACACCAGTTGAGTCCAGAGCATATGCCGGCAAGAATTGCAACGGAATTAACCTAGAAAGAAGGCGTGTTGCATACTCGCCCAGCACTAAAAATTCACGTACATTTGGGTGAAATTCCCACTACCGTCTACCGCATCATATCTCCTAAATGTGATGGATCTCAGACGTAGTTCTTAGGGCAAACATATTACTTGATATTTGTCCTTTTCTTGAAGATAAATTAAAATAAAAAAATAAAGTCCAATCCTGTTGCTGTTGGAATGAACACTGTTTCAGTCATTTGATCGGAAATTACTTTGCAGAGTCTGAATAAATATTATGTCACTTCAGGAGGATAGGAAGAGCGAATCCCATCTTCAGTATCAAAAACATACATTTAATCAAATGCTTAGTGACAGTGAGCCCATTCTTATAGCGCTTTTACGATTTGAAGTTTTGCTTTCAATTTATCTTATGTCATAGCTGATAACATTGGGGAACGAGAGATGCAAATATAAAGAAGGAGAGATACAGTCACATGCGAAAATTTAGAAATTGAGAAAAATAATCGGATAGCATCCATATTTTGTACCAAATGTTGATTTTGTATGTAGACATGTAAAAGCTCACCTGAAAATGGGAGCATCCCACTACCAATTGTTGAGCTCAATTGGAGAACTCAGTTAAAAGCATTTATGATTACGGAGGAGAGAAACATCTTCAGATATGGGAAACAAAGAATGAAAATATTTGGACCGCCCTGAACAGGACTCCATCCATGAAACTCACGATTACCAACTAACGACTCTACTCACTCATCCACTGAGCCACACAGAACGATAGGCAGTCATACGTCAGACACAGAGCGTTTGTTACTTACAAAACCTTTACTTGTAAGGGGGACAGCTAAGGAAATTCCCCGTCTCTAGTTTTTCTATTGTAGCGTTCTAAGAGATAGATACATACGATCTGTTAGAACACTGTATTTCTGCTGTGAGAGAAAGTAGAAAACCTTAGTAAAGAAACAGAATTATCATCAATCACAATATATCAATCCCTATGAAAAAGCTTCGTATGTTTATAATATAGCAACGAAGCTTCTCGCTACATAACACAATATGTATGTAGTTTAGTGGTTAAACCACGTGACTCTTGTTCGGCGCACTCGGCTTCGAATCCACAGTAGTGTTGCTTGAATTTTTCCTCAACAAAAGACATCATTCCTGAGAATAGCTGCAAACTGATGTAGAAATCCGTCCGTTCCATGCAGAAAAATAGCAATGCAGGATTCAGAAGTGATCTATTCAACAATGTTAGTGAAAATGACATAAAGCGAGCAGAGGCAAACAGTACTTTCACGTCATTTATTTGTCCATGTTTTGTTTGCAGAAAAGTTATTGGACAGTTGGCTGTTAACAATATCACTCACATAGTTTGAAATAATTTGATCAGTTTCTCATTATATTAAAGGGCTTAGCGGAATAAGCATGTGAAATCTGCCACCAACTATATCTGCACCAAATTCACATTATCGGTTAACATTTATGAGAAACTCAGTTACCAAAATTTTCAGCCCCAAGCGCTTTTGGAGGGTTTAGGGGGGGAAGGAATATTGATTTTTTTCTCCTGAACGGCTCAACCTATTTTCATGAAAAGAGTGTTTCAAGCAAGAGGAAATTCCAAATATATTTTCTTGAAATTTTCTGGGGTTGAAAATTGAAGTATTTTTTTTTTGAAATTTTCAAGACAAATTAAAGGAAGACTAACTGGGACACCCACAATTTTTTGCCAGTTTTGTCTTGAGAGAGACCCTAACAACATATATTGTTTTCATTTTGTTGCAAGTGTATCTCATAGTGAAAAAAGGCAAATGTATCGTGGCGGACATGTGATCAGTCTGTGACCATGTAAGCCGACTGCTTTGAAACAAATGCAGAGTATGAATATTAAGTCTGTCATATCTGTAGTTTCATGTGGAGAAGAAACAAACTTGTGAACCAAAGGTTTATGAACAATTAATGTTATTAATATAAGCTTTTCTGAAAATTATTAAGTTACATCATCATGAAAGAAATATGGAACATTTTTGAAACGAAGAAAAAGAACATACAACTTTTCAACCAGAGGCAAAGAAACCTAACGTAACCAGACTAAAGACAAATGATTTACACTTTAATGATCGTAGTTCAGTTGTCAAGGAGATTGACCAGTAATCTGGAGAATTCTCAGATCGAATCTACGTCGTGCATTTTTTTTGTATTTACTTAAGAAATCTTGATGTGATTGATCAACGATGACACATGTTTTATTATCTTCAGATATTTGAATACTCGATGTTTCAATACTTTAAAAATTAAATCTTCAGGAATAATAATAATTATTATCTCGTAAAATATAAATATAATTAACGATATATTAATTAACGATATACGATGGTTCCGCTTTAGGTTAAGGTATTCTGAGTCCGCTGTTTAACTTTTGAATGGATTTATGTTTCCTTATGTTTTTTCTCTATATATTATTTTGTATTGAACATATATTGAACATATGAGCAATGGTCTTTCGCAGGTCAAAATGTAGTTCCGGAGGTAAAATATTCCCCCATTCGGATCTCCGGAAGGGGGATGGCTTGGGAATTACTATTGGACGAGAAAGTAATAATGGGGGGAAGACAGACAGAGAAAGAAAGACAGGGAAGAGCCAAAGGTTTAGGATAGGGCCATGGAACGTACGTACTATGTTACAGGGAGGAAAATTAAAAAATCTTAAAGAAGAAGTGAAAAAAAATTAGATTTGGTAGGCGTTTGTGAAGTTAGATGGGAAGGTAATGTGGTATTGAACAGCGAAGGATATAGAATGTTTTACTCAGGTAATGAAAAGGGCGGTCATATTGGCGTAGGAAAAATTCTTGGAATGCGCTTAAACAAGAAGGTAGTGAAAGTAGAATTTATTGAGGATAGAGTTATGATGTTAAGACTTAAAGGGAAAACGAAGGATCTACTGATGATACAGACATAAGCACCGACGACTTCGCATGCAAATGAAGAAGTTGAGGAAAATTATGAGAAAATAGAAGAAATTATAGATAGGGAGAAGAAGGGTGCATGCATAATTCTAATGGGAGATTTCAATGCAGTTGTGGGAGAAAAACAAGAAGGTAGTATCGTAGGCAAATATGGTTTAGGCGAAAGAAATGAAAGAGGAGAGGGACTAGTGAATTCTGTCTACAAAATGGGAACACTTGGTTCAATCAGCACAAGAGAAGAAGATATACATGGAAATCACCAATAGACGGCGGAATATAACAGATAGACTATGTTATGATTCAGGATAGGTATCGGAATAGCTTAAAGAACGCGAAGACCCTTCCCGGGGCTGATATTTTCTCTGATCATAATCTTGTGGTGGCCGAAGTAGATATTCAACAGAAAAATGTAGGCACAAGAAAAGTAGGTAAGAAAGTGTTGAATACCGAAAAGTTGAAAAACGAGGAAATAAGAAATCTTTTCATTGAAAACTTCAAAGAAAAATGTTCAAATGAGGAAAGGATAGGCGCAGGTACTAACGCACTGTAGGAACATATTAAACGTTGCTTACAGCAGGCTGCAGAAGAAGCAGTAGGTTACCTCGAACACAAAACTGCGAAAAAAACATGGGTTACAGAGCGGATGTTGCAGAAAATGAGGGAGAGGAAGATGTGGAAACAGGTTGATACAGACGAGGGCAGAAAAATGTACAGAAAGTTAAATAATGAATTACGAAGAGAAATAGACAGAGCGAGGGAAGAGTTTTAGAAAAGAAAATGCGAGGACATAGAAGAATTAGAAAGAGTTGGGAAATATGAGGAAATGTACAAGGAGGTGAAATCTGTGGAATTTCGGAGGAAACAAGGGGGTAGTATGATGGCAGTAGAAAATAAGAATGAGAAGGTAGTCAGCGAGAGAAATGAGGTCATAGGAAGGTGGAAAGAATACGTTGAAGACTTATATGAGAGTAGGGATAGACCGTGTAGCCTAAATGTTGAAGTAGAAAATGAAGTACGCGAGGATGATAAAGGATTTAGTATTCTTCGGGATGAGTTTGGAAACGCTATATCCGAGATTAGGAACAGAAAGGCAACCGGAATAGATAACATATCAATCGAATTCATTAAAAATATAGGAGACAAAGGAAAGAAATAATTGTTGCGACTTAGCAATGAAATATATGAAACAGGAGAATGGTCAAAAGACTTTCTGGAAACAATCATGATACCGATGGCTAAGAAATCGAACCCAAAGAGATGTGAGGATTATAGAACTATTAGCCTCATGTCTCATGCAGCTAAAACTCTGCTCCGAATACTGAACAGAAGGTTATATGGAAGAACATCTTCTCTGGGAAGAAAATCTTCTCTGCTCCAGAAAGAAGATGTTGGAATGTGGAGAACTGCAGAAGGTCTCTCAATGGAGGCAATAATTTACAAAGTTATATCCAGCAGTTTTTCTAGATTTGATATTTTCAGCTACTTTCAAGCATTTTCTGATCCATATGTGATCAGTGTGTTTATTTCTTTGATTATACAGTATATAATGATATACACATTTCTTTGGTTATACAGTATTACATACACAGCAATATTGGGATTAACATATGATGTTCATTGGACAATAAGCTCTGAACAAGAGAGAGATTGATCTTAGAATGGAGAACTGTTTCGTTAATCACCTAGTTTACAAGTTTACTCGTATAAACACCTGGAGAGGTGCTACCAACTGCTGTCAGTGCCGAGAAAAGTCACATGTAAGTTGGGTTGCATTTGTCTAGGCGTTCTCACAACTGCAAATTACCTGGACCCCAAGTAATGTAATTAGAGAGCTTAGGGGGAAATTACTTTTGTGGCTGGCTGTACCATTCATAAGTGTCCTTTACTATACACTTGTTCCTTAGTTCAACCCCAAAGGGAGAAGAAGCATAGTGTTAGATTGAGCTACATGCAGGCCAATCTGCCATTTCCTGGAGGTCAATCTATCTACCAGGAAAATTGTCATCAATCTATGGATTTGAGTAGTGAGACGGAGCGTCATCTTGCATGCGCAGCAATTCCCTTCCGTTTTCTCGTTCTTGAATTACAGGCCATATACGTTCTGTTGACTTGTTTCACTTTGTAATCTTAATTAGCCATGGAAGCACGCTTCAGAAGAAAATAATAGTATTATGGAAACATAATTATCAGAATAAATTTTCTTTAAAATTTTCTATTTTTAATATTTCAGATCTGAGATTCTAATATAGCAAAAATATCATTTCAGTGCATGTGACTCTACTCGACAACGTATTTAAAATCTAATTGCAGTAAGGGAAGGGAAAGTAATTATCTATCGTAAGATGATTTCTACAAATATATGAAAATTATATTTAAGAAATTTGGTTCCTAAATTTTGAGAGTAGTAACTTTTTCCTTTGGTGTGTGTGTTTGTTTGACGTGTAAATGTACGAACGTAGTATGGATTATAATTACTCTATATTGCTTTTGTAATATATTAAGTCTAAGATTCTTAACAAAAAGAAGAAATGTTTTTGTACACTGAGAGTGTAATTTACTTGTTGCTATGTTTGTTTGGTTTTTTATGGCTGATTAATAAGTACAATGTTGTCTGACGAATGGTGACTCTTATACATATTTTGTAGTTATTCTAGCGTCATTCAGAGTGGTTGCTACAGTCAGTAGAGAGTACAAGTTTACCGAAAAATACAAAACGGTTTAATTGTGTTCAAGTTAATTGTTTTTTGGTTTCTAACGCTTATACGAGGGTAAGTCAAATGAAAACCATAAAAGTAGAAATAAAAATCCGCATATGCCGCCAGTGAGCTGTAAGTTGGCATGCCTGTTTACGATAGTATGATGGATATCTCCCAGGTGGCAGCAGCCGGCAGATGCACAAACACCGGCGCAACAACAGTTCCAAAATGGCAGCCCCACTAGCCACATCCACGAGCAAGGAGCAGCGTTCTGTGATTCGTTTTTACGAAGTGAAGGTGTGAAACCGATTGACATTTTTAGGCGAATGAAGGTTCAGCATGGAGATGCGTGTTTGTCACAGCCACAAAGCTATGAATGGTGCCGGAAAGTTGCAAATGGTGTTACGTCTGTGGCTTCAACGGCTGCAATGGTCTCTGGAGTCACTACGCGCCGAGC
The DNA here is from genome assembly GCF_964235325.1 of Thermobia domestica. Taxonomy (NCBI): domain Eukaryota; kingdom Metazoa; phylum Arthropoda; class Insecta; order Zygentoma; family Lepismatidae; genus Thermobia; species Thermobia domestica. The sequence continues at coordinate 103,140,019 of NC_137458.1, forward strand.
CTGGCCGAGACGTGGAGTTTCGGCCACACCGGCGTGGAGTATCTCCATACTGAACCTTCATTCGCCTAAAAATGTCAATCGGTTTCACACCTTCACTTCGCAGAAACCGAATCACAGAACGCTGCTCCTCGCTGGTGAATGTGGCTAGTGGGGCTGTCATTTTGGAACTATTGTTGCGCCGGTGTTTGTGCATCTGCCGGCTGCTGCCACCTGGGAGATATCCGGCATACTATCGTAAACAGGCATGCCAACTTACAGCTCACTGGCTCCATTTGCGGGTTTTTATTTCTACTTTTATGGTTTTCATTTTACTTACCCTCGTATATTAGTTTTATCAAATAAATATTACAAGAACCTATCTAATATACAGGATTGGATAAATAACTAATAACACGTTAAAGAGATTTGGGATTCATATTTAAAATGTAACAATTGGTACAGCGGAATAAACAATCTATGTATGCTCTAAGGTAGCTTAGTTCAAGAGTTTTGCTACGTTTGATATCTAAGAAGGAAACATAAAGGCCTACTTACAACGGCTTGAAGAGGGACAAAAATAAAGGACATTGTTAAAGTCCATACACGTCTAAAATCTAGTAGTTAAGTGCTTAAGAAGAGTTAAAAAATTCATGCGTCCAGACATTCCTCCTTCAATTAGTTATACAGAACTCAAAGCTATTTTAACCGATCAATACAGAATCAAAGTAAGCAGTATCACAGAAATATATATACCTCCCCCAAGATGGTTCAACATGAGTCACAGATAATTAAACAACATATGATGAATCTCAAGAAGGAAGTAGCGCACTGTCATTTTGGTGATGTGGTTAATGACTCGCGCCATCAATTTGTCTTTGGTATTTGACAGGATCAAGGGGCCTCGGTGATTCAGTGGTTGAACGTTCACATCTGGTGCAAGGGGTGTCTGGTTCGATCCCAGTTCAGGCCAAGTGAACTTTTTGGTGGACAAACACCGTGTGCGTGTATTTCCTAAAAGTTCCGTCCTTTCCTCACACTTTCTTCATTCTACCATTTCATTCATTTCTCACCATCACTGTCTCCTTTAGCTTAGCCGACATAGGCGTGGGACGTAACACTTAAAGATTTCAGTTCATTTTGACAGGAAGAGACAATAAGCCAAATGTTAATAACAGTAACATGATTTTTGAAAAGCATTAGACATAGTAACCACTTTCAGAGGAGCAGCCAGTAATTTGAGAAAGTTCAGGGCAGATCCCAACATATAAACATAATTTCTAGAAGCCAATAAAGAAAATAACACTCATTTTATGGAGTATATCCAATCTCCTAAAACAACAGGATTTCCAAGAAGTAATAAAGGGTATTTGTTGTGCACGAATTCATAAAAGAGAGCACAGGATAATGCCAAGGGAGAGATTTTGGTTATGGCAGGGAAAATAACATCTAGGCCATTAAAAATAAATAAAAAATGTACAAAATCCCAGAAAGGCAGAAGTACTGAATTTGAGACCAAGGAATGTATAATAGTGGACGAAACCCTACAAATAGCGAAAATAATGCATCAATAGTAGGATTGTGAACTTATATCTCAGATTTTATTTATTTCGGAGTTAGTCAAGAGAGTATAACTCCGAAGGAATGAAGTTGTATGATTTATGGCAAGAAGATTCAGTTCAACATGAAAGACACATTGATGCAGTTTTTGTAATATGGAATTAATGAACAGAATCTAAAGCAAAAGAAATTTAGATACTCGGAAGAATAACAACAGAGTAGATACATGAAAAGCAACTTAAGTTACATTACCAGAGAAACTGCATACTTTTCACTACCTGTAAACGACATATCTGAATATTTACGGTACCATGACGGTATAGACGGTTGGGTTAATGTGTTGTTCTATAAAGTTTACGAGATTGAATATACCAACGATGTGCTGGATTTGAAAACACACAGATCAAGGGGAAACAGGAACCGAAGTCGAATATATGGAAAGAAAGCATAAAAATATTCTGCGACCTTTTGTTGTTTTTCTTGTATTAGGAGAACATCAGAGTTCAATTTAGTGTTTTGAAAGTGATTTTCGTTTTTCTATTTGAGAGTAAATGTAAACAGTAATGTGATTAATAGTATAGCTTTCATAAGTAACTAAGCTTACAATTCAGAATGAAAGGAAAAGAAAGTTTTCCTATATTGAAAATTTTATTACGCGTTGCTAGGTGAATTGAAGTTTTGATGGCTGACTATTACTTACGGTAGAACCTTGTGTGGAGTGATTTTTAAACATACATTGTAGTTACACTTCAGCTTTTGCGAGATGTTCCTAACAGCCAATAGAAGTATTAATTGTTATGGACTATGTAAAGTTTACCCAATTGAAACAAAATGGTTTGATTTGAAACTAATTATTTAGTGGTTTCTAGTTAAATATTAGTTTTATCAAGTAAACATTAAGAAGAGCTATCTAATAGATAAAAATGGATAAATGAAATGAAATGAAATCTTTGAGTTTTACGTCCCACGGTTATGCCGGTTAGGCTAAAGGAGACGGTGATGATGAGTAATAAAGGAAATGGTGGAATGAAGAAAGTGGGAGGAAACGAGAGTTCCCCGAGAAAACCCACGCACAGGGTGTTTGTCCACCACAAAGTTCACTTGGCGGGGCTGGGATCGAACCCGGGACCCCTAGCACCAGAGGTGAACGCTCTACCACTTTTTTAAACTTCCTGACTTATTTTCTACTGCAACCACTTTTCAGGACTACTAGACACGACAGAGACACGAACACAGAAACATCGAGGACAGTTAAAATTCCACCCTTTGCTACTATAGAGGGACTCGAATCCCCAATGGGCTTCACCTCGCAATCATCAGCCTAACGCCTCAAACCGCTCCGCTACATCCACCGGCAACCACTGATCCACCGCGGCCCTAAAAATGGATAAATACCTAATATTAGCACGTTAAGGACGTTTGAGATTAATGATTAAAATATAAGAATATGTAACTTGCAAAACGACTCTCCACTATCTCGTGAGAACTACAAAAGAGGTGTCCTTCCGTTTCTCAGTAGTGTATTATAATATATTCAGTGAAAGTCCAACTACAATGACCGACATTCATTTCTTTGCAAAAGTAGAGATGAGGTGAGTGAATGTGAAGAATGAAGGGTATCAGATGATGATATAGTATGCACAAAAAATACTGACATTCGTCTCTTCGTATAGTGCATTATCATGTGGCGTGATAGGTGTGAAGTATGATATGCAATGGTATGGAGGGCTGTGAGCTAGTTGTTGTTGAGCTTTATGAAGAAAAGTTAGGTAGTACGTAAAGGGTAGATGATGGACCGAACTAAAAGTACGTATTCTGCCTTTATCCACGTATTAGGAGGTTATGTAATAGATTAATGTTAAAGGAGGATTATGTTAGTAATGTTAATTTATTCTTGTGAAATTTACCAAATTTCAGAGGTATGTACCTTAGACCTAAACGTCTATGGAATAGAGTAAGGGGCCTATCCATATGTTTTTAGCCATGATAAATTATCATTTTAAAGAAAAACCAGCTTTGAATTAGTTTTCTTTTCCAATTCAAGGATCTACAGGTAATCATGTCTTGGCAATAGATTGTAGGATACCCATCCATTGGAAGATAATCCGTGATTAGGCCACCACCTTATGCATATGGAATAGAGTAAGGTACCCATTCATTGAACCATTGATCTTGGAAGATAAATTGTGACAAATGCGCAATGAGTGAGTACAGACATATTTGAAATAGAGAAACGAACTCATCTATAGGGTTAGAAACGCTAGTCTAAGCAGACTGACCCTCCAAAAATATTTCGTTTTATTCATCAAACGGAACAAGATGAACATCATCCAAGGGGACGAGATGGACCACAGAGATACACATCCTGATTCTAAATACCCTTAAACAGGGTGAGGTATCCATAGTACCAAGATCCATAGTACCATAAGCTAAGATAAAATCTAATGTTTAACATCTGTGGAAGATATGATTTACCCGCCCCTAGGACCATGAATTCTCTCAATCTTAAAATATGAATAAAATAAATGGAAAGGATGCACAATCATCTAACAGAATAGATGGACTACAGAAGTAAGCACCTTAGAAAACAGATACCTGTGACGTAGAGTAGGGTACTTACTTTAAAATCATAAGTACCCACTTTAAGTGATAAGGAATCAAAGGGGGAATAGTGTAAGACTCTACCTATCTGAGAGTATGAGATTTACTACATGGGTACGTACATAATCGCATACACTTACAAAAGGGAATAAGGAAAAATTAAATAGGACCATAAAACAATATATTACAGGATTAATAACAACAAAAGTAGTTTAAATTTCTGTTTTGAGATAATTTTCCCATCCAAGGGAGCGAGCTAAAGCACACACATTTTCATGAGTGCTCACTTAGCTTTTACCAAAGCTTTAGTTTTCCCTTTTTAATTTAAGCGATTGGGCCACAGCATCACTCACAAATATATAGATGGACGTGGATTCTACCGAAACTCAAAAGGTGATTAACTCTTAACGCAAGGATCATGTTTCAGGAGATTCCCCTGCCACGTTGCTTATATAGAAATTGAGAGCCTGCTAGGGAACGGTGATGAACGAGATGCTGGCCTGCTTTGTCCCACTCAAGTTCGATTGTGGGACATGTTACGCGACTGTGAAAGCAATGGAAGCATCAGTTTCTTTTATTCCTCGAAGCCATGCTCATTCCGGGATACATGTCACCAGGGTTTATCTTACTGAAATACTCTGTAAAAAAGGATATGTCTTTACCCTGTAGAAAATCTCTAATTTATCTGCCACTGGTGAAATTTTCCCAGTGTATAACAGCGAGCTCTACGTGTTTCAAAATGATATCAAACACTATCAAATATGCTATCCACAGACTATGACATTGGAAATGCGTGCTGCAGAATGAACTCACTACAATACCTTCTAACGGACATGTGGCATCACTCTGGAACAAGCTGAAGCAGGACTCCATCCTTAAAAGCTATGCAAGTTATTCATCACAGCAAGTGTTTTTACACCAATTTTAATCTGAGACTTATGTGTTTCCTGGTGAATGGAACCTACGTAGATGAATAAGCTATATTTTTGACAGTCTTGTCATTTTCATTCTCTGCAACTTCCCTTAGCTCTTAGGAAAGCCGAGACGATATTTACTCAGCCTTAAAAATATATGTGGACACTTTACGCAGATAAATAAAATTCATATATAGTTTGAACTACCGAACGTGCTTGAACTGTTAAACATGACATGTTAGGTCTCTGCACCTAAGCATATTGTAATGTTTTACTAGAGTCAAATGACAGACCGGGTGTCTTTTCCCCTTCAACGAAGTTTTATTACAAAATATAACAAATACAAGTCTCTCTAATTCAATGTCTCTTCCTTAATGACCCAAGTAAACGAATGCTAATGTTTTGCCGGGTGCCCTTTCCACTCATGGCAGTTTTTAAAACATTTTGGCATTAAGGAAGAGATTCGGATTGCAAGTTTAAGATGGAATTCCTAGTCCATTGCGACATAGGGTAAGGAAGAAGTGCTCCTAGTTCACAGCGACATAGGAAGGAAAAATTTAGGCGATCAGCTGGTCGACTAATGATGGGTCCCTCGGTGGTCCTCGTTTTATTTGTCCTCGGGTCCTTCCATGAGGTCCGTCTGCTTTCGGTGTTCCTCGGTGTCTGATAGGTTGTTTGTTGTCTGATAGGTTGTTTATAATCATTAGCACTTGTTGAGCTGACACGTGGGTCTGTTGTGATGAGAGGATCCTTGCAATATAATGTTCAAATCGAATGGGTTCACAAGATTCTGCGATTTCATGATGTTAACCAGACATTGAATCTAATCCTTCGTGAATTTTATCAATGAAGGTTCAACTCAGTGCAGACCCTTGATTTAACTTAACTACCAAAATAATATGTATAATGTATAATGAACTTGCAGAACGACCCTATCGATGTTACGTGTTTATAACGTTTACTGTATTTATGATATTAAATTGCTTTGTATGTTTTTGATAATAACTAACTTGTTTGGTACAACTTACTTTGAAGTTAATAAAAGTAAACAGGAATACCAAATTATATGATATGATGTTTATTGAATATATTGGTTATGTCAACGAATGCTATGCTAACGTACACAAATACAAGATTGACATGCTTTATGAGTTCCACAGTTCTTTCCATTTGTTTGAAGTTTATCTGGTTGTATCAATCACGATATTATGAATAATATGTTTATCATCCATTACATTCGCCGCCAGTTTCAATATTTGATTTTTTAAGCATATTATGTCAATTTTGACTCCAATTGTTGTATCTAGTGTAATATACTGAAACCACATGAAAATAGCTTATAATCTGTAACATATTTTTTCAAGTAGTTGTGTAAATTTGTACTAAATTTGCATGAAAATCTCTAGAATTACAATTACTAATAAATACGAAAATTTCAAACTTGAACACACATTTTTCTTCTGTTTATTTTAACACTGATTCCAACAATTTAAGTACTATGGTAGAGAATACTGAAATATTTCAATCATAAGATACAAATGTATCATATAATGGGTAATATGTATTATAAAATATTTAATATCACTAAGAGAATCATATTCAGTAACAATGTACTTCTTATTATTATGACATTTTTAACAGATCTTATTTTATAAAATTTAAGTCTCATAAAATCACACACAAACTAATTTTATGTAGCTATAACATAATTCAAATACGTTCTAGGATTCCTTGTAAATTTCCTTTTTATTACAATATATGTATTAGATTTTTGAATTGACAGGAAGTTCTTTGATATGTACACTGGCTGGCAAGTAGGAGAAAAAGAACTTTTATTTGCAACGTTGACATTATAAAGCAGGATTCTAAGTAAATATAGCTTTAGCATCGACAGTTGTTTCATGACACGTTAGTATGTATGTAGCAAGAGTAACTAATAACAGGATGTTCATAGTTTATCATTTAACTTACTACTACCCTAACATAATTCACAGGGGATTTCTGATAGCTAAAAACAGTAAGAATGATATACTTCATCAACTTGAGATTTCAAATATAATACAAGACACATGCTCTTACCATACCAATAAAAAATTGTAATTTTTAAATTTCAGTTACTTTTGGAGGCATCGGAGGAATTTTCTTTGGTGTGAGCGTTATATCTGTTATGGAGGTGCTTTTCTACTTCGTCATGGATGTAGTATATTTTGTTACTTGCAAGACAATGGCCGTAAGACAAGAAGCAAGATCATACTACCCCACAAGTTGTAAGATACCGCTGTGGAAAAGGATGAGTCTACAAGCAAGTCTCCGGAAATGTTTGCAAATGAGAATTCGGAAAATGACTCGAGTACAGAAGTTCGAGAATAAAGATGCGCAAAAAGGCGAAAAAAAGAAAGTGATGTTTCGTAGAATGCGCAGGATGGGTGCTAGGTAAGAAAGTAAACGTTTTACTTGCAAAATAATATTACAGTTTTTAATCTATACTAAGGTCATATAGTATTTTTTTTATTTTAATGACTGAGCGCCATAACTCTTAGATCGAACTTCTTGGCGAAACATTTAATTGTGCTTTTACATTTACGAATAACCTAAGTTTTCGTTTATGCTCTTACTATCGTTTTATAAATATATTTTGTAATCAAAGGAAGGACGACTAATGTAGTTTTCTGAAGTTAAATCTCGAATAATCCCTGCAAAATGCGTGAAAAAGAGTGTACGAAAGTACCATTAATAGTGCCGGAAGAATAAACTGATTATCGGTGATAAACGCTTAAAGAATCTATTTGCACTAAAAAGAAACAAACTGAGCAAGGGAAGAGTTTTACAAAAGAAGATGCCAAAACTTAGGAGAATTGGAATGAGTTTGAAGATTTGAGATGTACAAAGAGGGAAATCTATTAAACTGCGAGAACACAAGGGCTTATCACAACGCCAGTAGAATAAGAATGGGAAGGTAGTGAGCGGGAGAAGTCTTAGGTAGATGGAGAGAATATGTTGAGGACATATATAAACCTTGTGGCCTAGATGTTGAAGTAGAAAATAAAATATTCGAGGATGATAAATAGTTTAGTGCAAGGATGCAAATAAGCAACAAAATTTTACTAGCCGAAGAACAAGGCTACTAGCCCACATCGAACAAGAGAAATTGCTTACTTACCTGTGGTATAATATTAAATACCCGCCTGCACCGACGAACCACTTGCCCCGGGAGAGTAGGCGAGTTGTTATTTCCATCCATGGTCGTTTGACTTTGACCAGCTATTTGCGAGATTAGGAATGGAAAGGCAACTGGGATAGATAATACACAAGTCGAATTCATTAAAATATGGGAGTGCCCCTAACTTACTTCGCGAATATAATCATATTTCCCCCAAATATTTTGAAGATGGTCATATTCAGCCCGAAACTTTTAATGTGATATCGTGATAAGTAAAGATTATGGTAATTTTCCAATAAAAATACGTATTGGTGTACAATTAATATAAACATGTTATATTACAAAATCTTGAACACTACAGCTTCTAATTGATTGATTTTTATAACTCGAACTGAACATGATAACTTATTTCTCTGGAAGCTTAATTTATATATATATATATATATATATATATATATATATATATATATATATATATATATATATTGCGCTTTACATAATACTAAGGATATTTTTTTAAACATATTACTTTTAGATAACTAAAAAGAACTAACATTTGTAAAACAAATCCTAATAATTTTAAAGAATAAAATTATCTTGAAAAATCTGTTATATTCTAGCACAGTTGTTTCTAATCTTATTTGGAGATAAAAATACTAGCATGTGTAACACAAAATCCTAAACTTTCTTTGCTTTTTCGAAATATCAAAAATAAACATATAAAGAGTTAAAAATCCGGAAATACTCGTTATAATTTATCGTAGTTATTTATTGTCGTAGTTGAAAATTTTAACGACAGTTAATATAGGGTTTAACCAAAATATTCTCTTATGCATCATACATTCTTACCGGCAAGGATAATGCTTTACAAGTTACAAGCATATTATTCAAAGTATTATACGAAAATTTACGATATGAATTACAATTTTAAAAAAGTGAAAGAAGAAAAACTATATGTTAAATATGTTTCGTATAGCTTACCCACTTTGTCAGTATTATTACCTCAAACAATTGGCCTTATTAATGTATATATTCCTGTCGCTGTTTATTCAGTTATAACATCAAGAGAAAGTGTTGTAATGAGTGATTCAATATCTAAATATTAGCAAAAGGGATACATGAATTTCTCTTTCTCTTTTCTTTTTTTCTTTTTTTTTTTTTTAGAAAATGACATATGTCAGGTTCTGTCAGTCATGAAGTTAACAACAATACCGTGTTTGATACGCCTAAACACACATTTTGTGAGATATCTGCACCAGTCAACCTGTTGCCTACACTTGGCGTATTATAAATAAATAGACGTTTCTGGTGAAACTATATAGTATACTATAGTTTTTTTCTGATTTTTGTCATAACTTGTTTTTTCTCTTGTTTTTTCCTGAAAAAAGGATTCAAATATTACAATAACATGGTATATTGTATTAACTCACTTACAGAGATATTACAAATGATTAAACATGAAATAGAGTTATGGATAAAGAATGTGTTTGAAATGTTTTCATTAAGATTGAAGACACACTCAAATTATTTTCCCTGAAACAAGTGAGTAAGCTTAAGGAAACTGTCATTTGGAATGCACTAGATTAGAATGACTAAACAAATGCCATTTAGAGTGATTAAACAGAAATCAACTAAAACTGAGAAATCAAAAGAAAGAGAAAAGAGAAATCAACTATTACCACCTGATGATATGCGATATATTATTATGGGTCTATGTTGATGTGATAGGACTTTTCTCATAACTAATGTTGTAATACAACCAAACTTGTTACCTTAAAATTACTTTTGTATGTATTCCAAAAATCTGAATCAGCCCAAATACCAACAGCGATTTGAAGAGCAGAATTATTATTTGAAGATGAAAAGGCAACAATGTTATCCATTAATTATTCTATTATTCCATTTGATGAATGTGAAGATTATTTTATATGTGTGTTTGAATATTTCGTTTTAGAAAACCGAAACAAAATTAGAGATTATTTTACAAGAGGAAAGCCTAAGCATGTATATTATTTTTACCTTGCACAAACATACCACAAAATACTAAAGTAATTAGTAAGATATAATATTAATTTTGTATTCATACTTAGTCAAGATGGTACTAATCTTAAACATGTGTACAATGAGTTTGAGGGAGGAAATATTTGTTCTGACAAATTTAAAGATATATATATATATATATATATATATATATATATATATATATATATATATATATATATATATATCTGTGTGTGTGTGTGTGTGTGTGTGTGTGTGCTGTATTGGCTTGAAAGATGATTATGGTTTAATAGTAACTGAACTGAAGAGAGAAATAAAGAATGGATATTACAGAAATGAGATTCCATGTAGCAACCATTTAACAAAGGTTAGTGTTTATAAAGAGAGAGAAAAAATTACTCCAACTTTGGGTATATTTAAGTGATGACTTCTTTTCTTTCAAATACAAATTGAATTAACATCAAAGATTAACGCTCAAAGTCCAAAAAATCTAATGATAAATCTAACGTTGAAACATCAACGGAAAGGGCTAATGTTCAAAAACTTTTCTTTCTAATAAATGGATGAGAAAGAATTTCAGAATAACCTTAAGTTGAGATACTTATTAAGAAAGTATCGATCTTTTTAAAAATGAAAAAAACGAAGAAGTAAATATATGGTGAATACTAAAAGCATGTCTATTCAGTGTTTGATGTTATTGACACTTAGGGATCGATATTAAGGAAGTAACAGAAGAAAGGTATTTAATAAGAGAAATTGTCCCAATAATGAAACGAAACTGAAATGTTTAAGTTTAACGTCCCACTTTTAGCCCGGTTAGATTAAAGGAGACGGTGATAATGAGAAATGAGTGAAATGGTGGAATGGAGAAAGTGGGAGGAAACGGGAGAAACCCGAGAAAACACACGGGCATGGTGTTTGTCCACCACAAACTCCACACGGCTGGGATAGATCCAGGGACCCCAAGCGCACGAGGTGAACGCTCTACCACTGAGCTACCGGAGGTGAACGCTCTACTCCCCAGAACTTGAACAAGTTTTAAATAAAAGGGTACGCATAAATTCCAGTTATTGAGAGACACCTTTAATCTTTGATACTTTTATAAGTGAAAGTATTCACCTATAACACCAAGAAGTTATTTTGGTCAGAATGCAACGAAATATTATACTCAAAGAAATAATTGTATATTTGGTACAATAAGTATTGACGAAGATATTAAAATAATAAAGGTATTAGGAAACGGTACAGGTGGTACAGGTGACAATTTCATAATAATGGAAAACAATACAAAGGTTAAGAAGGCACTACAAGAAATTATTAAGAACAAATATCCACGAGATTACACCGAACCTGATGTGGATGACTATTCTAAAATATTAATAAATTTTGACACGACTTTTCGAGATAATGAACCAAATATACGAAAACCAAATCTTCGAAAGGTGATAAATGCAAAACTGTTGTAAAATGTATTACGAAAAGAAGCAGTAACCCAGATTTACCTCCAACTCCTAAATGTAAGCAATGAAGAAATATACACAACTCCCTAAAGAACATGATTGGGTAAATGATATTCGAGTTGAAGAAGAGAAAGCTGGTAGTAATATTTTTTACAATGAGTAAGTAGAAAATATAAACTCGATAATTTCGAAACTCTCAGTTTTTATTCCTATTGATTCAAAAGGTACATGTTATTTGCTAAAGATTACCACCAAAAATGGGGGAAAACGAGAAATTTGGGAAAGGATTAATGAAAAATATTTTAAATATGAATCCCAGAGTTTCATATTTCAGGATGTCTGTATTACGCAACTTTTGCAAAGTTACAAAACAGACTAAGAAAGAGGATAAAAGTATAAATACATTATATGAGACTTTCAGAGAGATAAAAAAGATAGAGCTTTTAGACTCATTCCAGGCAAGTGATTAGAAAGTAAAGCATGGGATATAATTTTTACTAAGGATGCGTAATAAATTATACAAAAAGTTACATGTTTTAGTGAATGCATTAACGATGAAAGCCAAAGTAAATTTAGGCATGACTTTAAAATCTGGACGAGGATCTGGATGGACGTTATTTCCTAAATATTTTATATAATTAACATTTTTATGTATATTTCAATGAATGACTGTTCTTACATTTAACTTCCATATATTGTCAAGAAAAGAAGAGAATGCGTTAATATAAAAAAATAGTGATCAAAAATTCTATTTGTGGTAATCAATATCTGCATTATATTCTGTTAACAAATATGAGTAAATTTATTAAATACAAAAGTTATAGAAACGAGTCTGAAAATCATCAATAAATATTACTTTTCCTGTACAAACTACTGATACAGCCAAGTTGAAATCATATACATTTTTCCATTAGTATATTTCCATAAACTTTTCATTTTTTCTGCTAAGAAGTACAGAAGAAAACAAAGGAATATATATTTGCTGTTGTATTTTAAAGACAAGAAAGTCACTCATTATTCTTGGCTTAAAGACTACGGAATCTTCTAGAAAGTCAAATAACTAAAAATGAGCTTAAATGATTCTTATGTGAAGGATGTGTACCTAAACACTTTAATTCACAAAAGTTATTGAACGAACATCAACGTTGTGGATTGCATGATGCTGTTAATATAACTTTATCGAAAAAATAAAAGAGAATACTTGAATGTAAAAATCAGAAGCGTTCTTTGAGACTACTTATTACAATAATTGCAGGCATTTAATAACTACTAAAGCAAACCAACGCACGCCAATCTGATACAAAAGGTCTTATTCTTACGCGTACCAAATGCATAAACCTAATAGTATTATTATTATATCAAAAGTAGTGCAGACTCATACATAATCCACTTATTTACTATATAGCTGATGATGCATTTGTAGAGAAAATAATACTATAAGCATTTAAAATTGATAACATTTATGACACATATAAGACAATGAGTTCTCTTACGAAAGAAAACAGTTTATTTCGATAAGCTGAAAATTGTCATATGTCTTGAAGTATACTTGAAGAAATTCCTCGCTTATTAAAGATTGGAAATAATGAGAAAGCTACTTTGAGTAATAGACTATCATGAGCGGGAAAAGTTGATAATCCTAATCACATAGATCAATTTAGAGGCGCTGCAAATTCTTATTGTAATCTAAACAAACAAATAGATTTGTTCATAAATTTATTCATAACTTATCTGTAAAGAATACAGAATTATTCATATAAAAATTAGGAGGTGTATTTCCGAAATTACAAAAAAATCACAAATCTGGTTAAGTAAGAATGTACTCATGCCATGGGCCTATAAAATTGTGCAAAAATCAAGTGCCCCAGTCGTACCATCATAGGGTCCCAAGGGACAACTCGAAAATTGCAAATAGAAACCCAGATTCTGATTCTACGATCCAAATTCTATTTTTATTCCAGATTCTGATTCTACGATCAAATCTAAGCAAGTTTTACTTAAAGCATGTTTTCGTTATTCCAATAGATGGCGCTGTAATTGTAAAAAATGAATATCATCGTACGTACGTTCCTTAACTTTGCGACCTCAAATATTTCCGAAATAAAAAAATAAATGTAACAAATCTAGTTACGTAAGAATTTACACATATCAGGGGTCTATAAAATTGTGTAAACTACAAGTGCCCCCAGGGGTCCCATCATAAATCCCCAGGGACCAAGCCGAAAATTTCAAATAGAAACCCCAAATTCTTATTCCAGATTCTGATTTTAAGATCAAAACTAAGGGACTTTTACTTGAAGCACTATTCGTTATTCCAATAGATGGCGTTGTAATCGCAAAAAATAAGTATCATCGTAAGTACGTCTCCTAACTTTGCGACCTCAAATATTTTTGAAATGACAGAAAAAGTGACAAATCTACTTACGTAAGAATGTACCCACGTAAGGAGTCTATAAAATTCTGTAAACAGCAATTGCCCCCAGGGGTCCTATCATAGTGCCCCAGGGGCCAACTTGAAAGTTTCAAATCGAAACACCCTATTTTTAATGCAGATACTCATTTTACGATCAAAAGTATGCAACTTTTACTTGAAGCACTCCTAGATAAAACATTGATCGCAAAAATAATATCATTGTTGTCACCTGAGGTTGATAAATGAAAATCCGGTTCAAGAACTGGACATGCTGTGTGTTGTTGGTGCTAAGACTTGCAAATAAATAAAGTTATGAACATGTTTGTAATAATATTCTTCAAGAACTGAGATTTTGATCTGTGCGTGTGCACTCTATGACAGTTGATTTAATTCTAGCCCTCTGTTTGGATGTGAAGTTTCAATTGATAATCGGACATAGTGTCAAAAGAGAATTAAGTTATAATCTTTGTCATGTGTAACATATAACTTTACCAGAAGACGCATAGGTGTCACCAATATGTCATGTTCTGTAAATTCTTATGGTTGATTGTAAATAACGGTCCAGCAACTTAGAAGCCATTAGGTATTGGTAGCAGTAAGCAGGCTCGTAGCCAGCCCAAAAATTGAGGGTGTTGGTGCCATAAGTTAGGGGAAGCGATACCACCATATTATAGTTCATTTGCAAGCCTACCGTGAAAATTTTAGGGGTCAGCAAACATTTAGGCGGGCGGTCCCCTAGATCCCCTGGATACGGACCTGGCAGTAAGCATTATTACACAGAACCTCTGAACACTCAAGCTGTATTTCAACTGGTTTGGATTAGAACTCTCAAAGTAAACTTCTAACTCGCTTGGTGATACGAGGATGGGGCAAAGACTAAAGGTCATGTGCTGAAGTAAGGGTAATATTTAACGAAAAAATCGCGTTCCACACAATTCCAATTCGAGATCTATTGGTGAGTGCATCCTAAGACACGTCTAGGAAACGGTAGCTATAAAGGATTGTAACATTCCTGGTCGATCGAAATCTTCAACAAACAGCTTGATGTTACAGTCATTTGCTGAAAATACTCAACTTAGCATTCATAAAGCTACTGAACAACATGACATTAGTCACATATCTACGGAAAAATACAGAAAAAGAAGTTCCACAGATACAAAGTTAATCTGATACACCAGCTGGATGATGAAGTCTTTGATCGGCCTGTGGAATCTTGTGAAGATAAGATGAAATAAATCAACGATGATCATACTTTTGTTACCCGTAATGTGTTCTCTGATGAAGTCACGTTCCACCTAACCAGTTACATTAACAGAAGTCATTGCAAGTATTGATTTGACAGCAACCTCATTGGTCCTTTCAAACACGTTCTACATACTGAAAAGTTGAATATCTGGGTGGTAGTGCTAAATATACAATAATTTGTCTCTTATTCGTTAATAACAATTCGACTTCTGAACTGTGTAAGGAGATGCTTCAAAATCAAGTAGTTCCAGCAATAAGAGACACTACAGAAGACAATTTTGCCCACAGATGGTTTCAGCAAGACGTGCAGGACCGCACAACCGTGTAAATATGTGGCAATTTCTTGCACAGAATTTCCTAAATAAGGATTTGCAGAAGAGGTGATATTGGGTAGCCCGCTGGTTCTCTGTTCCCCTGATTTATCGCTACTAGACTTATTTTTTTGGGTTTATCCAAAAATCCGAGTATATCAAACAATGCTAACCACTTTGGATAATCCTCGTCAAAGGGTTATTGATGATTATGCTCTTATTGAACTGAACGTCATCAGAAATGCAGTGTTTGTGTTTTACCATCGAATTGCTGCCATACCAAGAAAGGTGCGCAGGTTGATCACATGCTGTGAAACATCAGTTACAGTTTCTTCATCTACCAATTTTGGACAACAAAGTCGTGAGAAGTAATGAGACTCATGATAATCAAGTTCTTCAGGAAAAGAACGGAAATACACTACGTGACTAGTAAAGGCGATGTGTAATTTCGCATTCCGTAATTATTGTAGCAGTAAATCTAGATATCAGGAAACGAAGAAAGCACAATGATTTTTTTATTCTCTGCTTTCATGTGAAACAGAATTTTCAACGAAGTTAGGCTTATGTTAAATCAAAGTGTATCAGTCACCCATCCCTAACAATTAAACTAAACTTTGAGAATGCATTTAAGAAGCAGATACATCTTCTGATTGTGGAATGTAAAAACCAGTGTGCCAAGAATTATACTATCAAACTGATGTATGTTGAATTATAAACGGCACTCATCTTGAACAACTTTGATAAGGAACGTAACACGCATGTATTTATAAACAAAAATATTTTGAGTTTTCTGTCATTTAACATAAGCATCATTTCATTGTAACTAAACGAATGTGAGTTATTAGCCTTTGATATCGGGAAGATAATTTACAATAGCCCTGTATATCAATTAAGTTTCCTTGAGCTTCATCCGGTTTTCTAAATTTGTTCTCCGGTGAAATCTCCTTTGTCATTTTTGCATTTACGTAATAGTGTGAAATAATGATTTTACTTAATTTGTCCGGGTAACGTAACATTTAACAAACATATTGGTCTACTTGACTTTTCTAGGGAAGATGTTAATTGTTGCAAAACACAAAAACATTCCTTTCAATATCGTAATGGTCTACCACGGTCGTATTAAAATGTAAATGAAAGCAATATTATTTTATGTTAAGCCTTTTTAAAATATTGGACATGTATTTGTTGCTTTTTAATTGCAGGTGTAATTCTCGAAATATTTAGTTTATTACCAATCCCAGGTAGCGTACGATTATATTCATTTTTTGCAATTACAGCATCATCTATTAGAATAACGAAAACGTTTTTCAAGTAAAAGTTGCGTACTTCTGATAGCAGAATCAGAATCTGCAATAAAAATATGGGGTTTCTTTTTTAAATTTTCGAGTTGGCTCCTGGGGAACTCTGACGGGACCCCTGGGGACACTTGCTGTTTACAGAAGGCAATTGACATGTGTGGATTCTTAGGTAACTAGATTTGATATACATTTTTGTAATTTCTTAAATATTTGAGGTCGGAAAGTTTGGTGAGACACCCTGTATATATATATATATATATATATGGAAGAATGTATGAAAGGCCAATTGAGTTAAGATGTATTGCTTGATTGAGATTATTATGAAAACTTTTATGACTATTAACTAGAGATTTATTATTAGGTGAATTTTCACAAACATTAAAGTTCTTTCTCAACAATTTACCTGATTTGGGGAAAGGAAAGGATGTGTAGTCAAATGATTCTGCTGATTCAAATCTGGAAAAATGGAAGAATCTGTGTCATTATCAAGAGACAAATTTAAGAAGAGATTAAGAGAAGAGATAGGTAATGACGATCGTAATCACGATATTTAATGTGTAAGGTATTCAACTTTAAAACATTAAAAGAATGTGAACAATTTGATAATACAACAGATGTTCTTCAATTAGCAGATATAGTTCAAAATTTCAAAGATGAGCAACAAAACAAATAAATTTTATCTATCGTGCAGTTTAACTAGTTCTGGATGTCACTGGAATGAAATGTTAAATATGGCATAACAAATTTAGAAATATTAACTCTTTATGTTAACCCTTTATTTACGACACTATGAACCAATGAAGCTAGACATGATCTTCTTAGTGCTTTTTGCTTGAATTGGAGTAAAATAAAATATTTTTGCGCAACAATTGAACAAAATCTTTCCTGAATTTTTGGCGGGCCCTTTGACTCAAAAGTACCGTCAGGTCAGAAATGTCATTTTTCATAAAATGCACAATATACAAGAAAATGTTTTAACTCTTTGTTTTGTGATTTTTAAAATAAAATATGACATTGTAAGCGAACAACTGACCTTTATTACCACTCAGAAATAAATGTAGACATTTACTAACCACAGCTGAATACAAGATAGCCTAAGTGCCAACAGAAATAACGTCGAAATTAGTATACACATTAATACTAATTTCGATCTATTTCTATTGAGCCTAAACTACTTTGGCACGATTGGAACGCACAAATCTATATCACTGGACCAATAGTCTTTGATTTTCGGAAGTCTGTGGTACCCAAAGAGAAACTGTAAACCAAGAAACCCATAAATCTCTTCCACACTTATTGGCTGAATCTTCCTTTGTTTTTTGCACGGAATACAAATTGAATTGTTAGACGACGTTATATATGATATTACTGTCAAAAAATGTCAGGAAATAATAAGTAGCGGTATCCAATGAACAAAATATTTCTGTAATGGGACCTTTCTGCAGTGTGAAAATCGGGATAAATGTGCTTACGTTCTTCCTCTGCCATTTTCTTGGGATTGGAATATTTGATGGAAGCGAACTTTCTTCATCTTCAACAGCAACTTCTGGTTCCCTATCTTCGGCTAATGGCGATTCTCTGGAACAAGAACTTGCCTGTTGACCAGAATTCGGATTTTCATTCCCTTCGTCGCTTGAACTCTCAGGCGTTACTACATTGTCGTCCATCTCTTCGAAGCAAAAAAGGATTTCGTCTGAGGGGAGCAGGCGTCTATGTTCAGCCATCTGAAAAAATGTTAGTATCGTACAAATAAGTTAATTTTAGAGCCCTATTTACTCAAATGCGCCTAGCCTGTAGCTCGGTCGGTAGGGTGGCAGACTTCCAATTCATCGACCCCGGTTCAATTTCCGATGGATATAGTAGAGAAATCTTTCACCTCAGGCCTTAAGTCGCAGAGTAGTGCTCTCAAACGGGTCGGGTCAGGTCAGAGCAGCGCGAGTCACTTGTCGGGTCAAGTCAGAGCTACTCGGGTCGGGCTGGACCTTAATCCGACCCGTTGAGAGCACTATCCAAGAGGTTCACTCATCCTCTGAAAATGAGTGCCGAGGAAAACCGGAATCAAACCAGTCGAGAAGATTACTCAAAGCGGTTAGGAACATCGGCACACTGACCACGTGCACCCCGTAGAAAAGCCGCTTAGCTGGCCCTGGTCCTAACAGGCTGTTGTGCCGTATGTTCATTTTATTTACACTAATGTTACTGAGGAATCTAGTAGAAACTTACAAATTTACTAGCACAACCGGAAGTGTGATTGCTCATCGGTACCTTGCTGGTCGCGCCTATAAAACACCTGAATGTATTAATGGGTGCATTATTGGCGCGACCAACATGGAAAGATTGATAATCAGATGCTCTCCGGAACATTCCTTATTTACTTTGACTTGATTACGGTATCCATTTTTCAAATTATTTCCAAATAGGGCTATACATTATTACGTTATATAAAAAAAATTCATGGAGACCAATGCCCCCTAAACCCCTATCCATATACGCCATTGCTTGCATCTGAGTCAGATATATCTATGCTTCATTCATTCAAAGAAGTTGCAAACACATTTCACATTACATGGAGCAATATACTCAATTTTCCCATAAAAATCACAAAAACAAGTAAAATGAGCCAATAATCTATCTTTCCAACCCGGACGGTACTTCAAAGGCAAGAAACAACAATTGGCTTTCTCGCACACAACAATCAAAGGATTCCGAAACTGAACAATGAATACATGAATGCCGAGTACGTTGATAAAAATAAAAAATATCTGAGCACCTGCCTGTTTTAGTTAACTTTCCAGGACCTTTCAAATCCTTAGTAGCCAGAACTGCGTGGCACCCTTTCTGAATTGTTCAAACAAAATGGCTTTGGCGGGGAAAATATTTCTTCTACATCGTGCAGCCAGCTGTTGGTCGTTTTGCAAAACAGAGTGAGGTGTTACCAAGAAGTACCGTTCGAACACAACGTACGAATAATTTTCTATAACGTTTTCTTTCTGCATGTACTTAAAAGTACCGACATAAATTGCTCTTGTAGAGAAGGGTATAAGGAATTTAATTTTACAGTGTTCAAATAGGTACCCAGTAGCAAATAATTATATAAAAATTATAAAGATAAAACGTATATAATGTATAAAGGCAACGAAGACCGTTCTGGCGCTTTGACATCAACAATCATTGAACTTCGATATGTTACTTAATGCTTAACTGGAAGATTAAGAATAGTACCCATCAGCATCGGCAACTTTTTGCTAACGTTCTGGAGGGGCATAGATTCCATCGAGGTAGAACTTGGTGGGCCGTGAAGCCAAGAAGATACTAAGGATTTGACTCGCGTCTTCTGAAGTGACTGTCCAAGGAAAGAAACGTTAAAATCTGACGGCACAATGAGGCAATTTTACATAAGTTTTCTCTTTATGATTTTTCAATAACGCATTGAGATTTTTTATAAGACAATAATGACTATTGCAATTTTCTTCACAATATAGTAAATCTATACGTTTATCTACACATGTGTTTTCGCTTATACGTAACGGAAAAATTGTTTCATTATCATAATCAATGCCATATATATATTAATAGAAATTTGTTCCTTAGTAAATACAGAATTATACATATGTTCAAATTTGCTTATGTGTTCTACTTCAACGGGGAATTTCATATTCGTTTTTTCAAATAACGGTAATAAAGTATTACTATATTGTATGTAATTATTTACACGATGTGGATTATCTTTTACTGGATATAAAGCAGCTAGAATGCAGTACATAAAACATCTATTATCGTTATTTTGAATATTTATAACACAATTCTTTTTAGATAAAATCCATTGAGGCAATTTTACATAAGTTTTCTTTTTATGACTTTTCAATAACGCATTGAGATTTTTTATAAGACAATAATGACTATTGCAATTTTCTTCACAATATAGTAAATCTATACGTTTATCTACACATGTGTTTTCGCTTATACGTAACGGAAAAATTGTTTCATTATCATAATCAATACCATATATATTAATAGAAATTTGTTCCTTAGTAAATACGGAATTATACATATGTTCAAATTTGCTTATGTGTTCTACTTCAACGGGGAATTTCATATTCGTTTTTTCAAATAACGGTAATAAAGTATTAATATATTGTATGTAATTATTCACACGCAGTGGATTATCTTTTGCGGGATATAATGCAGCTAGACTACTATACATAAAACATCTATTATCGTTATTTTGAATATTTAGAACACAATTCTTTTTAGATAAAATCCATTGAGGCAATTTTATAAAAGATGAAGCTGACAGGGGATCATATTTACTGATTTTAATTTCTAAGTGATGGTTTGGTTCAGAACATAAATACCAGCTTGATTTCTCAATTGCTTTGTTTTCTTGTTCAAATAAAATTTTATTAAATAGTTTTTCAATTATAGAATTCACATCTGTACTCGGTAAAATAATTTCGTTACCACTATTTACAAAGAATCTACATGTTTCTAAATCTACTGGTTTTACAAAAGTTGTAGCCAAAGAAAAATTTACTTTAAAAGATGTATTAGTTTGTTACTGTTTTAATATATCTAAACAGTCTTTTCTTTTATTATTTAAAAAGCATCCACTATCCTCATTTAAAACAGTATCACATTTTAAAATGATTTTTTTCAAATTATTATCAAATAGAGTATCAGTTGGTGAATTGATAGTATTTGGTTTCACTTTTTTTGGTGCCATTTTTTTAAAAAATAACTCAATGTTACTATAATAATTCTGAAGTGAGTTTTTATAATATGATATTATTGTTATAAGATGTCTTACCTAAAAAAACAAAACCACATAAATAATATAAACACACACAAAAAATCAGAACTTTACACCTGAAACACCAAGAAGGAACTGATTACAATAAAACATCTCGGTCAGTCTTTTATACCTGTGTGATCGCATTGCGCAACATTGTGCAATAGAGAGGAGTCACGGTCGGGGATTCCCCCTTTTTAAAATCCTATCGTTGAATGACAAGATATACCGCGAGCGATCAACATATACCTTTGTAATTTATTGCATTACGTAATATCACGTTCAGGGATTCCTTTTTTCCAATCCTATCGCTGAATGACCGTATTGTTTGTTAAAGAGAAAACTAGCTCAATGTTTTTAAAATCCGGATGAATGACGTAATGAGAATTATCCACATGTGGCGGAAGTTATTATGTAACTGATAACAAAACACGGAAGTTCGCATTCCTTTGCAATCTTTAAATATAGGTTAGAACAAGTTCACTCTTTAAAAGAATCTTTGCTATAGGGTTCGAATGTATTATCTGTTATGTTCAAATAGAGGTTGAAAAATGAGAACGAGTACCCCCCCCCCGTAGTCTTATGTCTGCTATGTGTTATGTGCTATGTTCAAATAGAGGTTGAAAAATGAGCCATAGTCTTTTACTAGTTCTGCTATGTTACATAGTCTTATGCTATGTTTCGTGTTCACCACCCCTATTCTCTGCTATGTTCTTTATGTTCAAATAGGGGTTGGAAACGAGTTCACTATGTTTCGTAGTCATACTCTTTTACTAGTTCTGTTATGTTCGAATAGGGGTTGGAAATATGCTCATAAAAGAGAACGAATACATCCCCTAAAAAGTGGTCATAAAAGTGAACAAATTCACGCCTAAAATGGAGGTCGTAAAAGACCGTGGGTTCACGGTGTAAGGTGCTCAATTTCCCAGGGGCTCCTGAGTTGAGCGATGTTGGCCTAGTATGAGCCTGCTATGTTCAAATAGTGGTTGGAAAATATACCATACTCTTTTATTAGTTCTGCTATGTTAAAATAAGAGTTGAAAAATATGCTCATAAAAGGGAACGAGTTCACCCCTTAAAAATTGGTCATAAAAAGAGAACGAATACACCCTTAAAATGAAGGGTGTTGTGTGTTACGTAGTCTCCATGTATTCTCTGCTCTGCTATGTGTTAATAGTCTCATGTTCAAATAGGGGTTGGAAACGAGTTCATCCCTACTATGTTCAATTCATACTATTTTACTAATTCTGCTATGTTAAAATAGGGGTTGAAAAATATGCTCATAAAAGAGAACGAATATACCCTTGTTATGTTATGTGTTCGTAGGGGTTGAAAAATATGATCATAAAAGGGAACGAGTTCACCCCTTAAAATATGCTCATAAAAGAGAACGAATACACCCTCTAAAAAGTGGTCATAAAAGGGAACAAATTCACCCCTAAAATGGAGGTCGTAAAAGACCTTGGGTTCACGGTGTAAGGTGCTCAATTTCCCAGGGGCTCCTGAGTTGAGCGATACTGTTCTATGTTCCATTTTCTACTACTTTGGTAGATTATGTGTTTGTGGTACGGAATCTTCAATATCTCTTGACTAATTCGAAGAGGATTCCGTTGATCTTTCGGACACGTTCTCACACTCTTCTGTAAATTCAAAATCCGAACCTGAAATCGGCACATCTTCATCAGACAATGTATATCCATCTTCATCTCCAGAATCGCTTTCTGAAACACTTTGCAATTCTGCTAGTATTTCTTCGTTGTTAGGTAAAATTTTCGATCTTTCCTGTGACATGCTTCCAGAATGATCGCATAAAACTTGTATTTTGGTCTACAAAGCCGTCTGTTTCATCACATCACCCGTCACTAATAACACAAGTAACTTGTAAATATTGAGTAGGTTTTGAGTTTCTTCCCCATGCCAGCGAAAAGCCAGCAGTCGTTAGAAGGTTGCGCCTTCTTTGCGGGAAGATATTCTGCAAGTAATTCATTGGAGTTCAGGTGTAATTTGATGGGCTATGAGATGTTCGTAAAATAGGAGCAGGATGTTCTATTTTATTTTCATTAAATGGTAGGTAATCATCATTTTATTCAGGTTCTATTTTATTTGATCATTGTAAAAAAAGAAAATTAGGAGAATTTAATGAAAAGTGAAACATGAAGTGCACTGTCACAACACAACACATACGTGATAGTGTAACAGATGAATGTTATCTGCTGTCCAACTCTGGACGTGATGAAGACAAACGGGTGCCCTGGTAAGACATGAGGTTCTTATTGTGCAGAGAATGAAGGTACTATGTAATGAGGAACGACGGATGAGGAAAAAGCTGAAACTGCGTCTAAATCCGGATGATCAGGAGGTAGGGTATAGCGGTAAAATGCAAAGAGTAGCGACATAGTTGTATCCAGTAATTTGCGAGGTGGATTGAACGGGATGTCTTCTTGCATTGTGGTGAGGAGTAAGGGATGGCGGGATTCGAATCGGTTAGTAATATACTTCGTCCATAAAGCTTCAAGATGGTACAGAAGATGTGGAAAAGGCATAATTTCGTAACGAAGTTGAGTAGGACTAGGAAGCTTTATTCTGTAGGCTATTCGTATGGCATGTCATTCTAGTATTTTCAGTTTTTCATAATCACGCTGGAGTGCGGCTATCCATGCAGTGAATCCGTAGGTCAGAACTGGTCGTAAGAATACTTTGTAGGTGTTAAAAACGGTATTAGCTCGTGGTCCAAAGGTAGTACCCGTGAGGCGTTTGAGGAGGTTAATCCTGTTATATGCTTTCTGCATTACGTTCTGAAAGGTGATTGCGCCAAGTGAGATGGTGGTCAAAAATAATTCCCAGATACGTTACATGTTTAGCTGGATGAACCCGCATGTTATCTACTTGGATATTCAGAAGTGAAGGATTTCGATGTACCCGTGATCTGCGTTTTGGCGGGAGAAAGACTATTGCTTGTGTTTTATCTGGGTTTAGTTCCAGATGCCACTTCGTACACCAGGTGAGAAAAGTTTGAATTGCTGTTTAATTTCAGTATTTATACGATGAATAGTCGGTTCTAATGTAAGAAATGCAGTGTCGCCTGCATACTGAAAAATATGTGTGTCTGGCGGCAATTGTGGCATATCTGCTACACAGAGAAGACAAAGCAAAGGTGATAAGGCAGACCCTTGTGGTACTCCAGAGAGAATAAATATCGGGTGCAAGAGAGTGTCATTAAGAGCGACATAAGCAATACGGTTGTGAAGAAAATTATAGATAAACATGATATATGATATGGGAAGTGTCAGACGGATAAGTTTATATATGAGAGTTGCATGGCATACCTTATCGAATGCCATTTCCAGGTCGAAGAGCACTAGACAAGATGGAAATTGTGTATTAAACTGATTGGTAATAATGTTAGACAGACGAAATAACTGATCAATGATACTGGAACCGGGGCTGAAACCAGCCTGATGCAGAGGGATTATATTATGTTCTGTTAGGTAAGAATGAAGGCGTCGAAAAAGGAGTCTTTCAAGAATTTTGCAATACAGAGGAGTAAGTTGAATAGGCCGGTAAGAAGAAACAGTATTTGGTGGTTGGTATGTTTTTAGGATCATCAGTGTTTTGGAAGTCTTCCACTCACAAGGAACAAAGCCTGTCCGAAGGATGAATGTATAAATAAGAGCAAGAAGGTAAAGCAACTGATAAGGCGCTTCTTTAATATGTCGATAAGTAATCCCATCGAAGCCAGGTGCATTATTTTTCTTGTACTGGACAGTTCGAGTTATATCCGTTACTGCAATTGGTTTTGTAAGAGCTGTCTTGTGCGAGAGAGTATGATAGATCTCAGGTTGAAGACAAAAGGTGTCGAAATTAAGTTTCTCAACCGGATGAAGACGCTAAGAGTATGCAGGTGGTTACGGAGTAAAGATTCTTTTCAGATATGTTGCAAAAGCGTCGCCTTTATCCCTGTCACTTTGTAGTGGGGAATCTTTATCTATTAACGGATATGAAATACGAGTCGATTGTCCTGTGAGCTGATGGAAGCGATTCCAGTATTGTGTTTGATGAGCGGTTTCAGCTAAGGAATTACAGGCTTTTATCCAGTTGTGTAATTTATAAGCTTTAAGGTAATTGGAGACGATGCGTTGAAGTTGACGATGATGACGAAGAGCTTCTTCGTTTCTGTTATGGATATATTCTTCGTAAAGTGCTATGGAACGTCGTATGAGAGGTAAGTATTGCTGAGTTAACGGAGGTCGGCATGGAGAAGTAAGCTTGGTAGTAGAGATGTGTTTATTCCCGGCATTTTGAAGTGCTGTGTTGATAGTATCTAGTGTAGTATAAAGTGTTTCTTCGGTTTGTGGACTAGAAGTTTCCGCCAACGCAGTAACTATATCAGGTCTTTAAGCGACTCAGTTTGCTTTATCAAAACGGAGGATACGTCGAGCAGTATGACTGGATAGGGTTTGAGAAGATTTTAAAAACGTGATTATTAACTTAATTGGTAAATGATCGCTACTCAGATTCTCCAGAACTGTAACGTTACAGCGATTATGAAGGGGGCGGAGGTAATCAGAATGTCTGGCGTGGTTTGTGACATGGCTCGTGTGCGCGTTGGAAGTTGATGAATGATGCCAGTCGTGTTATTATTGGAACTTGCAATGGTTGATGAACTGTTATTAAATGTGGAAACACCACCTCAATATGTGGCTCGGTTTCCGAGTTATTTGGGTTTTAAGTTTCATACAAAGAGCGTATCCCACATAAACTATAAGACCCAGGTAAAAATAAGTGCGGCATGGTCGAAAACCCCCATATGCCCAGTTTCATCCAAATCGGTTAAAATTGTCATAGGAAGGGCGTATCCCACATAAACTATACGACCCAGGTAGAATAAATAAGATATTCGTAATCAACATGTCTGAAAACTCCTATATACCGAGTTTAATCGAAATCGGTTCAAGGGCCTTTCGAATCGGAAATGTAAATGTTTCTGCACATGCGTGTCTCTGCTCTGCTATGTGTTCGTAGTCTTATGTAATTTCTGCTATGGTAAAATAGGAGTTGGAAAAGTGATCATAAAATGGATTGAATCTTATGTATTCTCTGCTCTGTGGTGTGTTCGTAGTCTCAGTGCAATTTCTGCTATGGCAAAGTAAGGGGTGGAAAATAGTGGTCATAAAAGAGAACGAATACAGCCCTAAAAATGCTCATAAAAGAGAATGAATTTTATGTATTCTCTGCTCTTCTATGTGTATGTAATTTCAGCTATATTAAAATAGGGGTTGGAAAATATGCTCATAAAAGGAAATTAATCTTATGTATTATCTGCTCTGCTATGTGTTTCGTAATTTCTGCTATCTTAAAATAGGGGTTGAAACGAGTACAGCCCTGCTATGTTAAATAGTATTATGTATTATCTGCTATGTTCAAATAAGGTTGGAAAAAGTGATCATACGAGTCCACCTCTTAAAGATTATCTGCTCTACTATGTGTTCGTAGTCGCCATGTATTCTCTGCTATGTTAAAATAGGGGTTGGAAAAAGTACGTATTCTTATGTATTATCTGCTATGTTCAAATAGGGGTGGAGCGAATACAGTTGTGTGTTCGTAGTCTTATGTACACCCCTTTGCTATGTTAAATAGGTATTCATTGTCTGCTGACATAGGGGTTGAAAAAGGGAATTGGTCTTATGTATTCTCTGCTATGGTAAAATAAGGGTTTAAAAGTGGTCATAAAAGAGAACAAATACACCCCTAAAAATGCTCATAGAAGGAAATGAATACATGCCTGCTATGTTACATAGTCTTATGTATTATCTGCTATGTTCAATTAGGGGTTGAAACGGGTAAAGCTCTGCTATGTTAAATAGTCTTATGTATTATCTGCTATGTTCAAATAAGTATTGGAAAAAGTGATCATAAAAGGGAACGAGTCCATCCCTGCTATGTTACGTAGTCTTATGTGTTATCTGTTCTTCTATGTGTTCGTAGTCTTATGTGTTATCAGCTATGTTAAATTAGGGGTTGTAAAATGTGTTCATAAAAGGGAACGAGTTAACCCCTAAAAATGCTCATTAAAGAGAACGAGTACAATCCCTAAAAAGTGCTCATAAAAGGGAACAAATACACCCCTAAAATGGAGGTTGTGAAAGACCGTGGCTCAACGGTTCAAGGTGCTCGATTTCCCAGGGGCTCCTGAGTTGAGCAAGTATGTACTAATATGGCCCAGATCGATCCATTTTCTACTACAGCAAACGACTACTCCTTGCTCCCGAGGAACCGGAACAGGTACTACTGGAACATGAGTCGGAACAGGGGTCGAAGCAGGAACCGGAGCAGGAATCGGAACCGGCACAATTTGCGCGCGCGGAATAAGTCAAAAAACGCCCCCAAGTGTCACCACCCTACTGCTACTGTGTTCTACGGAATATTTATGTTACAATATTTACCACCATAATCAATGGGATTAACTTCATGGTCAAGATCTAATATAACAGATACACACAAAATTGAGAATAAACTAAATAAAAATTACATACATCAGTAACCCAATTAAGAAGCCCTAAAGTATAGTTCAAATATTTTAGTTCGTTACTTGATCAAAACACGTGCGTTTGGCCAAAAGACAAGTCCAACTATACTGTTATTTTCAATGGTGTCCCATTAAATACACTAGCCTGCGATGGTTCTCTTTTTCGACATTTGATGCTGAATTCCTATGCATCTTGGTGCACTTAAACCAAAAGGGACTTCCATCACGTGAGAATTGTTTGCAAAGGGCAATGTGCCATATGTACTACATGTTGAAAAATATTACAATATGCGGCATAATGACATAGGTCTTTTTATGTAAAACACTATTGTGCAGCTTAGCAATGCAAGAAAATATAATAGCATATAATAGAAAAGAAACAACCACGAGTTTAGTTGTTCTGACGAGGTCTCTTTACACCAGTCATGTTGTATTTCCGGCTTTTCCGCTCGTGTTATTTTCTGTTTCCATCTCGGTGCAATATCCAGCAATAGTCACCCATCATTGTTGTATTTCATCTCCTTGGTAATGCTTTTCCATTTCTTGGACGTTTTGATGGAATCTCGCACCCACCCCTTCCTACTAGCACTAAAATTCTCAGGGATGTAGCCCAAATGGGAATGAATCTTCAAACTCATAAAACAGCTAAACATTTCACACTTCTGTAGCATAATATCAACGATAGACTTGAAATTCGGATCATTCTTGTTGCCCACAAACTTGATTACAACGACCTTTAAGGCGACCCAGACTTCTTTTTCAGCAACTGAAATACGCATATACGCATACGCTTCGATTCATTTGCCGCACAAACTTTGTTATCTGTTTTTTTCCCTGCCAACATGAACTGAATAAAAATGTAACAAAACCAACCTGCAGACCTTTCACAGCCTCTTTGCACCATGCCGCATGCTGTATGTTTGCCGCTCCGCCGGAATACACACTTCGGTTAGAATACGTGCGGACGGTTACACTAGCACTAACAGTTGTAGTGTACACCACGTTTAATGATGCAAGTGCTTCCAATTGACGGTCTATATTGTCAACGATTCGTTTTCATGATAATCAACCAGATGGAAGCATTTTCTATGTTTGAACATCTGTACGTACGTCTCATATTTGTGTTATTTTAATACATATGACATATTGTGACACATTGCGATTTGCAAACAATATTCACGTGATGAAAGTGAACTACGGTCATTTTTGGATTAAGCGCATAAAAATACATAGGGATCCATCATGCAATGTTTATAAATATGACACAACCGAAATAGTGCTGGCCTGTGATATTAACATGATCACATAAATGTTAATTATTTTGTGAGTAACAATACACTTGGGCAAATATAATTGCCTGAGATAACTTTCACCTTCATTTTTCTTAGATTCAGCTGAAATATATCTAATGCATCTATCTGTATATTTAATAGTGATCTTTCACAATCTACGTTGTTCATGCATCTACAAAGTCCATCAAAATGAAGGCTTCTACTGTACTCAGTCACATACATTTAGTAGGACAATCAATTTGGCAAGAATGTAGAAAAGTGAAATCTTTATTTTTACGTCCCACGCTTATGCCGGCTAGGCTAAAAAAGACGGTGATGAATAGAAATTAATGAAATGATGGAATGAAGAATCTGGGAGGGGACGGGTCAACTCCGAGGAAACACACGCAAACGGTGTTTGTCCACCACAACGTACAGTTGACTGGAGCAGGGTTTGAACCCGGGACCCCATGCACCAGAGATGAACGCTCTAGCACAGCGAAGGTGGCACCCAGTAAGAATATAGAATATTATGCTTTTATACGCTTGATAAGCTGCATGTGTATAAAAGCATAATACAAGCCGTATACAAGAATACAATAGTTACTGTAGGTCGAGATACATAAGTTACTTTATAATTTAATTACATTAAATGTACGTATATTTTCAGACTGAAATCTACAAAGATATGCAGAATGTTTCTTGCTTCTTTAGAGGAATTAAGCAAATTCAGCACATTAGACGGACTGAAGACCATCGGAGAAACAGGTCTTCATTGGTTTGCAAGGTAATTATTATTTACTAGAATTTCGTTTCTATCTAGTCAAGAAGGCGCACTAGAATTAAATCTTTATGAGAGTATAGATTATTACAGAAAAGCTTATCCAAACAAGATTGAAAATAGCTCTACCACAGTTTGTGATAATTGTGCAGGTTAAGTTTAGGCACACTAATTCGAAATAGTTGTTGAAAAATTAAAATAATTTCTATAATTTCCTTCTTAGTTTCCTCCAAAATGTTTGTATTGGGCGAGATGATAATACCCCTAGATAGCATGGGTGGATTTCAACAGTGCCATCAGAAGTAACTCTTGAAAATTATAACTTTTTCATGCTCAATACAGCGTCCGAACGTATGATAAAAGCTACATAACCTAACCACAAACCAACATGCGCTGGGCTGACAATAAAAACGTGTATTCTATCTTACCGAGTTACAGCTGGGCGATGCTGGTGGTCTAGTGCAAGGGTGCATCGTAGGCAGCAGGCGCGTAAGCGACAGTAGGTAATGCACGTAAATAAATATATCAAAACAAATTTGTTTTCACAGTGACACGCACCCGTGTAGGACTTGTAATGGTCCAACGATAGTAATGTTGTCCTTGTAAACATAATAGGCAGCTTTCGTATACTTTAGAAGATTATTCCACACGAGGAGAATAGTACGCAATACATAAAATTTTAATATGCACTAACTTATTTCAACGAACATAATGCACTTTTTATGATTTTGCACTAACAACCTACAACTGTAAACATAAAATTGCAGCTTTATTACTTACTATCTAATTCTGCAGCTTGCAAAAATTGAATCTTTTAAAGTGTTTCTTTCCACGTGCAGTAGTGTACTAAATTATATCCTTAAATTTTGCAAAACATAATATGATTAAACTTTCTCCATGATACTATCACAAGATGGTTCATTTATTTATCTACACTTCATGTCGTAGTGTTTACATTACCTGTTTACAATTTTTTGTTCAGATTTTGTGAGTAATAAACAGAAATGTACTTTTGAGAATCGAATTCGAGTATTCATACCCCAAGCTAAATTTGGAATTAAGAATTAGAGGGTAAGTGTTTAATATTATTTTCCTTACGTAAATGGCCGTCGCCAGAAACTTTCGCTGGATGGGACAAAAACAAACGTAATAATACACACACACACACACAAACACACACACACACACACACACACATATATATATATATATATATATATATATATATATATATATATAAATCGTAATATTATAATTAGGAAGTCATGCAAGTACATATACTATGTTGACTTTTCAAGAATTTTCCCAAGACAGAATTGTATGTTCCTTCCTTAATACTTCATAATAATTCCTGATTTCAACATCTCAAACGTTGAAAGAACTAAGGAGAGAGAGAAAGAGAGAGAAAGAGAAAGAATGCATTTTCGTGTCTATGTTGCTACCATACGTGCCTTTGAAATTTATATCTCGTGTTTATAGCTGAAGTTTATATCTGAAGTTTATATCTGAAGTTTATAGCTCATGAAGTTTACATCTTATATTGAAGCTTTAGGTCTACATCTCACCCTCAGGGCTGTAAGGAACACTCAGAGTAAACTAACCCAAAAAGAGAAAACTTTTTAATAGTACTGTGTTTCTTGATGTTTATTCATCAGTCCTTTGCGAAGTCATGCAACAACAAGACTGCTCTCGGGATCTCAATAAATACAAAAAAATATTTTTTGTGCATGAAAATCAGAACCTAATCATTTCACGTAAATATAAATTAAAAAGAAAATAACACGTGCCAAAATTTATTTACGAAAACATTAGGTTGTTACTTACCAAACAGGAAAAGAGCAGATATTGTAAGATAAAATCGTCGTCATCTTCGTGTTTGTAAATACCTAAGCTACCAGGTAGAAATAATTCCTTGTCTTGTTTCATAAAGTTTACACAAAATGAACAAGATCTCTCTTTCTTCCGTAACCACTTCACAAAACGCAGAACAATCAAATTATGTTTATGTAAAAAATCGAACACACAATATAAAGGAAAGTGCAGATAAAAATCTCTCTATATAGATAAGCATTATTACGTGTTATATAGGTCTACTTCTTGAACAAGAATTGCATACGCCTTGGTTCTTTTCCAAAAGCATCCAACATATCTGATATGAATTGTGTTTTATTTTTATTTATAAGTTCCCGATGGAGACTCATCATACACAATCCTATCAATCTTTCTTCAGAGATAGTTCACCAACCACGTTTTCACACGTCTTAGGTTGCTAAAACTTCTATCAACACTACATGTTGTAACGGGGAGGGTAACCATTACTTGTATTCCTTGCTTTATTGCCGGGTAAAATGTGGCGTGATCCATCAAACCAAAAAGAGAGTTTCTCTAAACTATCTAAATTTAGATTTCTGTGTTTACATAAATCGTACTAGTATTGAGCTTGAGGAAGGAAATTGTCAAATTCATAAATTTAATTTCTATCATCCATCATCTTCAGGAATTGTAGTTTAGAGGTATTTTTTATTTCACTTGGATGCAGTGTGAAGAGAGAAAAGCCTGGACTATGTTCTTCCGAAAATCTATTAATTAGCCTCTGTAACAAAGAATATATGTACGGTATAAATATGGTTCTTTCTCATTTGTGTATGGAGGATTAGCACGATGAACTTGTCGAGATACAAGCCTGGGAACTGACAGCTGAATATTCAGTTCACCAACAACACGAATACACTTTTCAAAGATAGAATGAAATGTATCTTCAGCTGTATCTCTCTGTTCTTTGAACATCAAATCAACTCATAATGTGTGATTTTGCCGCCATTAACTTCTACTGAACCCCTACGAGGAATATTGATTGATAACTGACAAAGAAAGAATAAAGGCTCCTGTTGTTCCTGCACAAAAAAAAGACGATAAGCATTGCTTCTAGTTTCAGAAACTGACGAATTTATTGACAGTTCTTCTAACGCACACACTATTTCTATGAAATGTTCAGAAAATTTTCTTATGCTGCTGTATTTGGAAGTGCAGCGGGTTTCAGTAAGAAGTGGAATATTTGGAATATTTTTTTCTTCTTAATGGGCTCTCGCGAAAGAAAATTGTGATTTCTTTGATAGTATCCACTGTGTTTCGTGTGTAAGAAACGGAACATTGCTTTTTAACGTCAAGATTAAGCTTGTGTGATGCACAATGGTAAAAAAAAAAAAAACGCTCTTCGGAATTGTCGTCTGATAATGCTTTGTACACCGTTACTACATCCAGCCATGGTGGAACAACCACCGAAACCCTGCCCTACAAGTTCCCACTGAGATAATCCAAGCTCTTCCAATGCTTTTGGAATTATTGTAGCCATATATGCGGCGTTTAACTCTCCTAATGGAATGAAACCTACGAAATCTTCTCGCATCTGATTTTGAACAGTGTCGTAAAAACGAATACCTAGAGGCAATTGTTCTACACCCTCAATATCAGCTGTCTCATCTGCAAGCACACTATAATAGTGGGAAGAAACTATTTTAGGCTTTATATACTGTTCATATAAAGTGCTGCCTGCAACTGATATCAATTCATTTTCTGTCTGCACAGATAAGTATTTTGCATTTTGAGCAGCAGTTTCAAAGTGTTGGTTTAATGTTATATCTCCTGAATCTACTTTAAATTGGAGAAGATCGTAGAAATTGCCAGATTTAGCATTCATACCTCGTAAAGGCAA
Organism: Thermobia domestica; assembly: GCF_964235325.1. Taxonomy (NCBI): domain Eukaryota; kingdom Metazoa; phylum Arthropoda; class Insecta; order Zygentoma; family Lepismatidae; genus Thermobia; species Thermobia domestica. The sequence goes on from NC_137458.1 coordinate 103,174,037, forward strand.
ATCATGTGTCGCATAAAAGACAATTGTCTCAATGATTGATGACAGTTTTTTTCGGTTTTCATCAACTTGCTTCCGGGTTGAGGAAAACCGAAAAAAACTGTCATCAATTTTCAAATCAAGGGGCAAACTTTGTCGAGCAGATGCAAACAAAGCATTGTATTTTTTTAAATGGTGCTAGTATAAGCGACCTTTGCAACTCTCTTTTTGCCGGAGATCGAAAAAGAACACACTGCTTGCACAATCCTCCTCGCAACTTTCTAGAATATACTAGCCACGAAAATTCAACAAACCACTTATATAAAAGGGGGCGTTTTCCCTGCATAACATCTTGTTTATAATCATATGTTTCTGTAGGGTGCCACGCCGACATCAATATTTCATATCGACCAGTGTCCGACAAACTTGACTGCAAATTTAAGTCTGCATAATTGTCAATGTCTTTTTGGTTGGATTACGTCTCCTCACCTAATAAATTTGCAAAAAGGGACATTTGGGTAGAAGGTACTCTACAGATATTTCCTTCCGGTAACTTTTTCTTCGCTCAGATTTTCAACACACAGAACATCACGTTTGCTGTTTTCCAATTTTGAGGACACTTGCTGTCTCAGAATAACATCAAGTTTCATTCAGTGATGTGCCGTAAACTATAATTTTACGTCTACGCGATTGTCTACTGTAATCTATACGTAATCTACATTACACCTTTTCCCGTGTAGACTATGTAGACAACCACTATCAACTGTAAGGAAGAATTTCGTTGCTCGTTTGTTCATATTTCCTCATTCAGTTCTTTTGCTTCGATGCAGTGAAAGATTAGGGAAACGACTAACATATAAAAAGTAGAGGGAATTATTTAATCTATATGTTTACTCTGCTCTGCACATACCACTTCCTTAGATTTTCCACTTGGAGCACTGCTTTTATAATAAAACTTATAAAACTAATTCTCACCTGTGGGCTTTCAGTCTTGAAGCTGCTTTATTAGCCATTTTTTTCCTGGCGTATTTTACAAAATGCATAATATTTTTCATCTTCCTTCATCAAGATGAAACTAAGTATTCGAAAGTTACTATTCGCTGGTCTAGGCATTTTATTTTGTACGCAATTTCGCAAGGTAACGACAAAAGAAAGCTCCTTTATTGCCCACGACGCTATATTAAATTACGTGTTGTTGACATATTCAACATAGTCTACGTTGTTTACATTGTCTACGCATAGTTGACACGTAAACGTGAACTATCGTTTTTTACGCGTAGACGCACATCTCTGGTTTCATTTGCTTATGTTTAGGCATGATTAATTTTTAAAAATCAATTCTTTCTAATTCACTCACCTACACATGAGATATTAAATAAATTATAAACTAATTGGAAAACACCCACAAAACCTCTGAAAGAGACCAGAGATCGACAACCACACATATTTAGCACTTTCCAACACTCCCGAGCAACTTTGAAGTTTTGAAAACGAAAACCACATATTTGACACACCAGAAACACTGATTTCCGACTGCGCACAACCAACTATACAATACTAAACCTTTTTCTTCCCGAAAAGGGCAATCTCCATCGTCTAAAAATAATATTGTACTTTTAAACCGCAGGGTCTCATAGGAAAAAAAACTCAATTTATTTCTGCTCAGAACGATCCTAAGAACAAGGAAGGCAATGTTTGACAGCATTAGAATCATTGTCCCTGCTGCTCCATTTGCAGTTTTGTCTTCTCGACCCCTTCCCTTATCTGTAGTCAATCAAGATTCTTGGTTTAAATGGAGGCGGGGTCATTCAGGATCACCTTGCTACAGCCACAGGGCAAACAGGTGCAGAGGAGTCGGTGACATTATTGCCTTCACAATACAAACAGAATTCTTGGTTTATTTTTAACATCAATATGTGTTCAATGCTCATACGTTTCCGATTGTTGCAAAGGTCAGAAATATGAGCCAGAGAAACACTTTTATGCTGCTTTACAAAGGAAACCACTGCAGATTTGTTAAAAGATGTGGCTCTTCACTTTCTATGGGAACGATTCAGGATAACTTGCTTGATTCTTTCAACGGTTGAGATTTTGAAAACAGGAATTATCGTGAAGTGCTATGGAGGGAACATACGATCCTGTCTTCGGAAACTCCTGCTAAGTTCAATATATATACTTGACTACTTGAAGATCAAGGTAATATTAACTAGATTTCTAGCGGAGTCGACCGACCCCTTCGAGCCCCATCCCGACGCCCATGCTTACTTGTATATTTGAGCTCTAAAATGTTAAGACTTCGATCTGAAAATGGCCTATAATCGGATATCATCTTAAAGAACTCGGTCTAGTGTATTGAACACAATCCCCGTCTATAAGCTAAAGCAGAAAACTTCATTTTCGCTTCCGGTATAGGTACCTAGATTTAAACTTAAACTTAAACTCGGTACCTTATATAAATGTGATCTGCAATTTTACATTTGTTTAGTAAAATTTGAAATTTAGACTATTTGATATTAGTCATAATAATATACAAGAAAACGTGAAAATGCTGTTTCCGTTCGTACTAAAGTCACTTCCTTGCTACTGAAACAAGACAATAATGTGATAAAATGTGAAAAAACAGAAAAAAGAAAAATATTCTATACTTTGTCCATCAGGGGTTACTTTGCACAAAATATGAAAATACTTTCACAGTCCTCTGTCGGTAAAACGATGAACTGTAAAGAGGAAGTTTGAATTCCCACCGTACGATAGAACATCTAACTGTATTTTATGTATAATGTTGGTGGTCAACATCATTTCTAATCACCCGGAGGTGTTATTGTTGTTGTAGAGTGTTTAAGCTATCACTGTAAAGATCGCCAAAATTTGAAAGATATAGCGTATAAGAATTTCCGTCAAAGTTAATTCAGTGTCGTAGAATACTACTGCGAATAATTTAATGTTGATGCAATAGTTGAAATTGAAATGTGAAACGTTTTAAAGTCATAAAGAAATGAAACTGGGAGAAGGCGGTATTATCCTCTACTCGCGGTTACTTTCCCACTGGTCTAAAATATTGCTTAGATAGGAAGTTATTACTATTAGAATCTTCTGTATTCAAAATTTAGGTAAATTTACAATTTAGCTAGATACCGAATTGAATTCCTTGTTGGAAAATAAATTATGAACAATGGCGGATCGGGAAAAAATAGTTTGAAAAGGGCTTCAATCACAAGGTCTTCGTCGTTTTAGACATCACTAGACTTTTGATTGGGCTTGAAGCTTATACGCACAGGAATGTATTAAAAGAAAGAAATCACGCAATTTGGGTGGGCTTCAGCCTGACAATCTTCCACCGATTACGGTTAATTTGATATTCTTGGACATAAGGAATAACCAAGGGAAATCAATTTACGGTGATCTTTTTCTGTCCCTGAGTTGGCATGTTCGGGAGACATATGCTAAATTATTAGAAAGTGGTTTCTGTGCCGGAACTGGTACCTACTTTTCTACACAAATGTTGGTAATTCATACCATGAATCAATACCGGTACACTCATTCTAATATCAATATTTGTAGACTGCACGCAGTTTTGTGTAGAAAGTAAAATGTATAAATTCTGAAGGAAAAACATTGCACAGAAACGTTATGGTCGCATGTTGAAATACTATGGGGTTACTATATACCAAAGTTTATATTTCAATAGTTTGAGTGACTCATATTATTTATTATATTCTCCTTGTGCTACCTTCTATTTGCATCTATTATATATTTTAATTCAAACACACCCCATGGTCATACTGAATGTTTACGAATGAACTTGTATCAATGCTTTCCTTATATATCTAGCTATTATATGTTTAAAATACACTGTTCTAAATCATTACGTTTGTATGATACATGCGATTTTCTTTAAAATTCCTTAAATCTTAAGTATTACGATAATTAGTAATAAGGTGTGCAAAAAATGTCAATGTTATGCATATATTGTGTCCCGCATGTTATTCAGAAACTGTTAACAGATCTTACAGCAATCAACAGATAGATACTTACAAGGGAAGTATGAATGAGCTCATATCGAAACCTACCGTAAAATTTCACTCAGAGGAAGGACGTTCCACAGAGAGACCACACACAAAAAAGCAGCTGTTTTTGAAGTGGAATTAACCAAAATGGCAGATTGAAATGTCGCGTAACCATGTCGACAATTGCACAATACGATCAGTATCACCTCTTGCAAACGGCCTGTTCATAATAAAAAGTCAATAACAATAATTTGGGTACATACTATACCTAAAGGAAAGTCGCACGGTAAGGTGACAGTAGCCATCTTGAAATTCGCCATCTTGAATTCAGGTCAAGTTTTGTAAATAGGAATAGGGCAATAAGATACATGATTTTGGGCTAGAATTTAAGCAGAAAAACAATGGTAGCAATAGTTTTAAGATACGTGCATTTGGTAGAAAGTTACAGGAATATTTATTGTGTATGTTTCCATGTGAACAACTCCCGAAATAAGTAGCTGTCCAACTATTTGTAAAATACAAAAATAGGAAACACCGTCTATATTTCCCAATTTGTTTCAAATGTTGTTGAGCAAAGCTACACACTTGCAGGAGATTAGTGTGCAAATGTGGTCCAAATTGGTTGAATAGGAGCGGAGGTAGACCAGATCATACAAAAATTTAGCCAAAATTGCTGATAACAAGATCGTTTATTAAATGTTGTATGTGCAGTTTTCCTCTGTTCTGTCTTATTTCTGTTTTTTTTTTTTTTTTTTTTTTTTTTGTCCTTCATTGATGGATTGTGGAACTATCAAGTAGGAGATACATTTCAACAGCGACAACTTATTTTTGGACAGCTGCTTCATTCGGGAGTTGTACACATGGTAACATACACAATAAATATGCCTGTAACTTTCTACCAAGTGCACGTATCTTAAAACTATTGCTACCATTGTTTTTCTGCTTAAATTCTAGCCCGAAATCATGTATCTTATTTCCCTATTCCTATTTACAAAACTTGACCTGAATTCAAGATGGCTGCTGTCACCTTACCGTACGACTTCCCCCTAGGTATAGTATGTACCCACATGGTTGATATTGACTTCTTATTATTAACAGGCCATTTACACGGGGTGGTACTGAACGTATTATGCAATTGTCGACATGCTTACGCGACATTTCAAACTGCCATTTTGGTTAATCCACTTCGAAAACACAGCTGTTTTTTTGTGTGTGGTCTTCCTGTCGGACGTCCTTCCTCTGAGTGAAATTTTACGGTAGGTTTCAATATAAGCTCATTCATACTTCCCGTGTTAGTAAGAATATGAATTAGTCTTTTCAAAAATTTACAAGCAACATCTACTGTTTTAGCAAGTAAGGATAATCTTTAATCTACTTACTAATGTAGGCTTCAAGCCTGTAATTTATTGGTAAACACAGCTAAAAATCATCGTTTATTACTGTGCAATTCTATTACAATATAGTACTTAAAATTGAAAGCTTAGCGAATATTGGTGACTTTTTCCTATTTGTATTTCTTTGCGTGTATACACAAATTCCCTAGTGTGCTCCTCCTCTCGTCTACGCATATCCCTACGCAACATTTCCAGCTTCGCGAATGCGTAGAATCGTAATACGCAGGTACTAAGACCAGAGAAGATCGTTTGAATCTGTGTTGCCCGCACTAAATCTTGACTAAGTTTAGGACTTCTTGCGTTATAGTAATTTGGCCAAGACAGAGGGATAATCATTGCTTTCTTTTACGTTTTTATGCTTTGTTCTGTCCCATAATGTTGCATCAAGGGCTTTCCACATGTCGAACTTTTTTAAGAATATTTCACGCAGCTCCAGCCATACTTAACAATTGTTGCTTGAAGAGACGCGAATATTTCATCAGGAGCATAAATCATACGCTAAGGGATTATCGTTTTGTCCAGATCTGGAACCACACCAAAAATGCAACACTGTAAATGATCTTTCCCCACAGGTAGTTTTGTCTTCTGAAATAGGATTATCTTTTCTCCTTACTCCGTGCGACATGTAGGAAACAAACATGTAGATCTTAGCCAACTACGGGCTTCGTGGTTATACATATGTTCGGTATTTGGAATAAAATCTATTTTCACGTCATTGATTTGCCAAGTGGAACTTAGTTTTGACGCGTGTGATAAGTTTCGAACCTAGAATTTGTGCTATGGAATTAATTTAATTTTTCTCCTTTTCTGGCGACTATCATAATAATTTCTTGTGACTATGATAATAGATTCATCGAGGTTTCTCACGTCGATGTTCTCGGCCACAACCGCCTCTATTCCCGATTGAGGACAGTTGAGTGTTAGCGTTAGACATTTTCTCACACTTCACCAATCTCACATACCATTTGAGATCATACTCTAGTTTCATAAATTTAATCGAAGGTTGTCAGATTTTTACACAGGATGGCACTTGTGAATATTCAGACATCTTTTGTAAGGAATTTTTTTCAGTTTTCCACATTTTAAGCAAATGAAAAAATATTACGCGGTCTCGTTATATCAAACGGAACATAACGACTTTTCCCTTTATGAATTTACACCAATGTTCACGAACAGAAATGACGAAAATTTTACAATCTGAGATATCCTATAATATCAGTGGATAGTGCAGATAATAAATATGTAATATTTATTTTTTACTATCATTTTTCGTTGTTTTATACATTTTTGTTCCTCTCTCTACTAAAAGCCTGACTCTTTAATAAGCATATTAAATGAACACCCCTTGCCATATTTTCAGTTTAGTGTATTTTTATACCATATTCAAATTCTGACTTTGTGTTCTAATGACTTTCAAATACTGTAACTTCAAATTGTAGGGCTACATCGTATTAACATAAGAGCTATCCTTCGTATAATATTAGTGTAAATTCCGAACATGTAGTTCGCATTATCTAACTAAACTTGTAAATACATTTCCCTCTTACTGTTGTTACCTAATAAATTGTTTTTTGAAACTTGAACCATTATATATAATTAAAGTTTTCGGACCTCCGATTAATTATGTAAGCAATTTCAGTTTAGAATTCCAAAACGGTGTGTGAATTATTGTTGAAGGGCTATGAATACGATACTACAGCTCTTAGTGTTTGCCTTCTGTTACACTTTATCTATTTTTTAGTAAGTCGAGACTTCTACTTCGATTGTTCTTGAGTCGGTTATTCCATACAGCCAATTTAACGGCTGTTATTATAGAACGAATCACAACAGAACCATGGGTTCTAGGTGACAATCGCTCATCATATCTTCCACACTTCATTGGGAGAGTAGTGAGGTTGTGCGTTACAGAGATACGTATCTCTCATCAATCCGACTTAGACGCGGATCTTTTCATCTGAGTACATGAGTTGAGTAAAACATCGTAATATGTTGCTCAGTGGAGGACTCAACTTAATTGTAAAAAGTTCTAGGCTTATTTTTATCAACGCTTAAGGACTAGCTTGGTAATCTCTGCTGCCCAACAACTATCTGGCCAAACACTAGGTACATTCCACATACTGTATAAAATTATTCTCTTTATTTTCAGAATTGTTTGGTTCTTTTTGTGGATTGCAGCATTTGTACTTTCTGTATATGTGGCTGTCGACCTGGGAAAAACTTATTATGAAAACTCAGTAACTTACGAAATTGAATCCCAGCCATTCGTTGCAGATGACTTTAACGTAATAATTTCACTGTGTGTTTTTGAGAAAATTAACTGGACGTCAATGTAAGTCTCCAATTCCTACATTATATTTAATTTTAATTCAAAAGTATTATAACTGTTTCTCAAAGATAAATGGTTCTCTGTACAAATTAGCTTTATCGGATGATATTGAATCATTTTTGCATACATATGTTTGGATACAAGAAGCAATGCGCAAAGAAAGGTAATGTTTTCGACAGAACTATAAATTATAATAGAATAAAAGAACGATCCCGTAGTACAATGATAGGTTTCGTTGAAACAAGTAGCAAAGAAAGAAATCTCTAAAATTTTTGATTCTTGTAAAAACAATTATTCACACAAAGTTAAGCAATCATTATTGAATATTTTGATCAACATCAACATCCTAAGGATGTTCGTGTTTCTGAGGGGTATTACATCCTTCAGGTAACAATGCATTAGGAAAAATTGTCATTGTGTATTTTGCACCTGATATTTTCATGAGACAGTAGAATTGAAGCTGTTAGAATAGGTATATGGTAAGAGCCATAATCCTTAGAGTTAGACAAGATATATAATGTTATTCATATTTATATAATGTTAGTTTTATAAGTACAAAATTATATGCAATATATTTTCGAGCAAACCTTAACCATTTAACATCTTAAACGAAGCGCGTAAGAAGAATTACTTTGGTTCCGAAAACGGAAACAATGATTTGTGTCACATAAAATAGTTTTGTGAACATTTCTTTCATCTTCCCGATAGTTTCTTATTGTATGCCATGACTATAGAAAATTCTTTTAGGGAACATTTAAAATTATTATCATACGTAAGTACGAAATTTCGTTGTAAACTTTTTCAAGAATATGTCATATATACACATAACAATGCGATTGATGTTTTTGAAAAGCGTCTTTAAAAAACTCTGCTACTGCAATTTCTGACGATGTTAATGGTAATAAAATAGTGTAATTTTCATTTGATAGAAATAGTAGATGAATTTTGCTTGTGTATCAAATGAGTAGCTATAAAATAATTATATTGTACTGATTCCAATTTCTGAGTCACTATTAAATGTGGAATTAATATTCAATCTCATATCCATTAAAAAACTATTCTCTTTTTAGAATTATAGTTGATGCTAAATCCTCTTGTTTTAAATATTACATAGCGTTTTCTGTAATGTATTCATTGCCTTTTCTGAGTTTTAAAAGACGAATATTCCAATATTAAGTGATTATAATAACACTCAAAAATACCACGTATGACTCACAGCTGCAGATTAGCAGGTATTGTTCTGCAATTTCATATTTCTTTGCTGACTGTGTGTCAAATATATGTACACTTCATTTTAAGACATATTCTTGTAGATTCAGCTGTTGTTTTCTTCACAAGACATTTTAGAAGAAAGGTTCTTGATTCTTGTTGTTGTTTCATTATTTAAGGAGAAAAAAGTAATAATTTAAATCATAAGGGAGACAAATTGTTTGTTCACAGTTCTTTTCTGCCTCATATTGCAAATCATAAAATAATTATCATGATATCCATTTCATTTTTATAACTCTTAAAAAAGAAGCTTAGAAAAGTAATCATACCTTGCTCTTTACGTCTTTCATTTTCATAACGAAAGTAAAATAAATACTTTGTTTCATTTTATATACTTTATTAACCCTAGAAAGGCAAACTTCACCATCAACCCATTAAAGGTAAACATACGTAATATTTACGTACACACTAAATAATGATGTATAAATATACGATTCATACAGAAACTATTATTGTTGCTTTGCTCAAGGTCCCAAAATTGGTTTTATTGTTTAGATATTGTTTAGATAGAATTATAACACAACTATTATCCAGTGCCGTAATTTGTGGAGGCAGGGGGGACAACTACAACCTAGGGAAGCTCCCGCCGTTCGAGGGGTCCCATTTTAACAAAAATTTTCTTACTCGATATACGATATGAACATGGAATTATAAATGAAGCATCAAACTGGTTCCCTACATTACATAAACAAAACACTATACAAAAGGTAAATAAAACAAAAATGAGTCATGGGCCCATTTCATTAAAAAAATATCTACTATTAGGGGCCCTAGAAATAATATTTATTCGTATGGCTTTGAGATTTGTCCATATTGTCCCCTTAATTAATTTGTCAAGTATGGAACAGGCCCAGGGGTGTAAGTAACCGCCCCGCAGACCTTGCCGTGTGGGAGCGCCCACAGGCTTTGGGGGGGCATAAAGAGTAAGAGCAAAAGGAGAGGGGGCCCAAAAATTAGAAAACAACCTTTGCTAGGGGGCCCAAATACGCGTATTAATGCTTGCCTCCCAGAAAAACGTCTAAGTTACGGTGCTGCTATTATCTTAAATCTTTTAGATGTACATAGGAGAGCAAAATAAACATTATTAACACTTAAGAACAAACGTCCGAGAAAGCCTAGATATAAGCCTATCACTGATTATTTTAGTTAGTAGGAAATATTGAATTTATATTGGATAGTTCTTTCACATTGCACGTGAGATTGGTTCGTAAATCACACACAGTTATGACACATTTTGATTTGATGTTCTTTCCTAACAATTCAGTAACACCACTAACTTTCACTTGCCCTTCGTCAAATGGAAGTTCATTTGTCTTCTTATCTCTAAAATATACTGCCCTCTCTGTCTAATGCTATCCAGATTCTTCTCTTGAATGCATGACGAGACTGTTATTTTTGTTTTTACTACATTTGGAAACTTTCCGCTTCTTTGGTTGGATTTGTGGTTTCACATTCAACAGTTCAAATTGCTGACACAAAATGTTGTTCAATATAATTTCAATCTGGATCTTTGTCGGAGTCATCTGCTTCTTCTGATCTCACATCAAATTCAACGTTATCTTACTCCATTTCTGAGTCTGAGGTCTCCTCTAATATCCCTAAAATAGATTCCTCACTATTTATTGCACCACGCTCGTTCATTTTGTAGTAATAATTAATTATTTACGAATGATAATGGCCCATTGATGGTAACATACGTAAAAATTGCGTGCAAGGAAACTAACGCTAAAGGTAAACACACGCTAAACTTACGTGTAAGATTTTACGTTAAAAGGTAAACATACGCCAAATTTACGTATAAGGTTCTACACTCAATCGTTTGGTACAGAGAACATAACACCGACAGAAGTAATTAACGTCGGAACATCAAGCCAACTAACCCGCGATAGCATATCTTGAGGTTTGTATTTCTACACACAGTTCCTGCTACGTCACATCAGTGTTTCCAACTCGTACACGTAAAATTTACGTAGTTTACCTTTCTCGGGTTAAGAATACCTATTCCACCATTATTTTCTAACACAAGAGATTATCGATAGTAATATTATCGGTCTTAATATTCAAAATTTTACTTTAGGCTAATTCTTAACTACGAAAATTAACCTTAATTTTAGTCAGTGTATTGACTTTTTTTATTGTCCATGGTTCTGAACTATAGTATGAAATGTCTCAATTATCTTTCCAATTAAATTAGAAATTATATGTTTAGAAAAGTGTCTTTTCAACGTCAAGACAGAATGTAAGGGAATTTGTTTCATTTTTACGCAATGATTTTAGATCTTCTTTGCGGTAAATGTGTATCCATCAATACAGTTTCTGTGTGTCTACAGTTATGCATTTTCTTTTGTGGTTCATCGCAATACTAAGATAATTCGTTAGATAATTTATTATGATTAGTTGCCATAAATTTCAAAGAAAAACTTTGTACAACTTATTTGAAAAACGTATACAAATTTGTTTGCTTTAATATTTTCATTTTAAGGTATCACTCATAACACACTCCGTTTGCTGGGATCTCTGACTAGAAATGCGTAAGTTTTCGGTTATCCTGAAGTAAAACAGAGAATATTGTTTTTCATAGGTTTCAAACTTGTAGTTGAAACTTACAAATTAATGTCCGGAGGAAATTGTACATACACTACTTTTGTGTTTTAACAGAAGAAATGCGTTTAAAACATTATTTCTCTCTTCTATTAATTAATAGGCAACTCTAATCTTATGTAAGCGTTTTTATATACTCTTGTAATAATACTTATTATCAAGAGTGCAACGGGAAGCTCGTCTTTTATTTTCAGTATAAATAGAAGATTCAAAACATTTCTATAAACCATCTGATTAACAACGTCTATACTTTCTTACGATATTTTGTATACATTCTTTTTGATGATAGTTATTCGTGTCCGAGACATTTATGCTGCTCAAGTTTCTTCCGAATTATAAATTTAGCGCCAAATTCTCAAGTTATTCATTCCGTATAATTCGTTAGAATTATGAGGAGGAATGCGATTTTGTCTCTTTGTACAGATTTGCCCATACATAATTTTCACTTTTTATATTCTTTATGCTCTTCTAATTCGGATCAACATGGCAACTCATTACATTATGTTTTCCATTTGAAAAATGTGATTATATGGTCGCAAGTAATCATTTATGTTTAATATGGGCAGATATTGCACTACCTAAAATATAAAGTTGGCCAATACATGTGTATATACCATTTACCAAGTATTTTACGAATTTCATCAAGAACGCAAAATCCTGAGAATATCCTTCGCTTCTGTAATTGCACAATTGCGTCTGGTATGATTCATCAACACACATATAACGTAAGTAAAACATTAATTTTCTGCGAATAAAACACACTATAACGATTTCTTGGTAGCAGAATTGTTGTTTCGCCAAATCTTCTACTAATACAATAATAGAAAAACTGTAATCAAATAGATTTTTGGTCATCCAAATGTTGATCTTTCATTTTACTATGGGAAATGTAATACAGCGCCATTTGATGGTAGTACAACAATCTGGACTGCCAGTAGAGTGTTAACATTCATATGCGAATGTTCATTAGAGTTTCAGTGTTTAATATTTTAATAATGTTATATTTGTTATTGCAAATATTCGAAGTATCCTTGATCTTAATCTAGGAACGTAAACTGCATAAATGAATTTGAAAATGTATGTATCAGGAAAAAGAAAAGATATACTCTAACAATGACTGAATGCTGCAGTTAGACTTCAGAAGTTTTTAAGCGCGTGGACCATTGTATAATGTTGTCATTGGATTATTGAAACAGGAATCTTTTATCACATTCTATTTCAATGCAAAATGTACAGGAAATTTTCAGAAACTGTGTGAAAAATTTCTCATTTTCACTTTTCTGATTGAATGTTCAACGTATAATATTTTTCAATGAAATTTCCTCTGATATCTGCGTAAAGAAAACATTCATAAGAAATATCAAATCGATCAATGGTCTCATTTATGTTCTTAGCTGTTGATAGCTTAAGTTCAAATACATCACTAAAATTAACTCATGGTCGTCTTACGTGTTTGAATATTAGATATTTTTTCAGTTATTGATTTGTCAGGTTGCAGTGAGCAGCTCATTGAATTTAGAATAAGTCGAATAAAATGCCTTGAAGGATATCATAATTTTTTAGGGGATTGGAACACATTCACAATTCCACTACTTGTAAGTGTGCTTGTTTGAATAAACATTGGATTTATTGTTAATTGTACTGTGGCTCGCGAAAAGAGCTTAAGACCTTGGTTTGAATCGTTAATGTCAATAACGATAATCCTTAGTTATAGCTCAAGAACACAGTCAAACTTGTTTCTGTTGCTAAACGTGGGATTTCGATGTTAGACAGTACGTTTTCTGTGTAAGTTCTTTAATCGAGATATCTGTCTGTCACAAAAACGGTTGAAGGATTCACTTTCAGTGATATATTTCTTAGCATTTCACATTCACAATTTCAGAGAGAATAAGTCAGTTGGATTTTATTGATACCCTGAATATCCTACAACAATGCAGCTGGACCATCAGCGTAGATTCAAGGAAACATCACGTGAGATATTTCTCGAACCATCTATTTATTACATTGTCCCAAAGGGGCAATTTTTGAGGAATTATATGAATAAAAATATTAATCACATATCTGATAGACCATTTCATTAAGTGTGAAATCAATGCAAAAGTTTCCGCTGATGTAGACATAGTGAAAGAAGCAATCTACTTTATTAAATCTAGGGGAAATCCGACCATCTTAATTGAAAAAGATACATATTTATTGATACTATTATTATGTATTGAAGAAATAGATTCATACCAATTTTCATGAAAAATAAAAGAAAAAATAGATATCTGAAATTGTATGCGCAGCTCAAAAATGAAAAATCAATATGTTTATTCTTCTATGCCATAACTAGTTATAACACAACATTGTAATTTTACGGGAAAGAAAAATATATTATTGCGTCTAATTACGAAAAGAAAAGGCAGTGCACGAAAAGCAAAACATCAACATGCCTGAAACAATAAAGTGAAGAATTCGTGCTTTATTTGTATGGTCAGAGAAAACAAAAACTTTGGATGAAGGTTGACACTTTCTCTAAGCTTGCAAAGTAGCTTAAATGTCTCTAAAATAAAAAAATTGAAATAACCATTCTCTTAACCACCTCTAGCGCAGGACACTTGCATTCACTAACGAAGTACAACGATAGATTTGGAGTTACAAAATTCTGCCAAAAAATGAGAGTGGGATCTAAGTGACAATAAATCTTATATAAAGTATGGATTTTTGCAGTAACGTGTGTGGCTTTAAAATTTATGCAGGAAATTTAACTGATCAAATCATAAATGACAGCAATATAAAAATTATAGCATCAGCTAAGAACAAACCATTTCAAGTTAAAGAATTGTTAAGCTATCATAACTTTAATACATCGAAATTCAAATTCAATGTTTCCATCAAATGCTCCCTATTACAGTACAAGACAGAAGAAACACTGACAAAGTGATGTTCGTTGACGCGTTTTCACCCTCCCGATCCCCTGACAACCATAATCATTTATTTATGCTAAAAGGATGTTTATTACCATTTTTACAACTTATGTATAAATCACTCTTTTGACTAAAACAATTTTGCCTCTGCTACGAACGCAACAAAAAAAAGTTCTGTCGTTTTTTGTGAAGGTCTGTGTTTCATCGGCCTTCACACCGTAAATTGAATACGAATTAAGTTAAAGCGAAGGTCAAATGTTAATGTGAGTATATAAAATATACTACCTGGTTTTAGTAGTTACGTTACACCATGAACTTGCGTAATTACAGGGTGAACATTGGACCTCCAATGAGCGTCGTAAGGGCATGTACGCTGTACAAGTTTAATCTGGAGTCAAATTCCTCTGGAGAGGAATGGAATATATGCTAAGATATTGGTGAGGTGTCAGGACTACGTGGACACTGTGGAGATTGTTTAATAAGTTTAATGGCGGTGACGAATCACTCGAAGACGTAGTACGAGCCCAAACGCCAACACATGTACAAAATGAGATTTTCGGGCAGCAATTGAGGCGAACAGGGGCCTTACGTTTGAGGAACAGGGATTACAATTCAGTGTAAGTGAAGAAACGACGTCCGTCTACTAGGAAAGCGCTACAATTTGGGTCGATGGATACCACATGATTTGACTCCGCACCCGAAGCAATGCAAGCAGGAACATGTGTTTCTATGCTGTCTCGTCTGAGGCTGGTCCCAATTCTAGACATGGTGTTGACACGTGATAAGAAATAAGCCCTGTACTCAGCTCCACGGTACCGTCGCCAAATTTATCATTCCATGAACCGGCTATAAAACAGCCGAAACCGGCACCCCACCATAAAATGGTTTCCTGTATGTTTGGCGGAGTGCTGGCGGCATCGTGCATGGGAAACTGCTACAAGCTAGTCAGAGTATCAATGCCACTGTGTTCAAGAAAAACTCGAATCTTCTGAATCACCTTGGAGTCTTGCTGTTACATGACAATGCTAATCCCCACGTGACTATGATGACCCGGACACGATTTTAGGGCTTGAATGGGACACAATATTGTATCCGCCATAGTCCACGGACATTGCTCCGTCCGATTATAACCTAGTCGACTCCTTGGACAATTACCTTAGAGGTTGCCAGTTACCTTTATATTCCGATTGAAAGGTTTTAGTCATGAATCAATAATAACATTTTTTAACCCTAGAACGCATGACATGAATTGTACCGTAGTTTCCATCACATGAGTCTTTTTTGACCCATACTCAATTTCAATTGTATGGACGTATTTGGTATGTTTAAGACATTTTTTTATATTTTCTCATTAATTCAATGTTTTTTGATTGAGTTCTTTATTTATAATGCATTTTATTGTTTTGTCTCAAGGCGTTATTATTATAATATATACTACATCATGAAAATGTATTTTTTTGACTATACATTAGCAAGTATTGAGTCAAGTTACAGATTAAAAATAAATATTGTTAGCTAATGTAGTTATCAGTTCAAAGCTCTAATGCCTACAAACTTACAATTTCTAAAATATTTTTTTTCTGAAAACAGTTTCAAAGTATTTACATTGCAGGCCCTTCTTTTCAATATTTGCAGTCTTCACAAACAACTAATGCAACTGACATTTTTCATACGTTATGCGAACTTTGGAAGACTTTCTCTCTTTGTTTGTGGGACATTTCCGGCATCTCTTCCTTTTTCTACCGACCGTTTCATTCTTCACAAGCAACAAATGAAACTGAATGTTTACTACACAGACACTTTTTGCACCTCATACTTTGAAGACTTTCTGTCTTTATGTGATATTACTGGCATCTTACTAGCCGGTGCAGTCTTCACAAAAACAAATGGTACTGAATGCTCATCACACACACAATTTTCACAGTTTATGGAAACTATGGAAGACTTTCTTTGTTTATGGGACATTTCTGGGACCTCTTCCTTTTCTTAATTGCCGTTACTGGTTGAGGTCCTTCTTTCCCAACACAATTGACTCCAAACCTTTCCATAGCAACCAAAGCATGTTTTTGAAGTGTAGGTGTATTCTTTCTAATTATGATGTATGGTTTGACAAGTTCGTCACACAAACCTGTGAGAAATAATCTTCCGTGATACATCGCGTTCTTGTAATAATTTGGGTGTAGTACAATAAATAGAATACAGGCGTTCAGAGCTCCAGCATCTAACATATTGAACTAAATGACCATAGGCCATCTACGACTTTGTCGTTTGACAGTGTAGGTATTAAGCATTTTGTGAATATTATCGAGATGCTTATAGTTGCTCGAGTCCATGTTCAGAGATGCTTATAGTTGCCAAGGAAGAAGTACAAAATAAAAATACTTTATAGAACATGTTGAGAATGTATTGCAGATTGTAAATATTGCGTAGAATGGCTGAAAATTTATTTTGCAATGAACAAACGATAATGAAACATTTAAAATGTAAACAAATCATTGTATTCTAGTACACTAGGGGGCCGCGGTGGCTCAGTGGTAGATCGTTCACCTCTGGTGCTTGGGGTACCGGGTTCGATCCCAGCCCCACCAAGTGAACTTTGTGGTGGACAAACACCGCGTGCGTGGGTTTTCTCGGGATTCTCCTGTTTCCCCCCACTTTCTTCATTCCTCCATTTTATTCATTACTCATCATCACCGTATCCTTTAGCCTAACCGGCATAACCGTGGGACGTGAAACTCAAAGATTTCATTTCATTTTTTTCTAGTACACGAGTATTGTAGACAGTTTAGAAAAGTCACAAGAAGCAATTGTAACTAAGAGCCATCTATTAGCCATCGAAAGGATTAGTGTGTTCAGAGTATATATTTCTAAAAATATCTTATTCAAAGTACAAGACTAATAGTAGTAATACTACTACTAATATAATTACATTTTAGTAAAACAACTACTAATTTGTTATAGTAAAGCACTAATCATATACTAATATAGATTAGTATTAGTATTATATACTAATACTAATATAAAATACCAGTCTAATACAAAAGTATACCACGGGTCAGAAATGACCCATGATATGTATACTACGTATATAAATGTATATAATAAAGTCTTAAAAATAAATGCAAACCAAAAAACTTAAATACATTATTTTTATGTTGTAAACAAACAATAGAAGATGTCACGGAGAGCAACTACAGTGCAAGAAATATTACGTGCTAAAAAATACACATAAATTACTGCTGGGTCATTTTTGACCCATGTTCTACGTTCTAGGGTTAATTAAATGTAAAATTTTGGATTTCTACAGTTCAAGTGAAAAGATGCCTAAAATATGCTAAACCGAATAACTGTAGGTTATGTTGCTGGCAGAATAATTATACTAGATGCAAATTGTTGATTTTTAATGTATTTGTCAATGAAATCGCTGTTTTTAACTTTGATTGTAGCTGATGCGTAAGCGTAAGGTGGAGAGAACTTTTATCCTAAACACTACTTGGATCGTATTTTCAAATCATTTAGGTTTGTCTCATTTTTTCCTTGAAAAGCTTCGTTACTGGACTATTATTAATAACTCATATCTTAACTATAAAAAATGATAATAATAATCTGAATTGTAATAACGAAATTGGTGAAAATTAACTCCAACATAGAATCGAAAATTATACAACTAGCTATTTAGGAGGGTTAGTAGCAATTGCAGTATAAACTAAATGAATAGCTTGTGAATTCTAGTTCGTAAGACAAATATAAACATAAACTCATAAATTACAACTGTTATACCATTTGCTATGTATTAGTATTAGCCAGGTAAAGTTTCATTACAAACACGGAAACGTTCTGGCAATTCACGGTGAAGTATACACTTAGATCCAATTCAAATTACTCAAGACTCTTGGAACTCTTGGTTTCCACCATGATACACTTGGTTAGTGTATCCTCTTTTATTGGTATCTGTTGGATGTATTGGAACACTAAGGAAAAACAAACCAGAAATTCCGGCATGTTTTCTAGCTGATAGAGACAGAGAAGTGTATTCAACTCTTTTTGGATTCCAAGCTAACTGCTGCTTGGTTTCATATGTTCCTAAAAAGAACCAAGCTGTCTTGATGATCTCAACAATGCATAACACAAAGGCCATAGATGAAAACAGTGGTGAAGAATAAAAACCAGTAGTTATTACTGCATACAACAACACTAAATTTGGAGTTGACATATTGGACAAATTGTGTCGCCAGTATGATACAGCCAGGAACTCCCGAAGATGGCCACTCACTCAATTTTTCCACTTGTTAAACGTTCCTGGAGTAAACGCACTCATTGTTTTCAAAGCAAATAACAATGATGTTATTATCAACCGTAGAGAATTCCTGCAAACTGTGGCTATGGAACTTATCAAACCTCAAGTGCACAGACGCATTCATCTACAAATGATACCGAGAGAAATAAAACATCGAGGAAGAGTTTTGCTGAAGATTCCTGAAAATCCTGCTCCCCCACCCCCAAATAAAGGAACAGTAGGACGGTGTCATTTTTGTGGAAGAGGAAGAAACAAGAGTACCCGAAAAAGATGTTTCAGGTGCAGTAAGTGGGTCTGCCCTGACCACCAGCGTATCGTTTGCACTGACTATTATGACTGAAACTCCCAAAATTGTGCCTACCTTTGACCTTTTTTTCATGTGTAAATGTGAAATTTGCAAATACTTTAAGAACTTTTTCATTTTCTTATAACAATTATTAACACTTTAAATGCAAACTTCATTTTTTTTTTCAATTTTGTAACCAAATTGCAAGAAAATAAATAAACATTTACAAAACTATAGTAAATTGCATATGCATTGTAAAGGTTTGGCTTGTTAAAAAATAAAACGATTGCACTGAAATGTATTCTTTATTGCTTGTAAAACCCATAAAATAATGTAAAAAATAAAGATTGAATAACCACTAATATATATAGATATTTATCAAATGGACTACAATCGTAATCCGCGCGAGCACTCATGTTACAACATTTTCATGCGAGTACTGTAGTGGTATATATATATATATACGAGGTGGGGCAACTAAATAACGAGACTGTACACCTTCTGTCGCGCAGGATCGTGGAGGGGAGGTGGCTAAAGATGTCTTGTTGATCTTGAACCTTCATGAGCAGCCACTGTTTGTTTCATGATTCTGAAAGCTTTCCTTTCTTTGCAGGCTTGCATGAAGAGGACAGTGTTCATGGTGAACAGTAACGTTCAGCATCGCATTAACATCAAATTTCTGGTGAATTTTTTTTTTAAAAAAACGACGGAAGGTTGTGCAATGTTAAAAGAGGTAAATTGTGATAATGGTATGTCACGTGAACGAGTTTTCGAATAGCACAAACGATTTTCAGAAGGTTGGGAGGAGGTTGAATATGAACGACCCGGCCGACCTTTGAGTTCAAGAACGAACTAAAATGTTCAAAAAATTAATGAACTTTTAAGGAAAGACAGACGTCTGAGCCCAGACACGAAGAGAATTAACAAAGAGACAGTAAGACAAATTTTGCATGACAATTTAGACATGAGGAAAGTTTGTGCAAAATTTGTCCCCAAAAACCTCTCTCAGGAACAAAAAGACATTAGAAAGACCATTTGGTTTGACGTCATGGAACATGGATTTTCCAGTGTGACCCAGAGACTAAGCGTCAATCCATGCACTGGAAGACTCCTACATCGCCAAGAATGAAAAGAGCAGGAATGAGGAAGTCGAAAATGAAGGCCTTCCTCATAGTTTTTTTTCGATACCAGAGGAATCATCATGACTGAATGGGTACCTCAGGAACAAACGGTGAATCAGACCTACTACAAATGAGTCCTAATCAAGCTGACGGAACGAATAAGGAAGAAGAGACCGGATTTGTGAAAGGACGATGGATATATTTTCTACCAAGACAATGCGCCTGGCCATAATGCCCTTTCTGTGAGGCGGTTATTAGCAGCTAAGCGCATTCCAGTGCTCTACCATACTTCGTATTCCCCAAACCTGGATCCTTGTACCTTTTATATATTCTCAAAAGAGAAAAGGGCATTAGAGGGAACATATTTTCAGTCTGTAAAATAGGAATAGCTTAGGAGGAGTGGCTAGGAGGAATAACCGCTCATGATTAAGCGAACATCACCTTTGCGTACAAAGAAAAGGCTATCACCTATTGGAGAAGTGATCTTAAGAGACCGCTTTCCCTTCGACCAGCACTAGCAAAGTTCCAAAAGTTACCCTCAAGCAAAAGCTACAACTTTGCAGAAAGCAAGTCACTGCTGGAGGGACACGGAAGAATAAGGTATCACAGATATCTTAATACGTTCTCAAGCAATTCAAAAACACTCGTGAAGCATACCTTCCAGTACACGATGGCGATCTTTGACGAATGGCCCTTCAGGCTAGTAAAAGATTTCAACTTCCAATATTTAAGGCATCACATTGTTGGGAGTTTGAAACATCAGACAAAACAGTGGAATGTGATGAAATTTATATAGAAATAAGAAACAAACATCTAAAGATAAATATTACATATTGAGAACATAAATGCTTTTAATGTCAATGGGAGCACAGTACTATCAATTTCTGCCAAGGTAATATGTACAACTGCGATCAAAGTAGTTTCCAACTAGAAATGGATGGTGATTGAGCCTTGGCTATACTCATATCCTCGGACTTCTACCAGCTATAGAAACAAAATAAAACATGCCTTTTCTTCTTCTTCTTCGTCTTCTTGTCTTGTATTGAATAGTTATTTAACCCCCGCCCCGCCCCTCCTGCGAAGCTAAGAACGGAAGCTTTTCATAGCATTTTGTATATATTTTGGACCACATGTCCCAGCCCCCTGTTGCTAAATGTTAGGACCCGCCTGTGGGAAACTTTTCGTTATGGGAACGTTCCCTGGGCACCGGGTTGCTAAGATGAATATCGTAGTTGATGATTGTTTTAAAAGGTGTAGGATCCCATTGATTGAACGTGATCTAATAATGGAAGATTCTCATAGAATTTCATAATGTTTTGACAACGTAGGTTGAAAATTTGTATACTCAAGTCCCCCAGGGGCTTGTATTACACGTGATGAGATATTGATTTGAAACACATTCCCATAGCACAAAGAACTGCACCGTCAACACCGTCGAAAATGTAGTATTGTTCGTATTCCCTGATATATCCCTTTGGAACACATTCCCATAGAAAACGTTGACCAGTAATCAAATTATGCGAACGAGTTTGAAATTGGTATAGCCTTGAAGTTACACGGGAAATTAGATGTTGTTAATGCGACTCGGATTATTGAAGACGTGTGTGAACTTGAAATGACATGTTTTGTCGAAGGTGGTCACGTGTGTGTGTGGGTGGGTGTGTGTGTTTCTTTTGTGTGTGTGTATAGGACGGAAAAGATAATTTTAAGTGAAAGTAACAAAGAGAAGCTGTGTTTTTTTAATACATCGTCTTTCGCTTTAAACTTTAATAGTGTTTGATTCTTCAGCTGGATTTCGACAGCTGTGAATAATTGTGCTCACCTTACTTTTTTACTAAAATAGGTAAGTAAAAAAGTATTACTAAAAATGCTACGGTCCATGATTCTGTCTGAAGGAATAAAGATGAATGTTATGTCTTCATTTAATTATAAAGGCACTCGAGATAATAGGGATTATAGTGCATTTACTCATAGCGTTTCCGTATTTGATAATGAGACGGAATTCTAACGTTAAAAAAAATATACATACATATAGGCAAATCTGAACTGAATGCTTCTTCTCCTCGTTGTACATTGAATTCCGTCTTAAAACTGTTTAGTTTCAAGAGCAGAAGATAAGATGCCAGAGTGTTTTGATGACTCGTATTGCAACTAACTCACAGATGTTGTGAGAAACATCTGGGGTCGTGTATAAAGCAGATAGTGAACGTTGAATGATAAAAAGGTATCACTTACAGTTTAATGTTAAAATAATATAAAAGAAGTATATTATGTGTTTTAATTTTGATATCGTATCTAGGTGTCTGTGTGTCTGTAGTATGTGCTCGGAGACCAGCAAACATTGACGATACGAGCTGGGAACGAATCAATAACCCCCCTAGTACTGAGCCCGACGTGCTACTAAGTGAATGATAATAGAATAAAAATGTGGAACGAGAGAAAAATGAAATGAAATCTTTGAGTTTTACGTCCCATGATTATGCCGACTAGAATAAGGAGACGGTGATGATGAGAAATGAATGAAATGGTTTAATGAAGAAAGTGGGAGGAAATGGAAGAACCCAGAGGAAATATACGCACACGGTGTTTGTCCACTACAAATTTCACTTGGTAAGAGCAGAATTTTGAACCCGGAATTTTGAATTTTGATCCCATGTGTCAGAGGTGAACGCTCTACCTCTGAGCCACCGAGGTCCCCTGCCGAAAATTTATTAAAATTTGGTCATGGTCAGAGAACAAGACGAAGCAAGGATATGAATGTATTAGCCATTGACAATATCATTTTATAGTTTTAAATAAAGTGTATATCTGTCTGTCTGTCTGTGACCTGGGGTCAGAAAAGGGAGCCGAAAAGTATCAAAATTTAGTCATGGTATTAGATTAAGACGAAGCGTTTTGGGGGTGGTAAGCTCGGTTTCACGTTACCTTCAAATTTTAGGTAAGAGACACCGCCAATAATAGGAGTAGGTTATCGAAAATGTAAAAATAATTCCAAGCCTTTGATATTAGTGTCGAATTCATAGTTTTCATGGCCGTTGTGTTCAGGGATGATACTCAGAACTCATTAGCACACCACGTAAGGGTTTTGAAGTTGGGGTACACAGGAGTGATATGGAGACCTGTAAAAATACTTTTAAATGATTTGAACGGTCCTCGAAATTGAGATATCTTATTTCCTACGGAACACGAATATCATATTGAGTTAAGTGATAGTTTTCGCAATCATTCAGACACCATACCCTCGTAAGAGAGAGAGAGAGAGAGAGAGAGATGAAATCTTTCAGTTTACCATTCCACAAATATTCTCTTTACGCTGTAAAGCGGACTATATTAGTGCCAAATACATATTTTTTGTGGTCTCTTAAACTCTGAAAGAATAATTATAAAATTCACGTACAGAACGTTAGTACATTAGACAACACAGTTGAAGGAAACTGTGAACATACATTTGTTTCAGTCCCGTGAAATATGAAAAAAAGTTTAAAATTATTTTAACTAATGTATGCTTTTTGTTTCTTTGAAATTTCCGTCTTTCCGTATAACGAATTAAAATCCATGTTAATTTATACTGTTTATACTGATTTGGAAAATGATTATAAGTAACGAGGTGCATTTTTATTTTAGGTTGAATACAAATAAAAAAAGATACGTATATATTCGTTATCCTTATCGTTATCGATATTGTTATTCCTGTTCTTTAAATACTTATATATATCCTCTTTTCACATACCTATATACACTTTAAAAGTACTTATATCTTATTTATATCTTCCGTTTTACATAATACTAATATATTCCTTATAAATAGTTACATATACATACATATGGGAAAATATTATTTTTCAATTACTTATATACATTATAGGGGGAATAAAACGGAAAACAAGAGTGTACAAGAAATGTTAAAAGAAAAAGAGATTACGGCCTTTATTAACGACATAGAAGAAGAAAAAGAATACATACCAAGAAAAGAGACGCAAGTTCTTGTAAGTAAAATAGATGACATAATCGGGATAGAAGATGACCATCATGAGAGGAAAACAGGATTTCATAAGGAAAAAATAAGATGATGATGATGAAAGGAAGAAGAAAGGAAGACATAAGAAAAAGGTAGGTTCACCAACAAATGCATTTGCTCAAGAAGAAGAAGAAGAAGAAGAAGAAGGAAGAGATGTAGTTAATGAAATTGAAAGAGCAGAAGAAGAAGAGATGACCAGCAGTGGCAAAGAAGAAGAAGAAAAAGAAGGAAGAGATGCGGTTAATGAAATTCTAATTGTAGAAGAAGAAAAAAAGAAGATAATGAAAAAGAAGAGAAATATAAAGAACTATTAGACATAATAGAAAATGGATGTGATAGAATGATAACACAGTAAGAAGAAAAGGAAGCATCCGTCTGTATTGAAAATATAAAAATAGGTTACAAGAAGAAGGAGAAGAAGACGTCGAAGAAAGGACAAATGAAGAAGCGTTGCTAAATCTTACGTTTGTGCAGATAATAGAATATTCTTACAATGAAGAAGAGAAGAATACAGAAGAAGAAGAGTTTTACGAACATGAACTATAAAATTGGCTTAACAATTTGTTTCCCAATCCTAGAAAAGAAGAAGAAGAAAAGATATATCCATTATTTATGGACACATTAGCAGAATCTAATACAGAACATGAAGAAATTGAAGTTAATTGAGAGGATATAGAGAAAAAGAATGGATGAATTGCTTTCTGAATTATAAACAGAACGAAACACAAATGTACAAGTGAGGTTTGGAAATAATAGGCGTAACGATGGAAACAGCAGATTTCATATAATACAAGAACGTAGAAGAAAATACAGAAGAAACTTTATGGAAAGTACAATGCTAAGATTTCGATTAGCCCCCGTGTTTGCAGATGAAAATCCTTTTACTGCATTTGAAACAAGTCTAGGGCCTCTAATATATTATTTGCTACGTAATGTAGACCAGCATGTTATTTGGTTAGAGAAAACGATATAGCACTTTTTGGTGGTTTTCAGAGAAGCAAGAAATCTCTCAGCAGAAGTTGTATTGACAAGTTATGAGAATGTACTGCAAAGTAATGTGGCTTTTCATATAAACGAAGATTGTATAGCGAATTTTCATCATGTACGTATGGCAAGATGAGAAGGTCGTTTGGAACAACATATTTGAATACCGTGGAATATGTAAAGGCAAATCCTGGTATTATCACAATTAAGAACACAGGTACAATATGTTTAGTTCATGCAATCGTCCTCCTCATAGGACTGAAAAAACACAAAGGGAGTAGAGAACGTAACCTTCATTGATTCACTAAATTTTCTTCGTATGGCATTAAGTAAATAAAGTGGTGAGTTTGGTCTTCAATCTTGTAAAGGTATTTCACATCCTTTTTGAATCGACGTGAGAACCAAACATATGAAGGTACACTTCCAGACATTAGGTATTATGGAGCAGATATCATGAAAGTAGACGAAAGACACAAGTTTCTGGAATGGTATACTGAACATCATAGTTACACCTGTAAAATGAAATAACTCATCATGCGTTGTGTACAGGATGTGGAAGAAATACGCCAAGCATGTATTTCCTTTATGAACACATTTCTATCTGAAACAAATGTAAATCTCTTGTTTGAATGCATTACAATTGCTAGTGAATGTAACTTGATGTATCGAAGAAAATTCTTAAATGAAAATGCAATTGGTATCATACCAAAAAACGGCTAGTACGGAGAGATGTACTATCAATTGAAAGAGTACAATGGATAGATAGGGAAGAAAACACTGGAAAGATTCAAATTGCCAATGCTGCACGTAGTAAGGAAAAACGAATTTCATAAATGAAAGTAGATGGTGAATGGACAGATCCCTATACAGGAAAAATATACGTGTGGGAGTATGAAGGATGATGGACACACTGCTGTATTTTAGCTACCCTAACAACAGAGATAAACCATATATAACGTTGCTACAGATACAATGGAATTTCGATATGAAGCTACGAAGAAGAAGTTTCGAAAATTAAAAGATTTTGGCTGTAACGTGCACGAAATATCGGACTGTGAATATAAAAAAAAAAACAATTGGCAGGAAATGAAGACATGATGAAGTATGTTAGCAATAATCCATACACAAAGAAAACACCGTTGAATTTTCGTGACGCTTTTTGTAGAGGACGTGTGAATGCTATACGTTTGTATCATAAAGCACAAGAGTCTGAAGAAGAAACAATCTGTTACAAATATGTTATTAGTCTTGTCAACTCTATGCCAATCAAGGCTCGATTTGGACTTACCCAGCATCCACAGTGTCACTATTCATCTTTGCACATGAATGGGAAACTAATATCGTCTTTTACATGTCATCTTCACGTCTTGGTAGGGGTTGTTTCAGTGTCTCGCCCTCATTATTATGGAGAAATTTCAACTAACGTAAGCATACAATTACCATTTAAAAAATAAGTGTACAGGTGACCTTTTTTCGGAGAGGAATTCGTTAACTACTTTTTCGATATCAATGTATTGACTTTTTTGCTTTCCATGGTAAAAATTCCCAAAGGGCTCAACTTCATCTGCACAATTGGGCTATGAATATAGGTTTTAGTGATTTAATACACTGAATGCTCGCTTAGATGTTGCTCTCGTCACAGGGAAAGTGAGATACAGTTATAAAAGAAAAATGAAATGAAATATTTAAGTTTTACGTCCCATGATTATACCAATTACGCTAATGGTGGCATTAATGCTGAGAGATGAATCAAATCGTGGAATGAAGAAGTGGGAGTAAACGGGAAAAACCCGAGAAAACTCATGCACACAGTTATTGTCCATAATAAAGTTCATTCGGCGCGACCGTGATCGAAGCAAGGACCTCATGCACCATAGGTAAAATTATAAAAGAATAAGCGTCTAATCAAATACAGAACATTACTATCAATGAGAGTTATATAAGATTAGATCTTTGGCTATTTCGTTCTAAGGTAAACTTTCAATCAAACTTGTTGTTCATTACTGTTCGAAAACTTAAAGTTGTTGCTGCATGGACGTCATAAATATTTTCAGTAGACTTCAAAGTCTTCACAACTTATTTTTTATCTAAAGCTAAAGTAGTTGAATTTTAGACATTGATGAAAAAGTGTGAAAATATATAAAAACCTCCAAAGTGGAATTACGAAACTTGAGTGGGCCCTTTTTCGCTGTAGGATTCCCTTACCATACTCACCACACTAAAAGTAGCTGACATTATTTTCAAACATGAGACGTTATTACAAGCTTTTCATTAGCTTACAGTTCTCAACTTTGTTTTGTTACATAATTTATTAATCGTGCCGGAAAAAATTGCGGTACCACTTAATGGTGACTGCTTTGAAAGCAAGTGCAAAATATGAGGATTAAATGTCATATCTTTATTTTCGTGTAGAGAAGAAACAAACTTGTGAACCAAAGGTTTAAGAACAACTCACGTTTTTAATATAAACTTTGCCGGAGATTATTCACTTATATCATCATAAAAGAAATACGAAATACATTCTGAAACCAAGAAATACAGCATACAACTTTGCAAGCGGAGGCAAAGAAACCTAACGTAACAAGACTAAAGACAAATTTTTACGGCATAGTGATCATGGTTGAGTTGTCAAGTTCGCATCAAGCCGCCGTCGAGACAACACAGGTGCTCTGGTGCTTACACAGTGTACTATAGCCGATAGTATAGTGGTCCATATATACGTTACGTGTATTTCATTCCTTTCATTTCTATATCGAAGCAATTCTACTGACTTAAGCTTTATACCTCGTACTCTAAATTATTGCCGTATCAGTGCAAAATGAATATTGAATATAAAAAAGATTTTCAATTTAAACTGTAATTTGACAAGAAGTTCCGGGCAGTTCGACCATTCCCCTGAAAATCTACCATTGGATTAACTCCACTTTCCCAGGTATTTTTGATCACATCAGTGCCATGCAGTTAAATACTGATTTTTTTGTATTTTTCTAAAATTCAAAACCCAACACGAATACAATGATTTTGCACGTCAGGCCCCTGGTGAGGTCCCATTCACTCATTCAAATAAGGAAGTGAGTTTAGTTCGAATCATTTGCGCCGCAGATCCGACTACCCTCCTTCGTGTGTTTGAGTTTTTTCGGAGGCACCGAATAACTTATTGAATGAGGCTCTTAGTGCATATGGTTCAGTGATGAAAATAGATGATCAGTGATCGGCCCCTCCTTATCCACCTGGTATTAAAACCGGAACTCGCCATGTACTTATTAAAATGTCATCTCATGTGCCATCCCGACTTCTAGCCCATGGTTATAAAGTAGGAATATCATACAGTGGACAACCGATTACATGTTTTCGCTGCCAGAGCTCTAAGAACACAGTAGCGAACTGTGTACTAAAAACGCGGGGCCCAACCCTGGGGGATAGCGAGTGTAATCTCGACCACTTTCCCGTCAATACCCCGCATGGCAGAACTTTGAAAAGCGACTCCTATGACATCCTACAAATTAGCTCCACCGGTCATTTCTACGAACTCTGTTGACCAAGAAGATGATCTTGAGCATCGATCCTCGGTTACCGGACGAAAAGGAGTCCCATGCACTTACAATAAAGTCGATTGAGAAAGCGAGGGAAGATACCTAACTTCCCAGTAAACGAGTGCCTTTATCGACTACATCGGAGGCCTCCGGCATACGAGTTGAGCAGCATCTCACCTCACACACCATGGAGGTTGAACCCAACCCATCACCAGTTGAGGATAGGGAGGTCCCGCAAGAGACACAGGAAGAGAATCTTGAACCCCTTGATAGCGATTTTCTTCAGCATGAGACACAAGGGATTATATTTAGCGATGTTATTTCTAAACAAAAAGGACGAAGGTTATCCCGGAAGGAAGAACTGCATTCTCACTTGGAAGGCAGCCAAGTCTCTCTGTCTTGCGAACGAGATCCACGTACTCGCCCAAAACAAGTGTTGGACACAGATACATAAGGTATTGGTCTTCAAGGTCAATGGATACGAACTCACCCCAAGTAGTGTGGTATGTGCCTCCTTTTTGTTTTGTATTTGTACTTTATCTACGTTACGTCTGTACAATTCAAGTGCCCTCCGATTCTAATAGTGCAAGTATGCAGAGTGAAATAGCACTAGCTATCACTTCTGCTACAAACACGAAATCCTTGAGTGTTAGTTGTGTTTAAATCTACCGTCGACGTATGTGTTTTATTTTAGCTGCAGCCTTTAACCTATTCATTAACATCTATCATGGATTTTGTAAGGTTTTTTGCTTCCATTCTTAGTTTTAAGACTCATATTAAATTTTAGTAGAAAAACTTACGTAGATCTCGACATTGAACAGAAGTGTTACACTACGAAATTTTCCTATATATGACTTTAATAAACTCTATACTTTCTCACGATAAATTTAAATCGCGCAAGTAGTGACGATAAAAAGGCATAATTAAAACAATTTCTCACATGCCATAACCCGGATGAAGTTTGTGTGAAAAAACTTATACAAGGTTAATTACACAATATGCTGGACTATGATGTGTTTGTTATTTTAGGACCCACCACTGGAGTAGGGATGTTTATCAGGAAAGGATTGGGTCATACCAATCTTACTCTCTCCCCTGGCGGACGTATTATTCATTCTGTCATACAAGGGCTCCTGGTCGTCGGACTATATTCTCCTTCTGACTATACAGCTAAGAAGGAACGGGCTTAATTTTATGGCCAAAGTTGCGACAATTCCTGCCTCATCATATTTCTCGTATGGTAATCATGGCTGATTGGAATACCACTGAAACCAGCACATTTTTGGAATTTTTTGCGGGCTTATCACTTAACGGATGTAGTCGTTGTTTCCAATTCACCGAGGATCTATACCCATTGTACTTCACATTTGAAAAGTAGGAGGGACAAAATATATGTCACTTCTGACTTGTTTCACACTATTATTGACGTACAGACTATTATACCATCTTTCACTGATCATGCAGCGATCAATCTCCACATAAAAACAGATCAACCTCTGCTGCCCTTAGCATGCCAAGGATACTGGAAGCTAAATACATCCTTATTTCAACACGACGGTTATCGGGAGGAACTGGCACAACAATATTCCTATTGGGAACGGATGCAACAATATTTTCCAGATCTGGCCTATTGGTGGACGACATTTCTTAAACCTAAGATCGATCGGATCTTCCAAGGTAAAGAACGCGAAACACGACATCATCGGCAGTTGATGTTTGAATTTCTCTATCAGGCATTGCTTCAGGCATGGTGTGCGGCCCCCTCACTACAGAATAAACGCACCGTGCAACAGCTCAAGCTACGAGTACAAAATCTCCAGGCTCCCACACTCATGCCTTCTTTTATTAGTGAGACCACATAGTATACACATGCCCAGGAAACTGTAACTATTTACGAAGTTGCACGTCTGCTGCACCGCCGGAAAAAGGTTACAACAGTAGCTTTCCGTCTCCCGAATTGTTATATCACTAGTGATTAGATTCAGTTCCTAAACGTTTTCCGAGAGTATTACTATAACTTTGTTCAACCCCGACCTTCTGACACCAAGCTTACAACTCAGTTTTTTTCGCTTATTCCCAAACGGATTACGCAGGAAGAGGGTCGTGACCTCATGCGCACCATAACTTTGCAGGAAATATGGATGGCCCTCCAGGCAAAAAGGAAAGGGCGCGCCACGATATGAAGGTGTGTCGTACGTGTTCTATAAACAATACTGGTTCTTTTCTTTCAGATACCCTAGTAAAGTTGTTTAATACATATTCAACGGGAGGCCCCATCCGCGGTAAGGTCGGAATCACAATTTTCATCCCGAAATCCGCCAATTCCCTGAATGAACAGGATTAAAGACCCATCACTTTACTGCCTACGGATTTGAAACTGTTCACCCAAATTCTGTCGGCATCTTTAAAACTCATATTACAAAAGTATATTAGTCCATACCAGGAAGCCACCCACCCCAAATATAACATTTATTATGTGTTACATTCGTTACGGGATTTTATAGCGTACGTGTAAGCTCGGCGCATTAAAACGAGGGTCTTTGGCATATATTTTTCTTCCGCATATGGCTGCGTTGATCACGAGTTTCTTCTTCAAACTTTAGACACCTGTGGATTTTCTCCTGCATTTCAACAAGTCATAAGATACTCTACCAATCGGCCCAATGTCGAGTTCAGATCAATGGTAATCTTTCCGAACCATTTGCTCTGCAACGTGGATTAAGGCAAGGCGATAGCATCACGACGAGCTTCTTTGTGGTAGTTCTAGATAACTGTCTCCGGGCTCTGGCATAGATTACCTTTCCCAGTATATCGGAATAACATCAATTACACATCTTTGGATTTTCGGAGGACGTAAACGTAATTGGAACTATGCCCGAAGATAAGCTAACAGCCATCCGCATAACTATCGAGTTCAACCTGTGCTCCGGCTTGACATACAATAAACGCAAGACCAAACTCCTTTCATTTCACTGATTCTCTCTACCTTCCTTACCTGATTCACGCTCTCACATTCCCATGGTTGATGCTTTAAAATTACTCGGCATAACTTTTCATAGCGATGCACGCAAACAAATGGATGCTGTCTGCCGTCCTACCGTTAATCAGATTAAGCAGATGCTATACTTACAACGGTTCCGTGGTCTGCATATAATACATAAGTTTCAATATCTCAACCAGTATGTTGCTGATAAACTTTGGTACTACGCGCGCACTTTCCCCTCCCTTCTGTTTACGCTTGCCAAATTGAATCTGTAATTATGTTGTTTCTTTGGCGGGGCTCCTTCTTCCGCCTCCGCCACAACACTATTTATCTTCCTCGCAGCGAAGGGAGCCTTGGACTCGTAGACATCCGTCTTAAAGGTCAATTATTATACATGCTAGATGCGTATCAAGACGTTGAGCCCCACATGGACTATACAGGGGTGTGGGTTGAATGTTTCTGGCCCGAACACTCTCAATCAAGGAATCCGCCTTTCTGCAGGTTTGGCAACTTATGTCCTACACATGTCACCAATCTTGTTCAAGCATGGACATATTCTGGTGAGCTTGCTACCCCTACTAATATACTCTCTAAACCTTATACCGGCAATTGTTGACAGCGTCACTTGTATATGTGAGGGACCGGGTACAGGATATGTTCCCCAATAAACAATGGCGCCAAATTTGGCAAAATCAACGAACCGTCCTCTTTTTGCACACACAAGCAGTATGGATGACCATAGTTCAACAACTGCCTGCCACACAGGAATGACATGCGCATTGGACGTGCCACAACCCTCACCTGCAAATATTGTGGCCACTCCGACACACTACAGCATCGATACGTTTCCTGTTCAGGTGCCGATATTATTTGGAACCTCCTTCTTCGTATGTTGAGCTTGAACTTCCGTACACTTGCTCCTTTATTTACCGCAGATCTAATCTTTCCTGCATTTCAGTATTACCCAAATCCAAACATAATACTGTCCTCGATTTAGCAGGTACCACATTGTTATGTTCATCGTTCCATGCCGTGGAATGATGAATTCTTATATTTTGACTTTTCACAACGGGAACGCCGCAAATATCTTCCAATCGATCGATCTAGACTGTCCTTCAGTGGGTTTTTGCAAGCTCCTGTCCCACCTGTCGGGAAGGACCGGGAGGCAATGAGTTGTGCTTGTAAACATTTTCCTTGTTTGATGCATAACCATCATCATAGCAAAAGCCACTAGGTTCGCTCAAACCACACCTTGGAAATTCTTCCCAGTTGTCGGTCCTACATTACACCTGTATTGTATCCATCTACTTTTCCTATGTAACAGTAGTGACAGTATAATAAATACTAAAGTACTCAAGGCACTGGATCAGTAATCTTGAGGTTACTTTAGGATTTTTAATGGCGATTGATCGACGATGACACACGTTCAATTATATTGAGATATTTGAATACTCGGATGTTTCAATACTTGAACTACCAAATCTTCAGGGATAATAATAGTAATAATAATACTTATTATTATCTCGCAGAAGATTAAAAGCTAGGTGCTAATTATCGCTCTCGTCATACCGTTACAAGCAGAAACGTGACATTTTGCAAGATTATTTCTGTTTTGTTTAATGTTGCCCACGAGAAGAGAAATTTCTCATGTTGTTTTTAAAACAAACAAAATAACATGAGAATTACCATTTTACATTCGAGACGAGATAAGGGTAACTCAAATTATCATGTCGGTTTAGAGGTGGGAATCGAGACGAGATGAAAAGTATCGTAAACATTTCTCGTCTTGTTACGATACTCGAAATATTGCATGTCCATATTTTAAGTAACAATTGCTCTGTAGACGGAATCTTATAAGCTTTTGTTAGTTTGCATTTTACAAGCTCATTGAGTTATGGTCTGTGTAGGTTTTTTTTTAGCAAAGCTTTTGTAATTACCTCTGCAAATCGTAAAAATCAGTTTATTATATCCCTTACTGTTGAGTGATATTCAATTATTTCCATTACAGTTATTTTTCCTAACACAGTAGAACACATTCAGCATGAAACGGTAGTGGAAAGCTTTTGTTTCAAATGTTGGTAGGTGTATCTTAAAAGACGCAAACACTTCTCCGAAATCGCTACGTTTAAGCAAGTTTTCCCAAATTTTAGGCCCACTTTAAAACTTTTATTATTATTATTATTATTATTATTATTATTATTATTATTATTATTATTATTATTATTTTATTACTATTATTATTAATATTATTACTGGGTATTTGAGACCTAAATATTACGTCCTATTCCAATGCAAATTAGCATATTAAAGTTAAGAAAAATCAAAAGAAATTTGTTGGACACTCTATAAGGATGAATTGCCTTATAAGACATACTTTGAAAGAAATAGAGGGGCGAAAAGAAGGTATCAGCTACTGAACAATATGAAAATCGAACTTTCGGATGCCTTAAAAAAACTAAATAGAATTTGTCTTCATCTCGATACATGGTAACGCCCTTTCTTTGGGTAAATGACATTGGATTATGTTTGCGTTTTATTGATATTTCAACAAAATATATATAGAAAAAAATCGTATTTACCAATTTTCGCCGAACGCATATATGGAAGGTGTTTGAAAATGACGAACCGAAATATTATTTCTTTTTTGTAAAAGTGGAAGAACGTAGAAACAATTCCACAATATCGTTTCAGACAAATTTATGACTCATACTGGACCTTAAGGATGACCGTTTTGTATTCAAGAATTATTTGCGAAACACGCCAAGTTTTCAGACAGTGGGAATCGAGAGTGTAGACTGTGACGTCTGTTAGTTTCCCCCTTGTGAAGGAAGTCGTTTCAAGTCTAACTTGTAATAACGGGAGAAATTGACTATTTTTCATATTATAATACATAAGAAATATCAACTTTGTAAATTATAAAATGTTCCTGAATTTCGTCCGAGAGACTCGAACCGCAGACTCCTACTCACCAAACGACTGCTAAAGCTACTACCCTAATTCAGCTCTTCTAAGTAAGCGTCAGGAAACACTTGTCTATATAACAAATTGCAAACGTTTACGATTGCAATATTTTATTAACGAAGAAACACTGATTTCGGTCATGATAAAATACTATAGTCCAGAGAATTTGTTTATTTTTTTAAAAAAAAGACCGAAAGTATCTCCGTAACTTACCTATATTATATTCGGTATATTCTCGGTTTACATTTTTTTTTTGCAGTAACGTTGAACGAGAGGGACACGAACACAAAAACATCAAGAACATTTAATAGTTCAAAAGTTCTCCCATCTGGAACCGAAACTAAGACCACGCCAACTGAAGTATCTGATGGGTGGGGTGCCTAGTTCGTTCCCAAGGCAAGAATGCTTGAGACGGACAACATTGTACTCGTGAGTCTTCTCGGGACACTCACTTGCTTTTATGTCCCTCGATTATGCCTGTTACGTTGAAGCAGAATATGGTTAAACGTAAAGATTACATATTCTAGCTGTTAACAAAAACCAATAAAAATTAAAAAACAGTTTCATATTATTGCTCATTAAAATGTTTTCACAAAACGTATTTAGAAAAAACGGGGAATCGCAATCGTGTTTCGTTTTAGGTGAAGGTATTATGAGTCTGTTGTTTCACTTTTGAATCGAATTACGATTCCCCGTTTCTTTTCTACATGTTTTTGTGAAAACACGTTAATGTGCAATAATATGCAACTGTTTTTCGATTCGGAGTGGTTTGGGTAAACAGCTTGAAAATATAATATTTACGTTTAATGTCCCTTGATTATGCCTGTTGAGGAAGACTATGATTAAAGCAAGTAATTTATGATGGAAGAATTGGTGGAATGAAAGAGTGGGAGTGTTCCGAGAAAAAAGACGAGCGTGATGTTGTCCGTCTCAAGCTTACTTGTATTGGGACGAACTAGGGACCTCACCCATTAGATAGTTCCGTACGGGGTCTCAGTTACAATTCCCGGTTGGAGAGCCTTTGAAATATTATATTTCTTCGATGCATCCGTGTTCGTGCTCATCTCGCTCAAGGTTACTGGAAATAAATTTAAAACGTGAATAACCTATTATAATAGAGATAGATTACGGAAATACTTTCGGTCTTTCTTATAAATTTAAACTTGAATTCTCTGGACTATAATAATTTATCATGACGGAAATCAGTGTTTCATTGTTAATAAAATATTGCAATAGTAAACGTTTGCATTTTGTTTAATAGACGTTTGTTTCTTGACTTTTACATAAAAGAGCAGTCTTAGGATAGTGGCTTGAGCAACCGTTTCGTGACTCAGGGGTCAGCGGTCGAGTCCCTCCCACGAAATTCAAAAATATCTTATAATTTACAAAGTTGATATTTTTGATGTATAATAACATGAAATATAGCCAATTTCTGTCGTTCTTTCAAGTTAGAGTTGAAACGACTCCCTTCACAAGGGGAAAACTAACATGACGTCACAGTCTACACTCTCGTTTCCTACTGTCTGAAAATTTCACGTGTTTCGCAAACAATTCATGAATACAAAACGGTCATCCTTAAGGCCTAGTATAAGTCATAAATTTGTTTGAAACGACATTGTAGAATTGTTTCTAAGTTTTTCCACTCTTACTAAAAGTAATAATACTATTTCCCTTCGTCCTTTTCAATACGCTCCATATATTCATTCAACCAAAATTGGTAAATACAAACTATTTTTGTTTTGTATATATATTTTGTTAAAATATCAATATAACGCAAACTTAATCCAATGTTTTTTACCCAAAGAAAGGGCATGTGATGTGATAAGGACAAATCCTACTTACGAGGAAACGGTTCAAGTGCAAACAACCGATTTGGCTCGGGTCTTGATATGTGTTACTGTAGATAAAAATAGGAGACACTTATTTTGGCGTTTGGGCCCATACGCAGAAATTTCCGTAATATCGGCCCCAAAGTGGCCCTACATGCCATAGCTAGGAAGCAAATGACGTTACTCGCTACCTGGTTATAGCATGTATTGCCACTTTGGAGCCCCGTATTTCGGAAATTTCTGCATATGGGCCCAAACGCCAAAATACGTGCTTCCTACTTTGGTCTTCCGTAACACATATTCAGACTCCAGCCAAATCGGTTGTTTACACTTGGGACCGTTTCCTCGTTAGTTTCTGTTAACTCAATTGAAGGTTCGATTTCATATTGTCCACTAGCCAACACCTTCTTTTCCCCTCTTTTCCTTCCAAAGTATGTCTTATAAGGCAATTCATCCTTACAGAGGGTCCAAAAAGCTAGTTTTGATTTTTCTTTACTTCAGTATGCTTATTTGCATTGGAATAGGACGTAATATTTAGGTCTCAAACATTCAGTAATAAAAATATTAATATTAATATTAATAATAATAATTTAGAAGACAAATTCCGTATGAGGACAGATTATATTAAAATCTGAAAAATTGCCCCTAGCGTTAGGCAAAAGTTAGAAAATAGTCAGGATTAGACACAATTGTCAGGACCATTAGAACATATCCTCTGCATACGTCCCTACAACTAGCTAAATGTTAAACGGAAAGTTTCCAGGTCAATTTCATGTAGAAAGTAGGGATACTGAACTCAGAAGAGCTATACAAAAAATTGTTTTTAAGTAATTGTTATACCAGCTAAGTTACAGAAGAAGTCAATGATGAGAATGAAAGAAATATTGAAATAATGAAACTGGGAGGAAGCGAAATCCGGAGAAAACTACTTACATGGTATTTATTCAGCACAATGCCCACTAGGCGGGATCTGGTGAAATAATTATAATAATAATAATAACAATAATGGTATTAAAAGTTTTAAACTCAATGAGGTGTAAAATACAAAGTAACAAAAAGCCTATAAGATCCAGTCTACAGAGCAGTTGTTACTTAAAGAATGGACAATTTCGAAAATCGTAACAAGACGAGAAATGCTTACGATAACTATCGTCTTGTCTCGATTCTCACCTCTAAACGACATGATAATTTGAGTTACCCTTATCCCGTCTCAAATGTAAAATGTTAGTTCTCATGTTATTTTATTTGTTTTAGAAACAACATGAAAAATTTCTCTTCTCGTGGGCAACATTAAACAAAACGGAAATATTCTTGCCAAATTTTATTTTCCTGCTTGTAACGGTAAGACCGGAGCGACAATTGTCTCCTAGCTTTTAATCTTTTACGAGGTAATAATGAGTATTATTATTACTATTATTATCGCTGAAGATTTGATATTTCAAGTATCCAAACATCCCAGTATTCAAATATCTGAATATAATAAAACGTGTGTCATCGTCGATCAATCGCCATCAAAAATCCTAAAGTAAAAAAGTGCCCGACGCGGATTTCAACCAAGAACCTCTATATTACTGATCCAGTGCCTTGACCAGTCAACTACGATCACTACGCCGTAAACGATCCGTCTTTAGTCTTGTTACGTTAGTTTTTTTTGTCTCCGCTCGCAAAGTTTTATGTTGTATTTCTTCGTTTCAGAACGTTTTCGTATTTGTTTTATGATGATATAAGTGAATAATCTCCGGCAAAGTTTATATTAAAAACTTGAGTTGTTCTTAAACCTTTGGTTCACAAGTTTGTTTCTTCTCCACACCAAACTACAGATATGAAAAATTTAATTCTCATACTTTGCACTTGTTTTCAAAGCAGTCACCTTTTATTAGTAAAGCAATTTTTTTCCGTCTATTTAACAAAACACGTCAAAAAATGAGTTAAATGAAGGATGGAAGAGTTGATATCAAAGTTGAGTACTGTAAGCTAATGAAAAGCATGTAATATTGTCTCGTGTTTGAAAATAATGTCAGCTACAATTCACTAACTTGTATTTGATTTGGTTTAATCTTGAAGATCTTGAATACACAAACACAGTTTAGCTAAAAGTAAAAAACAAGATGAATGGACGAGATTCGGACGTAGGACCACCAGGAGAAACCGTTCACTAACGCCTCATCTATCAAGCCAACACGTTTTATAAGTTATAGATTTGCATGCAAATGATACCATTATACGTTTGTGCAATCAATGTTTTGCTCTTTTTCTCTTCAGAAACGTAACATGTATACGCCGATTCGTTTCGTTTTACATTACAGCTTTGAAAGATATGACTTGTGTTTGAGTATAGGATGTTACTTAAAAAAAGGAAATACGTTGATATCGAAAAAGATTTAACGAATTCCTCTCCGAAAAGGATCATCTGTACAGTTATTTTCAAATGGTAATTTATAATTATACTTACGTTGGTTGAAATTTCTCCATAGTTATTGGGACCAGATACTGAAACCACCCCTACCAAGAGGTGAAGATGACATATAAAAGACGTCAAATACGAACAATATTAGAGTCGAGTTCATGTGAAAATATGAATAGTGACACTGCGGATGCTGCGTAAGTCCAAATTAAGCCTTGGTTGGCATGGAGTTGACAATGGGAGAGTGACAGGCAAAAATAATCGAAAATATCCTATATTTGTGTCGAATTGATAGTTTTGTGATCTCTGACATAAAAGGTGATATTTCAGATGTGGATATAAGCAAGGTTGACCGTGTTGGCATGAGGTCATAGGGGAACCAGTGAAGAATTCAGAACAGTTTCTTTCTTAGTACGTTTCAATAACAAGCGGGTTAAAAGTGATAATGCAAAACACTCATATCACAGTCGGAAAATCGGAGATATAACTTGTGGGGAAAAATTACTAACTGCTCAGTCTCTAAAGTTTTCATTGATTTGCAGGATCGTAGACAAGGCTCTTTGGGGGCATGTTTTACTAAAATGTCTATTATTATCTCTAAAATTAGATATAATTTACAGAGAAGTAGTGATTTCGTGGAGCAGGAGCTCTGGATTGCAAAGGCCTTCAGTCTATGTATGTCCCTGCTGCTCTGAATTGTCATAAGGTCCTCTGCAAATGTAAGACGTAATATGTAATTGAGAAACCTATAACATAGTATAAAATAATATATATAGACAATATGTATTATAAATAAGAAATACAGTAGAAAATAATTATAAAACATAATGTTGAAGGACAAGCTTTTTTAAACAATTATACTTGAATGTAAAATATACTTTTAAAACAATTTTACTTTTATGCAAGGCTACAAACTAGTGCGGAGTGCCATCTGGTAGCAACTACTCATCTCTTCGAACCAGAAAACTATGAATTTGACACCAATATTTTTTGTATCCTATTACTTTTTTTTGCTTATAACCATTTCCCTCCCTGGAATGGTTTCAGTGTATAAGCCCCCACAGTAGATTCTTGAGATGTTAATTTATACGTATAGTATATTCGTTTGAAATTCCTCCAAGAGCCAATGTTGCACTGTACGTGTTTTTTCTGAGTCAAACTTTCTAAATATATATATGCATACATTACAGTAAGAACTGAATTTTGAATTAACGCTGCCTGTCCTCGTTGTGCAAACATTCATAATGATATACCGTAGCGAAATGAGTTACATTAAGGTTTTAAGATTAAATATCAAGTTTGAAACATCGCAAGTTAAAGAAACGCACGTAATAACAAATATCATGTTTGAAAATAATTTCGAATTAAACTAGCTGTGACTACATTACTTCAAAATTAAACTTCTGGAATGCACAATGTGAGCGTAGCTCAAAGAAAATAATCAATAAGAATGGTGTTGATTCGAAGCTCGGACTATAAACGTAGGGGTAAATTACATTAACCATTCACCTAACAGACAATAACGCACATGGTTTGGCACTACTTTGTCAGATGGTTCTGACAAATGTAACCTAATTAACATAACTGTAACAAATATTTTTGCTCTAAAATAAGTTCAGAACAAGGAGAAGTTCATTATGCACATTGTAACTAAGTTACAAGAGGTTTATATCCTATCCGAACGGTGCATCCACTAAGTCAACTTTTGGAACATCGCATTAAGTTAGCTTTGAACGCAGCTAAGGGAAACGTATGTTCCTGAGTACAGAGTTCTCCGTAGCAGAATTGATAAAGTTATTGTTCGATAACTACAAGGTTTGAAACCCGTCTCGGAAGCTGCAGATTTTTTAAATTCTTAATTCCTCAGTTCTCAAGATCTTTCTCTCCATTCGTAATCATCTGATGCTCCCAAAAGTGCGCATCACCTTAAGTCGACAACTGCCTAATGTGATGTTAGTAGTTCGAAACCTTACCTTCTTCTGTTTTACAAAATCACAATTTTCGTCATAATACGAATGCTGTCCGATCATTTTCCCCAGTTCTAAATCTGTGTATTTAATCCATTCCTCTCTGTCTCCATACTTCAATCTCTCTCTGTCTGTCTCTCTGAATTTCGCCCAGGAACTCATATAGCTTGAGATCAAACCATCGACTATTGAAATCAAATATAAGCTCTCTAGCAATGTGCTATCGTAAGTCTATAGGTTTGTTGCTAAAAGCAGTATCATTTTAGATTTTATTCAGGGGGGGAGAGTCTCCGCCGACAAAAAGGTTTCACTTTTTTATTAGTGTATTACTATACATTTGCTCAAAAAATATGTATTGTGAAGCTGAAGGGAGGGGAAATTACACCCTCCTGTGAAATTACAGCCCAAATTACAACCCAAATGACGCCCTTGGAACATTTGCTTGGAATTACTGAAAAGAAATGAAATGAATCATTGAATAACACTCATTTGTGTCAGTAGATATTCCCGAGCTCTGTTCGTGCATTACAGACTTTAGGAAGCACAAAACTTACTGCCGTTATTGGCAATTTCATTAGATTTCCTAGGGAGCATCTTAGTAGCTTGCAGTCTTTAAAGAATTGGAAGAATGAAACTAAAGGTATTGATGAAACTATGGGGAGATTGTGTGACTTTTTTAAAAATAAGCTCTTAAAAGATATTTCAGAACAAATGAATGAAAAAAGACTGTTTTAAAGCTATAACATTGTAAACCTGATTCGTGATTTTTTTTTGGCTGAATGGAAAGAGTGTACTACGTCACGAACACTGCTTTAGACAAGGAGAGGTGGAGGAGGGGGAGAGTTGAAGGTGGATCGTACTAGAAGCATCTAATCGATTGGGACATGTATTTCTGGATGCATAAGAAGACGGGCAAGAGTTTGTTATTAATTTTGACTTTTTTGTAACAATTTCTATGCCGCGAACTGCACAATGTTTGACACATAATCAGTTCTTCTCTCCAAGATACCAAGATAACATCAAATACGCATGTTTTCACATTGGCTGTACAAGATACAAGCAGTACTAATTCATACTCCTGTAGAATTCTCCTTTGGCACTAACCATATCCCGACATATAACATTTGTGGACAGATTGCTGTGATTCGTTGGGGTTGGTGTAAGACATTACTTTGTTTACAACATTTGTTTGTGGAATATAATTATTGTGATGTTTTTATTGTGTTAGATATTGTGCTTATGAAACTGTCGGTCTGTTATAAAATGGTGGATAGTACTTGCAATATGTATTTTATTTCACGTCTAACATGTGCATTCATACTTTCGTCACAATTGTTTGTCATCTATTGTCCATTGTAGCCATTGTAAATTACTTGGGGCCATTTGGTGGATATGTTGCTCTCGTGCAATGCACTTTCTTAGTAAGTAATATACACGTATGATTTACATGTAGACGTATTGTTACACATAGTTGCTTAGTCATGTCCTAAGGACGGACACAAGGTATGGCTTGAGTCGCCTTGCGTTTTTCTGTGCATTATGTGCACAGAGTTGGGTTAGTGCATTAAAATAACATGAGTTACATAAGTAACATGTATTCCATTTAAAATAAATGAATACATAAATTATTATTTAAAACAAAACATAGTTAAAAAATGGAACACGGAGAAAATGTCTTCTCCAGCCTGATTAAGTAATTCGTTAGAAAAAATAGAATCCTATGCTGCTAATAGAGCATGGGCGTGGGTTCCTTATCTAAAATTGCTCATGGTGGAACTGACGTCAAAAACTGCGTCAATGTGGAAGTAAGAACGCGGAAAAGGCGTAGGTTGGGTTGACTACATATAACGACAGATATCCCCGAGCTCGCGTCCTTCGACATGATCACCAGCTTGAGTAGTCGACTTGCTGTCACTCGTAGATGAGAAATTAAGGTAATGTAACTTTAGTTATTTACACTTGATTGGTGATGGCGATCTGAGCACTTAGGAGATAGTCCACAGAGGGACATTGCCGTTAATATTCGGCTTGCAGTTTGACTTATTAGTTTCCCACATAATCTCCCAATTGCAAGCTGTTAGAGTAAACCTTAATATATGAGGTAATTTCTAAACACGAGTTAGAATTCAGGTTCGTCTAGCAGGTCTCAAACAAATTGCCTAATGGCATAAGTTGTATTTCCAAGTAATATGCTGTTTTGTAATTCGTCAAATGTGTATTTCCTCTGTTTATATCTTTTCATAAAATTGTAGTAAAACTAAATCTTAGAATGGCTTCTTTTAATTCAGCAACGCAATCCCTCTATTTAACTAAGAACTTAGAAATTATTGAAGTACTTAAATCTTTATATTAAATGGTATTATTTTACAGTGCACCCTCTCATCTGAAATACAACAACCGAGCCTTAAATGAAACTAATTGCAATTTTCTCATCCTCTCTAAAACTACTAGGGCTGAAGGCGTATTAATTACCGAAGCTTCAATGAAGTTGGATCATTAAAAATAGACTGCATTATTTTAATAACTTGACAAACATTAGCACCCCTCGGCCTATTGTCCTACCAACATTGAAATAATGGGTAGAGGAGA
Organism: Thermobia domestica; assembly: GCF_964235325.1. NCBI lineage: Eukaryota > Metazoa > Arthropoda > Insecta > Zygentoma > Lepismatidae > Thermobia > Thermobia domestica. Next base: position 103,217,488 of record NC_137458.1, read on the forward strand.
ACGACAACACTCGCAAAAACACGAAAACAAGAAGAAAAAATAATAAATAACGTAACATATTTATGGCGGATGCCTTTGGATAATTAACTAAATTCTAGAAACTATAAAACAAATCTCTAGTGCTAGATCACATCACCAAAGAAGACAATTTCTCAATGCTGTTTTATGGTAAATCGCGAGTGAAAATTTTATCGAAGTTTTCGATCAGTCCCTAGTGTTAGTGTGTGAAATTAAAATTAATAAAACACGCGACGTTTCCTCTTCTATTAGTCCGGCAGTGAATTCAGTACTAGGTAAAGTCCTTTTAGTTCATTGGCGTGTTTCTCCCAACGGTGTCATCTTACGACTCTTATATAAGAGTAAACTAGAATTACAGTAAGTAGTGAGCCACACAAGTAATTTTATGTGTACGAAACTTTTTATTTTTAACTTCTCTCGTTTTATGTTATTGTAATTCATTGCATTCTTGTTATACTTTCGCGGAAGTACTGCTGGATCTCTTTTGCTAGGATATGGTCCATGTAAAACCTATCTACACCATGAACTTATCCTTTGGGTTACAGATCGTCCCAAGCTGTATGGGTTTTTTATGTGGATATCTCGCCTTACATACACGCTGTGGGCGGTAGCTAGCCTCAAATTCTATAACATTCAGTTAATTCATGCTTCCACATCAGAATGAATCAGCGTGAGACTCAATTTGCTTTACGATGTTGTTAGTAAAGTTAAGTAAATGAACACCGAGTCGCGATATATTATTCAACCTTGTCTCATGTACTTGCAAACCTTTAAAATAGGATCAATACTGCCAACTGTGGCGTGTATCGCCTGGTTGCATGATAATTGTGTTCCTGTAGCTTATTGGGGTCACACGTATCCTAATCTTAGCGCAGCATGTTCCTCCTGTAACTTAATTGCAAGTCCCATGCTCTGGCTGGGAATAACTGCCTAAGAACATTACCTGTGCTAATCCTACAAAACCTGAAGGTACATGACACGAGAATTGAATCTAAATAGTTCCTCGTGTGTATCAAAAAGATTGAAGATCATAAGTGAATAAATAAAAATATTTTATTGAAATAAGTAGAAATCCAGCAATTTTCCGTTCTTTATAAGAAGAAGAACAAAATATAAAAAAGGGAAGTTGAGTGTTCATGTTCAAAAGAATTTAAAAAGAAGGACGTTTTCATAATATTTATATTTGACGCTTCACTTCCGAAGGAATTAGCTTTCAGTGATTAAATTATTTCCTTATCGTAGGAAGTAAGTGATCATACGCTGCCCTGGATTATGAATCCATTGAAGAAAAAACAAGGGAATTTTAATGAAATTAGTTTTGCACAGGAAATAAAGAGAAACTTCAAGATATAGGAAAATCTCATTGCCCTAAAACACAAACGGTCAAGCATCGTATTATACTGGGTCAATGGAACAGTTATTGTTAGATTGACTGCAATAAAGTAAAACTGGAAGGACGCGCTTCCCTCAGTTTGGTCGCTGGAATAAGAATCCGCAACCAAGAAACTTTGACACATAGAGCCATCCCAGACAAGTCGAACCAACGACTCCCAGCCAGCAACTCGGTGATCCTCCCGCGAGGGGCTATGTATCGACGCCAATGGCTGCATCTAGTTCTATACCGACTAGAAACGATATCGAAATACCAATTGTAAGTCTGAGTGATGAACTAACACCCACACCTAGAGCTTTATAAATTAATTCAGATGTAAAAGAAACACCACCCGGTTTGGAGATCAAAATTCTAGTGAACAACATAAATTTGAAGAAAGAGCTAGAAATCGCAGATTTAATAGCTGCAGGTCAGGAATGCCATCAGGGAACAATTGAGATAGAATCAACCCCAAGTGTACTGCCTACTGTTTCCTCGAACCTAGGGCCCTTAAATGATAAAACTTTAGCCGTTAAGGAAAATAGATTTAGTGATTTAATTTTAAGTACAGAAACTAATAAAAGTTGTGCATCAAAGAAACCAGAGTCCATGAGCATTTCATTTCCCTGTTAAGTATTAGCAGTCAGAAACAGTATTCCGTTGACCTGATTTTCAATCTTTTTATGTTGGCAGTAGTGGTGAAACAGTTTATGCCCAGATAGACAGCAGAACTACGTATGGTATCGAACCGCAGACCTCTGGAAGTAAAGAGCCTATTTATGCTAGTATTTTGGACCGAACCAACAATATCGAAAATCGGTTAATGACAAGGTTAATGGAAACCAAGTGCTCTCTTTGACTCAAACCAAAGATAATGCAATAGTTGAACAGATTAGGCATTCATTACAAACAGAATTGTCGTCTGTAATAGGGAACTTACTTCGAACTTTTCCTAGACAAATGCGAAAAAATAAAGCCCAAGCTATAATTGTTCGTCGCCAGGATGAAGGAGAAGAAAAATTACGTATTCTAATTCAGGCCGATCCCATAGCTTTCTTCGAAGATATATTACCTGAGGAAAATTTGACATCTAAATACAGATTCAGATGTTGTGGAAGAAAGATGTTAGGGTTCAAACAGATTATAGGTTCCCTAAAATAATTAGAATAGAAACAAACCCGCAACATAAGGTCTTACAAAGCATAACTGTCCAAACTAACCCCATCATGTTTGATAATAATCTCGACCTGCAAGAGAAACTGCAATATTTGGATGGTATCGACAATATACTTAGTGTAATTAGGAAAGTTAGGTAGTCCAATGGGGATGTTAGTAGGGCATATTCAGATGGTGAAGATTCTTTGAAAGATGATCGGCTGGGTTACGAACTACAGCAGTTACAAGACAAAGAAACAGCACATTCCCAAGAGAATAGTTCACAGTTAGCTCCTGCGCGATCTTTGGATGATAAACAGAAGCATTCCCAGAATTATGAAGAAAAACTCAATAATGACCATTGGGTCCGCCTACTGTTTCTACCACTCGACCAATGATCAACGAGCCTTCCCTAGATGAAACTAGTCAAGAAGATGTTTCCATCGCTCCTGCTCCAGTTGAGAGGATCTTAGATGAAGAGAAGGAAATTAACGATGACATCAGCTCTGTTCACCTTGTCCACCAGGATGAAATCGACGAAAAGGAAGAAGACAGCGATTCATAATATGAAAGTAAAACTAACGAGAATAGTGGCAAAATTTTTGAATACTCAGAATTCAGCAAGTCAGTAATTTGTTTGGAGTAAATAGAAAATAAGAATGCTCCATCAATCTCTCTTCCAACAGAGCAATTTTAACGAACAAATTAACATTTTAGTAACAATAAAATGCAGCCTACACTTAGTACTAGTTCTAAGTCTAGATCTAAGTCTAATAATAGCGAATTAGCTGCTAGCAAAGTACTGAAAAAGTAATAACAAGAAGACAAGATAGACCCCTTACAGATAGTGCTTATTTCGCCACGTAGTTGTGTAGTTTCTACCACGTCAGCGGTAGAGAAATTAGAATTTAGCTATGGTGAGATGACATAATTAGCATTATAGTTTAGTCTAGAACAAAGCTCACAGTTGGAAAGTAGAAACTTAAGCGATACCGACTTCAGGTGAGTTGAAGAGCATGATAACAGCTCAGCTTCATGAGACAGGTCCCTGGACATGAAGGATGAGCCTTACTCACATACATTTAGTAAAAATGGAACTTTTGATAGACAGGAACCAAATTCTCCAGCATTTTTGAAAACAGGCCCTGAAATAATACTAACATGAACTCAAAATCTAATAAGACTTTAAAAGTAGTCCGGCTACTCAGCCGTCTACACAATACAGTTTTGAAACAAATACATTTACAGATAAGTAAGAAACAGGTCAAATTAGTACCCCTACTCCCGAGGGTGAAAGTCATAATTCTACTATTTGTACTTAACCGCCGGAATTTTAGATCTTTCCTAATGTCGAAATTCCCTATTTTCTGGTGTAAAATATGGGAGCATGGAAAATTTTTTAAAATAATATGCATTGTTGCCAAGATATACGTGTGGACAGAGACACAATTAGCCGATTTTCTCCCTTGTTGCTTGAAGGGGAGGCATTGTCGTTGGGCTTAATAGCTGTAACAAACAACTCTCCCTTAAGTTAAAAAGCTCTCTCTGGTATTGTCTATTCCGCGAACTTGGAATACTATTTAGAGACCAGAATGAGCAGCGTAACGAAAGTAGTATGACATGTATTTATAAACTGATGAAGGACTTGCGGTTTATACAAGGACGTATCAATGAAAGCGAGTTAATTGGTAAGATTAGAATGAGTTTGTTACCAGACGTCCTGCATAAGCTGATGCTTGAGGTGGACGATATTAACAAACTAGATCAGGGCATAGAATACCTTACAAAATACGACACTGCCAAACGCAAGGTGAACATAAGGGAAAACCGTGATATAATATAGCAAAACACACGGGTAGATTGGCCTGCATTGAATGCCGCCAACCTTTCTTCTTTCATGGACATCTCTCACCTCTCGTCAGACTGTGTTACAACAAAATCCTCTAAAATGAGGTATCGCAGAGTTTAAAGGAACAGTCTTGTTTTTTTTTTCTAAGTGAGCTCTGTGCTGTTAAATTAAGGGTAGTATCCACTGGACGAGTGGGCCCATTGACACAGAAGTTATGCTGAGACTAATGACCGTCTCTAAACACTACTCAAAAACTAAATTCACTAAGAGCTGGGTTCGAATTCGTGGTGTAAATGCCCCAACTAGTGAATTGTTAAGGGTCGTTCGATTACCATGGTATATTACGGACCATATGGGCAATACTACTAGACAATACTAGATTTTGTTGTGATCCAATCAAATTATTGCTCTTACTAAGCGATATCTTGTGCAGATTGCATACAGTTACGTGTGCTAGCGATGTTGCGAGATCATATGAGATTGGCTGATTCTTGTGGGAATTACGTCCAAGACTTACGCTACGAATTGTCAGAACAAAAGTGGAAGTGAAAGCGTAAAGGAAGGAAACACAATCTTACTGTTTCAAATAGATATTCAAAAAGTTACGTAAAGCGTGAGCGTTTGAGAGATGTGGGTACAAAACAGCGAAATCACCCGAAGAGTTCGAATGGAAAACGAATTCCAACTCAAGGAAGAAACTGTTTTCGCAACCTACTCCTCGTTCTATGGCTATTAAAAATTTATATAGAAAGAGAAATTTTGTTGACTCTAGGGATTCTTCACGTTCTTCTGGGTATCACAGAAATATCCAATCGTTTTCAGAATATCCTGGTCAAGGTAGTCATGTGCACGTGGTTATTTTATATATACATCTATATTAAACCATCCCTTATTTAAGGTAATTTCGTATTGCGATAAGCACAGCCGGTAAATGTATTCTATATGAGAACGTAAAAACGCATAGGGAAATAGCAGCTCCCTACGAGAATGTTAGCTCGTGTCCACTTGACGACTAATTCATATAATGAAGTTTCCACATTATAACATAATTTAGAATCTACAACCGTGAAAACGAAGAAACTAAAAGATACAGGAAAACGAATCTTTGCAAGAAGCAACTAGAGAAAGGACGACATCTGCCCAGGAATTGATGAACATCTCCGGATGAACGGTGTTGCCAACTCAAGAAAAAGTTCTGATGTTCTCAATCGAATGACCTAAATTGTATATCATCATTGGTGCAAACAATAAAAATAAATACAGAAGAGATGGCAACCTCGCATCAGTGTTTCAAACTTTCCGAAAATAAACGTAAAAAATAAGTAAAATGCAAACGCTTTGGCGCAGACAGGGAGTGAGACTAACATTTTGTGAACCTTAAATTAAATATCCACAAGGACTGTTTTTGCTCACTCCAAGTCTAGAAGGATCTGTTGAGCAGTGTTGCCAGCAACAGAAGGCAAAGTTGGGTTTGCAAAAGGTGCAATCATTCGGAGAATGTCACTAGTGAAGTATGGTTTAAAACCTATAATGTAAAGCGGCAGAGAATGAGGGGCAGTCTCATGGTTATGTGAGATCGGTAAGTCACATACTGACCGAGATATATTGTTAAAGCTACGGCATCGTGTTATAGTCGAATATACACAGTTAAAGAAGCATTCTGAAGAGCCAAATTAAAAAGACACCAAGGATTTATACTTCAAAAATGACGTTTTCTTCAAGGCCTCCATGGCCAAGTTGGAAGGGCACGCGCCAGCAATATAATATCTGCTGGTACGGAATAACATCTGGGTACTTTTTTTTAATTTTTAGTTTTTTTTTATTCTAACCTTAGTGTAAATAAATTACTCGTAAAGGCGATTTAACATATTTAGAGGCTTCTAGTTGTCCATTGGTGGTACACCGACGGTTACGGCACGTCGAAGAACATACCTAGAACATACTAGGTAAGTTGCCTAGATACATATCTGGCATGTGCCTAGGGATGGACATAGATTATGACTATCACTTGCAAAAGCCAAAGACAACATATAAAGAGTCATAACATTGCTAAGGATATAGGCAGTTATCTACTACTGTTTGGAAAAAGATATCTAGAAAAAGAAGCTGGAAGTTTGGGAGCCATAAAATTTGATTCAAAAACTTTCACTTGTGCGAATTTTTACCGAAACATACTCGCGCCTTTTTTGAAGTCATTGATCTCGAAGGATGAGAGTTGTATAGCATACGACAGAAAATTGGAAAGAGATTATAGTTGAAAAGGACAGAATCTGCAATCTTTGAGATAGAGCTCGCGCTGATACCCGCGGAAGTAATTGGTTTGTTTTTTGGTATTGAAAGGACATCGTGGATCATAATTTGCTGATACCGGGCAGAACAATAGACACGGGACTGTATTGTTGACAATTAGCATGGGTGCACCTAGCAATTCAAAAAAGACGGGAGGAATTGATCAACAAAAACGGGGTCAAATCCTACGCTGAGGAAGTCAGACAGCACACATGACCGTCAAAATTGCAAGAAGTTGGTTTCGAGGTTTGAATGCACAAGTATGGCATTAATATGCTATCAAATCTTTTGGTCTCCATAGAACACCATGAACATATTGAGTTAATTTCAAAAGAGGAGAGTGAAATCACGTCTCACAAATTGTTTTACCTGAAACCAAGGAATTTCTAAAGATACGGCTGTGCTGTTGCTGCAAAAATTATTGAAGTTCTTCGAAGAATATTGTGCATATGTGTTTTTTCATTATATTATTTCCAAATAGCAACAAATGTATTTTCAACTTTGATTTCGAAGACATATTTGTTTCTAGACAACCTATAGTATATGAGTGTATTCTTCCAAAAATTGAGATGAAACAGGCCTCAATGAAAAATGATGGACAATAGAAAGGTACATATGACTTGATGTGCCAGGAATTTTTTGGAGCGTAAGTTTACTTTCATGGAAAATATTCCTAATCACTGAATCTGGTGCTTTAAGACTCTCTGCTTCCCCCGAGATCAAAATTTAACCGCAGGCAAAGTTCCTTTCCTTCCATTAAGGAAATTGTCGCAAACGATAGACCCACTTCAATGTACAGTAAAAAAGAACGTCCAGTATTATTAACAACATTAAAAGGAGTGTTTGCGGAACAGTATGTGAACGTCGAAGACAACTGCTTCGAAAGTAATTACAGAAGCTAATCAGGCAAGTACAACAACTTATAAATGAAGTAATTATTTTGTGCATAGCCCCGCACAGGTGAGTTATATTAAAAATTAAAATGAGCGTTTTCGTAAATAGGCAATTTTGAACTTATACTAGAAAAAAATCCATGGAGATGGAAGTTGAGAAATAAAACTAAGATTTTGTTTTAATATTGTACTTAAAAATTCATTTGTGTTTCAGCCGATGCGATACGCTGCTTCAAAGCTGCTCATACTACGAGATGAAAGGCGATTGCTGTTCAGTTTTCAGGAACACTACATACGGAGAATTTAGCTGTATATCAGGAAAAAGTTCGGATTTCAGGTAGGTTCAGTATCATTCGCAGATATAAAATGAGTTATTTCAGCAAATTTTATTCTCTATTTTATTTGGAAAATATTTTTCGCTCTGAAGCAGAGTAGAATTTCGAATGATTTTTTTCCATGAAAGTCGTTTTTTTTTTTTTTACATACATCCATTAAATAATTATATTTCTTATAACAACTAAATGTTTCAAAGATTTAATAACGTATTATCTCGATTGATGCAATTCATCGAATGCAAATTGTATTTATATGCATTGCAAAATTTACTTGAACAAGTGTAATTATAATCGTTTCCAAAATAAAACATTTTTCTTTCATGAAAAATAAAACACACTTTGTTCATTGACTTTTATAGGAAATATTACACTGATTTTAGTTGTTTCTGTACCTTATATGTTTAGATTTTGTGACAGGAAAATATTTTAGTCACAGGATTTGCTTTGAGAAATTAACAAATGTTCAAAGGTGTTAGTAAGTGTTAATTGATACTTTCCTTTACTGCGTAAGATACACTACATTTAAGAATCCGTCACTAATCTGCTAACATACTTCAGATCCACTGTTGTTGGTACACTTCTGGCTACAAAAAATCAATACCGCCTTCCAGAACTTAAGCCCAAAAAGTTGAATCTAGATACTTGTGTTTCCCGGATCCCCTTGCAGTGAAAGTTAAGTACCCTCCGTTCCGTTAAGTGCAGGAGCAAAAATAGACGTAGAGGATCTCGACATCGGTTTCAGTAAATATTCAAGTGGTATGTACAAAAGCAACATAAAACATGAAAAAATGAAGATAAAAGTCAAAAAACTGATATACTATATGATACGAGATTAAAGTATATGGAAAGTACGCCGTGAACAGAACAGTAACAGAAACAAGAGGAAGAGATCAACACATGTGAGCTCTTCGTGTAGTGGATAATGTAATGGACTCGCATACAACTGTTTATTTTAACATGGGTTGTATTCGAATCATGTCTACGAAAGTAATATTTTTGCAATAAAGAATCTGCATTTTACTGGCAAAGAACATTCATGTTTTCATGCAATAAATTTAGAAATGTATCAAAGCTATGTAATATAGCACATCGCATCATATATATAAAACAAAATCAGAACTCATTCTTCTCTTGTCCAAAATTACCCGGGGCGGAAGTTGCACGTTCGATTATGACCTGGACTTCATATGGTTTGGGTTCCACGTTAAGCAGTATATACTGTGTTTTATATAACATAGATATTGGAGGGGACGCTAAACCGTAATAGAGTACAGTCTACTTCTAACCTTAAGCAGAAAAATGTTCATAACAAAAACTATATTTAATTCTTTAGTATTTCTCGCAAGCAGGGAATTCATTTGTGGATTGCAGGCGTATAATTACTATCCTATATTTCACATTATACCAATTAACTACTACAAAAAAACTTAAAGGTGTGTGTATATCTAAGAAACTTGCTCTCCCTCAAGCAAAAGTTTAAATGACGCTACTGCGGAGAGGGTAATCATTATGTTTCAAAGTAACGGTCGCTAAATTATATGAATAGTAACAGAAGCGCCCCTTCTGCATGCTGCAAGAACACATAGGAATAATATTAAAACCAAAAATTTCAATATTGTAGAAATTGTTGCTCTTTTCATTTTTATGAGCGGAGCTTCCAAGAACTCTCAAACGTGTATTGACTTACCTTCGAATAATACTTCATATACTAAATTTCACATTTTCATCTTAAGCATGACAATATTGTACATTTTCTGAATAAAGAAAGGAAATTGTGACACTAAAGAAATTTTTTCTTACCCACCCTTAGGAACGAAATTTTAGAAACATCGAAACACGTATTTTTAAAATTAAAATTAAGAGGTTATTTACCGAATGATCATCACTTTTTTAAACAATTCTTTCTACAAGTACTTGGCACTTTAAAAGTAAAGAAGAGAAGGAAATAATGCATGTAAAAATGACACCCTAAGGAGAGGATTTCTTATTAAAACGGTGAATCATATTTCCGTACTTTTAGTCAAGAGCTTATATGATATACATTGTGATTATTTATAGGATTTATAACTTCAATCAGTTATATTTCTCTATTGAAACCACATATAGACTTAGTTTAAACGTCATTATATTTCAAAACACATTACTCTTTTGTAACAAATCCATTATTGCTCAATGTGTGCACCTGCGGTCATCCTGGACACATCCCAACGAAAGTCAATTTTCTGCCAAACAGTCGCCAGCTTTTCTGGGGTAACGTCCAAGCTGGGTGTTGTAATGCAATGTTTTAGATCATTAACATTATCAAGTAGGGAAGGGGTAACATCTTATCGTTCACGAACTCCCACCGAAAGTAGTCAAGTAGCTCGTAACCTGGAGACCGTGCTGGCCAGGCAATTAGTCTACCGTGACATATCCACTTATGTGGGAAACGCTGCCAAGAAATTCCCTTACGTCTATGAGGTAGTGCGGCGGGCTGCTATCTTGTTGCCATCATAAGGGGCCATTGTAATCTTCCTTTAACTGTGGAAAAATCAATTTCAGGAGCATGTCAATATAGGTGATGCTGGCGATGGTCCTCTCAGCAAAGAAAAATGGCCCACACACCTTTGCTCTGGAATCAGCGCAAAACATGTTCACTTTCGAGTTGTCATGAACCCCTTTAAGTGAGCATGTGAATCTTCCGTGCCCCAAATTCGACAATTGTGTGTGTTGAGTCGGCCGAAAAGTAGGAACGTTGATTCTTTACTGTATACCACATTGTTCATTGTTCAAGAATGACTCATCACCGCTAATGCGATCCAACATGTTAAAAAAGAATTTATGTTGGGTATGTTGACCCGCTTCTCTCAGTGCTTGAATCAAGCACAGTCCGTATGGTGCCATGGTCAAATGTCTACGCAATACACGCCAAATTGTGGTCTGAAGGATACCAGTTTCTTGTGATACACGTCGTGTAGATTTTTAAGGACTGCGGAAATAAACTCTCCTTAAGTGCTTGTACCTCATTGCCAGTAACGTGTGAGCGCTCTGGAGCCTTTGCATATTGCACAGAGCAACCTGTGCCAAGAAATGTCTAGTGCCATTTGTACACTGTTGGTCTGCTGGGTGTTTCTTTGCGCAATATGTACAGTCGTTGCTATCTTAGTTTCTTCAAATCAAAACACGCACATACTTCTTTCCGCACCAGTGAGTCTCCATTTTCAACAACTGACCGTTGCCGTGTGTGGTCAACTCCGTAACTACTCACTGCGTGAGTCAAACGAGAAGAGTTTTGAAGTATAATGACATATAAACCAAGTCTGTATGAGGTTCCAGTAAAGAATTATAACTGATTGAAGTTGTAAACCCTATAATGAATAGCCCTGTATATGCCAAATTACTCCTCGAACGTAAGTGATATTTACATTCAGTACTTTCTGAATAAAGAAATAGAAATAGTATAGAATTGACACCCGTTTCATCCTTAGGTGTGAAGTTTTGAAAATACTAAAAGACTAATTTATGTGTCAGACTTCCAACCTATCCTCTCCGTAAATGTCGGATGTCTTACAGAACGGATTTCTCCTTCCGCCTGTCTATTGGAAGGTGCTAGAGCATTTTTTAATTTTTTCAATCGGTTCAGCGTCAATAGACTTGGTGTTATCATTTCTGTTAACTCCGTATTAAGGCTAGAAATTGTTAAAATGAGAAATTTCCATTTTTAATGTTTAATGAAGTAAAACTGTAAAGCTAACAGATGGCAAGAAGTGGTCGTTTCTTTTTTTTAAATTACTGTCTAAGGACAAGGAGTTATGATCATTCCTAACACTCTATCTAAGTCGGAAGTGATTCAAGTTTAGTATTACTTACGGTTTCAATTCTGATTTCTAGGAAGCAAAAACAGTACGAGATGCCACGGCGCAGTTTTGTGTAATTCCTTCAGCTTCACAAATGTAGTTTTCACCTTCTCCATTAATCTTCTATTCAAACCGGAAATGGTTTTGAAGTGAACTATAACTAGCTTCAGCATATACCTCGAGAGGACAAAATGTTAATAAACAAATACAAGCGGTTTATTGGAATTGATTCAGTGATTCAAGTGTATATAATATCACTACCCGCAACACACCACCAAACCCCGAAGTGGTTTTAATTTACTACTATTTCGTTGTCAATACTGTTTCAGTAGACAAAAAACGTGAACGATGTCCAGAAGAATTTTATGGGAGTCGCTTAGTTTCTTCAAGGGCATATCGTTATTGTCTCCTCCTTAGACCATCTTTTCAAACCAGAAATATTTCAGTTAATGATTTCCTGTTTAGATCTTTGTCCCATAGAACGAAGGAGAAAGGCGAAGCGAGTAACAGCTTTCTCATATGGCTTCAATGTCCGAGGACTTTGGACGAGGAATGTTTTTAATAAATGAATTGTTAGGATGCCTGTTCATACTCTACAACAGGAGTATTCTGTCTAAATTTCAGGCCATACAGCATGAAATTTAATGACATTCAACAGACAAATGTTTCCGAAGCATATGATATATCGTTTCGGAGATGTTGAATGGCATTCACGCTTGCCTAATTTATCACCATGTAATTCTTGTCACTATGGAGCTATTTTAAGCATCCGATATATACCAAATTCATACTATAAATTAATTGTGGTGTGATTTTATATGTCCAGCCATTGAAAACAATTTGCTGCAAAATCCGCTAATTTTCGCTCTGCTAATTCAAATAACAGGAAAGGAGTAGTGGGTTTTTTTCATTTTATGGAATTGAAAAGGGCATATACAGTGACTCAATACTTCCTTCACCGGTGAGTACCAGGATTGATATGAGTATGTAGAGAACCGGTAGGCTCTGTACGTCATGAATACGTTGCTCTCGATGTCTCATAGTATGGTGTGTTCAAACAAGAGTCGAAAACCGTTCTACGATCTGCATAATGTTGTAGTAATTTCTCGAGTCACCGTGCGCTACTGGAGAGGATTCCGGTGGAGAGCTTTGGATCTCTCTTTATGTCCTGTGCCTGTCGTTCAATTCTAAGCCTCACTACCCTTGAAACCACAGAAATCCAGCAGGACCCTCACAAGAAAGAACGAAAGCTGGCCTAAAACAAGGATTGTCGTTTTGGGGTCGCGTATCTCCGGTGACTAACGGATTCTTCTTGCATGTGTGTATGGGAAGAACGGGAACACACGCCAGTTTCCAAATATCACCAATGTAGCATTTCAAGTTGTTCCAGTACCAGAGCTCAAACCAGGCAGACACTGCTTACCAGACTCTACTAGTTCAACCCATACGTCAAACCAAATACACTCCTAACTATTGGCCTGCTGGACATCAGATCTAACCCCAAGAATGGGTTCCAACTAAGTAAACAATCTGCAAACTCGTCTCTTTAAGCCTTTGGGACTCGGTTAATTTTTGGCGTTTTCCTACATTTTCAGTTAGTTTCTTATTACTCATAAACAATTTACTCGATTGATATAGCTAAGACTTTGGTTTCTAGAAAAGGGCTGTAGCTACGTTTTGGTGTAAGTTACAATTCAGTGTTGCTAACAGAAGGAAAAATATTGAAAAGGTAGCTGTGAACATTTTCGTAAAAAATCCCTAACCGAAATTCAAGATCTTTTGTAGCTGGCACCACTGTTGCAACACGCGTCTAATTTACCTAAAAAAAATGTTTGGTGTGTTGACAAGGTACATTGAAACCCCGAAGTCACTGCCTATGATACAAAGAGAGAAAGAAATATTCTCTGTCATAATACACATCAAATTTTGACACTTTTAACGTATCAGAAGCAAAAATCGAGAGATATACCGGGGCTACAGCCTCCCTAATTATCCTATTGAAACTTATTATAATGCAGTCTGTAGACAAAAGAGAAGGATTGCAGATATTGGTACGTTTGTTTCAATGTAGCCAGCAAGAGAGATATAATAAAGGGAGAAAATGGGAAATTTTCCAATTTTTTACCTACAATCGGAAATTAATCATTTTTGGCTGGAAACACTACGGCAGACGCAAACTATTTGAAGATAGACCTTGGTACACTATATATATGTCCTACAAGTATCATGGCGATATCTCACAAACTAACCATGAAATTAAAAAATATATCTCATTCTACCTCAGAAATTAACCATTTTCTTAACATTTACAGAAACATTAACTGTCCTTCTTCTAATTATCCTACGGTAACTTTGTATGGTACGTTATGTAGGTTAATGACGAGGCTTTAACACACTGGTAAGTTTGTTCGAGTGTAGCCAAGAAGAGGGAAATAAGAGAGTCAAAACTGGGAATTTCATAAAATTTCCCCCTGAAATTTGGAATTAATTTTTTGGGTGGAAACGCTGCCACCAGATAGACGCAAACTATCTTAAAATACACATTTGCACACCACTAGCATATACTACGAGTATCATGGCAATAGTTAATAACAAAGCTTCTAATTACAAAAAAAAAAATATATTACGGTGAAAAGAAAAGTAGGGAAAAACTAGAAAACATTGGGTTTGAACCTAATTACGAATTTGTCGTCCGTCCTGTAATTACCCAGTGGTAACGATCTGTATGCGCTTTTGTTTTACAAGGACCAATGTTCAACTGGCGTAAGTTGGTGCCTTTGAATGTATAGGTAAAAATTTATAAACAAAACTTTCGAATTTTTGCCTGAAGTAAATGGGTGGATAAGTATAATGAAATGGCTCCAGATGAATCTTGGGAGGACAAGTGGGTGGTATATAGGTACTACCATGAGCAAAATAAATGACGCGTCTCTTTATTTTGAAGTTTTTTGAAAATATCTCCGTTTTCTTTATATGTTCGAAATCTCGGAAGGATTCCCCAGCAGGACAGGTTAATAACAAACCCGTTTTTAATATTTGTGTTAGATATTAGCTTACAATAAAGAAATTAGAAGCAAAAAACATTAAATCGACAGAAATCTCGAGAATTACCAACTCTGCTAAAGTGGGAAATTTTCAAGAACGCGAGGGAATTCTGCAGTTCAACACGAAGCAGCGACATCTATGTCAGTGAGAGAAGCGTGGATTAGATCTACAAACGAAAATTTTAACGAAATATTTCTAGTATGTCTTATTATATGCATTATCAGCTAACTCCAAATATATGAATCTATGCTAAGTATTAACGTATAGATAGTGCAAATAGTGGAAATTACCTATGGAAAAAGACGAATTGTTAGCCCAATCGTAATGAAAAATCGTCTTTACTGTAGAACAGGTTCAGCTTACGTAAGAAAGCAAATAGCTCAGTTAGATAAAGCAACGAGTTTGTATACCGAAGGTAGACGGTTCGAATCCCGTGAAGGACTGTTGTCATTTTTATCACTAAGGTTATTTTATTTATTTTTTATTTGGGAAAGAATCAAATTGTAACATATGTGTAAAACTCATGACGATACCAAAAAAAAAAGAGAGAAAATATCGTCGCATTTGCATTAGTGTCTCTAATTTTTGTTTGCAAACAGATTCGTAATTATTTCCCCTGTGCTCACTGATGCATAACGAATGTTTTCCAGTAAATGTTAATTCTAATTTGGAGAATTTTATAGTTTCACAATTTCTCACTACATAGTCTTCTATCTACGTGTTTGGATATTTTGATAACAGATTTCCCTATTAAATGTTTAATTTTCTCTATAAATATTTGTCTTAAATTGAAATTGTTTTGAATTTACTACATAAGCAAAGTTGCCCGAAGGAGGAGAGCTCAAGTAATAGATATTCTACGTAAAAGCAACCTATTGTAGAATGATGATGCTTCTTACCTTTAGCACAAAATCTTAACGTTAGAGAGTCAGAGAGAGAAAAATCCTGTTTTTCCTCCCCTATGACCACTCATCCTAAAGCTCTACCTATAATGATTCGTGTCACATATTTTCGGCTCTCCAAAGACATTCATATTTATTATTATTATTATTATTATTATTATTATTATTATTATTATTATTATTATTCCTGAATATGCCACCATTACATAATGTAACTTTAGACATCTTAGTTTATAGTGCTTTCTTTAGTAATAATTTGAGCAACCACGTCACAAAATTTAAAATGTATGAGGGGGCACGACGTTTTATTTCCCCTCCTCTCTTTTCAGCACCCTCCAACACAAGGTATATAATTTCTGAGAAGCAGGGCAGACAAAATGAATAAGAAATATATTTAGAGCATCCTTTCCTCCTTCGTGAATGTAATATCACGTAGCATTTTTTATTCTACTGAAGACGACCCTAGGCCGTTATGGTTAGGTAACAAAAGAAATACCTAATATATTTATAGCGCCCCTTAACTGTAATATTACCTCTTCTTTATTTGTTCGAGGCTTCCCTACACAACCAAGGGTGACAAAAAGAATAGGAAAAGTGTCTAAAGATTACAGAAGACTTTATAGTTTGTCAGAAACAAGGCAGTATATACACAACATTGCTTTCGTTAACAAGTGTTTCACCCTTGAGTCACTTATAAAATTAGGCAGAATAACTTTTGCCGATCATTGTTCTAGAGGGATTTGTCCAGGATGGTTTGGTGTCGAGCTAATAACGATGAGTATGTTTATTTACATCACTGTTAAAGAAATAGCAAACTTTCTGAAAGGAACTTACTTAGGAAACAGATCTTCCTTCTACTTAGCCAGAGCCCACTCTGAAAAATTGCAACTGGCGTTCTGAGTGAAAGTTCTATGGGACTATTAGAAAAATATATTCCCGTTTCCACGCTGATGGTAGAATTTCTTAAACCGTTATTCAATTACGTTCGAAGGGTAGGCGTAAATAGCGCCCCCGCAACAATGTGGCGTGGGGACCGCACAAGCTGCAAGGCCAAAAAGTATACAGAAAGTACGCAGGGGCGGAGCAGGCAAAATTTTCACACGGGCAAAGTGACTTTTTGGCGCCCTTCCCCTAGTAGTAGCCTATATTTTACATTTTATCATAGTGTTTTTAATAGTTTAAACCAGGAGCGTCATTTCAGATTTTGCTTTGGGTGGGGGGCAAGACCTCTTGATATAAGTAAAATTTCGCGTTTTTCACTGATTTACTACTATTCTAATGATAAAATCTATATACATCTCAAACTCAGGGGGGGGGGCAAATGCCCCTCCCTGCCCTCCCTAAATGACGCCCCTGTTTTAAACCCATTTTCAAAAAGAAATCCTTACCTAGGAAAACTTCACAAAGAATATGGCCCGCTATAAACAATACCAACTCCACCACCCCCCCTGGTCTAGTGGCTAGCACGCCTGCCTTCTGTGGTACCGGGTCCAATTCCCGGTGGATTACTGTTGAACGATAAAAGTGGTTCGGATTCCACTATAATTAGTATCCACATCTCCCTTGCCCATTAAGGCATAACCGTGGAACGCTAAACTCAAGCAAACAAACAAACAATACTTAATTCCCGGCACTCTTTATTCTACATGCCATCTCTCAATTTTTCGATACAGCCCCCTTAGTACTATGAAACTCTCTTCTTCCATAGTGAAATGGAAAAAGATCATATAATTGCCACTACTTTACAAGAATATAAACCAAAAACGTCAGTAGAAAGCACATTATAAAATTTACTTTTTGAGGCTCGTTTTGGTGCCCCTCTTTCTCTGGCGCCCCGGGCAGTCGCCCGGCCCTTAGTCCGCCCTTGAAAGTACGGACGCATAACTAAGGACTGTGGAGGAGAGTTAACCTTCATGTTATGCCACTGGTTTGACGTGTTTGAAATGTTCAGTAAGTGATCGGTTAGTGAAATAATTTCGACAGTTACTGATGTTTAAAGTTTAGCTAAGACAAAGCTACCTAATCAAATACATTTGATATCGGGATGTCACAATTTGATTTTTCCTCACACAAAAAAGATAAAAACAATAGTAATAAAAACCCTTACTAGTACTGGGCTCCTAACTAACTAACAACCTAATTCTTACAGACTAGTTGCTCTGACCAACTGAGTTTCGATTTCTTACGCGAAAGAAGTCTGTTATATTAAGAGGCATGCTTTTCATTATCAAAACTGTTCGAAGTAATACGAACATGGCTTAAGAACAGAGGCGGAACTGAATTACCACTCGATTGACCTTGAGAGCAAATCACCAAAGCGTAGCTATAAACGTAAGTTCAGCATGCATTTCTCTGGAGTTGTGTTCAGTATTCCTATCTGCCAGTCATGCTTGTTCGTAGGAGTAATATGTTACAAACCTGACCTTTCGATACAGCACAATAGCAAAAGAATAAAAGGGAAGGAATTCTTGCCCTTGTTAACGTTGGATACCACCATGTGCAATAAAACTGTCGCGTCTCCTTGAAGTGA
This sequence comes from Thermobia domestica, assembly GCF_964235325.1. Taxonomy (NCBI): domain Eukaryota; kingdom Metazoa; phylum Arthropoda; class Insecta; order Zygentoma; family Lepismatidae; genus Thermobia; species Thermobia domestica. The sequence goes on from NC_137458.1 coordinate 103,235,712, forward strand.
TATTTTATCGAAAATAACTCGTTTTCCTTTATATAGTCTATCCGAAGTTTTTGAGGGTTTCAAAATGAGGAAATGTTACTGACAAACAAGGACGCATTTAGGGATGGGTCCAGGGGGTCCGGACCCCCTCTGAAACCCCAACTTTTCTGTAAATTTAGCCTAATTTTGTTGATTATCTTTTAAAATTTCATTTTACCATTATTCCTAATATTGAAGTCGGACCCCTCCCGAAATAAATTACTGCATACGTGTCTCTGATAATTTTCAATATATTCGTTAAATAATAAAGTAAAATAACTAAACTAGGAGCAAAAAGCTTTAATAATAATAATAATAATAATAATAATAATAATAATAATAATAATAATAATAATAATAATAATTGAAGCGAGCTTAACGAGTTTCAACCGTACGACTCAACCAACGTTTGGGTGCCTGTTCGTTCCTCTCATAAAAGACATTTCATTTTAATGAAACTAGTAAGTGCCTCCTTTTAGCTCTGCGGAGTAACTATTGCTTGGAATATGAATCTGCAAAACATAAGAGGTAAAATTAACCAAATGGTGCAAGTTTCCACTTATATATATAAAACAATTTTGCAATATCAACTACGTGAATCTTGTCCCATAAAAAAGCCGAAACCCCTACACCGAAGAGCCCTCCGAGATTTGATCATTGTCCACACGGACTGAAATTGTCATTTGAAGCCAAGACTTTAATATGAAGCCAATAATTTCTTTAAAATAGACGGAAAATTCGAAAGTTATAAACATGTTAATAATTTTGCCTTTTCTCATAAGGGGGCCGTATTAGCCTACACTGAAGAGCCCCACGAGATTTGATCATTGACCACTTGGACTGAAATTCTCATTTGAAACCAAAACTTTAATATGAAGCCAAAAATTAAACTTTTACATCAATTTAAACTGACTGGGTTCCGGTTCCCCCCACTATTGTTTAGTTTAGTTAAGTGGTAATTTGTGACAGCTTCACATCATCAAAAGAATGTTTCACTTCCCCTCCCCTCCCCTCCCCCAGGAGTTCGTGCTGGATCCACCACTGGAATCAATAGACACTCTTCCTATTCTTTTTGTCACCCTTGATTGTGTAGGGGCTCCTTCGTACAAATAAAGAAGCGGTAATATTACAATCAAGGGGCGCTATATATTAGGTATTTTTTTAGTTACCTACCCCTAACCGCAAAGGGCCATCTTTCGTAGAATAAAAAATATTACGTGATATTCCAATCATGAAAGGGGAGAGGATGCTGTAAATATATTTCTTATTCATTTTGTCTGTCCTGCTTATCAAAATTACTTTCTGTTGGAAGGGTACTGAAATGAGAGGGGCAAAATAAAAAGTCGTACCCCCTCCTACATGGTTGCTCAAATAAGTACTAAAGAAAGCATTTTAAACTAAGATATTTAAGATTTAAACTAGGAAACTAAGATATCCTTACATTATGTAAGGATGGCATATTCAGGATGATGATGATGATGATGATGATTATTATTATTATTATTATTATTATTATTATTATTATTATTATTATTATTATTATTATTTGAATGTTTTTGGAGCACCGAAATTTTGTGAGACGAACAATGATATGTAGAGGTTTAAGATGGGTGGTCATAGAGGAGGAAAAACAGGATTTTTCTCTCTCTGACTCTCTAACGTAAAGATTATGTGCTGAAGGTAAGAAGCATCATCATTCTACAATAGGTTGCTTTTACGTAGAATATCAATTACTTGAGTTCTCCTCCTTGGGTCTACTTACCTTATGTAGTAAATTCAAAACAATTTCAATTCAATACAAATACATTTTAAAACTTTTTCGTAATTAAGCATCTAGGGCAGTGGTGTCCAATTATAATAAGCCTGAGGGCCATAACTGTCTTTACTAGTAAGGTGGAGGGCCGCAGCTAATAATAATAATAATAATAATAATAATTATTATTATTATTATTATTATTATTATTATTATTATTATTATTATTGTTATTATTATTATTATTATTATTATTATTATTACACTACAAAAGAAAAATATAAAAAAATATATTTGAAATTTAACATTCCTATTCAATGTGACTAATGAGGGTGACTAGCAGCGTTTACAAGGGCTGGGGTATCTACATCCATTCCTCTTGTAAAAGATGTAACCCGCAGATGTAAGAGAGAAGAATCTCCAAGGCAGCTTCTGGAGCGATTCTTTGCAATTTTCATGGTGGAAAATGATCTTTCGCACAGATAAGTACTACCAAACAGTGACACTATTTTCCAACACAACACACAAAAGCTAGGGAAACGTTTGTTAGAAAGTAGTCTGAAAAATCTACTCCTTTCTTTGTTCTTGTCTGAAACAATGGGTCAGACTGAAAGTCACAAAGTTCGAGCTGTAAGTTTGGAGCTTGTTCTTCGATGTTTATTGTCCATGCATTAGTAAATAATGCTATGCCGTTTTTTTAATTTGTCAAAATCTGAGAATCTCGCATTAAATCCATTCATGATACTCTCGATGTTTCTACAGAACTCAGAAAAATTAAACGCTTCCTTTTCAAAATCTAATGTCAGACGATTGCAGCTTGGAAAGTATGCTAAATTGTGTTTATCACAAGAAGTGGTGTATTTCTTGCGCGCTATGGCTTCTAGGCAAAATTCGAGGAAGAAAGGGTCTGATTTAAAAAGCTAGATCAAATATAAATTCGTTCATTGAAGTAATCGTCCCTTTCAGCAACGGTTACATTACTGACTCCAGTGTTGTCTTGGATGCCTGCTCCTTTTCGTTGTATAGAAGCGCTAAATGGATGCCTTATTCCGAAAGAAGAGTGGAAACATTAAATGAATGAATGAATATAAATTAAAATATTATCAGTTATAACAATCGTAAATCATGAAAGCTTTGTGGGCCGCAGGAAATGGTTTGGCGGGCCGCCATTTGGACAGCCCTGATCTAGGGAAAATTAAACATTTAATAGGGACATCTGTTATCAAAATATCCAAACACATAGATAGAAGACTATCTAGTGAGAAATATTATGAAACTTTATAAAATTCTCCAAATTAGAATTAACATTTACTGGGAAACATTCGTTATGCGCCAGCGAGCATATGGTGAGCAGTGAGCACAGGGGAAATAATTACGAAACTGTTTGCAAACAAAATTAGGGACGCTAATGCAAGTGCGACAACGGCATTTTTTCTTTTTTTGGTATCGTCATGAGTTTTACACATATGTTACAATTTGATTCTTTCCCACATAAAAAAATAAATAAAATAACCGTAGTGTAGTGATAAAAATGACAACGGTATTTCCATGGGATCGAACCCGCTACCTTCAGCATACAGACTCGTTGCTTTAACTAACTGAGCTATTTGCTTTTTTCGTGAACTGAGCCTGTTCCGGTAAAGACGATATTTCATTACGATCGTCCTACCAATTCGTCCTTTTCCATAGATAATTTCCACTATTTGCTCTATCTTTATGTTAATACTTAGCATATATTCATATATTTGGAGTTTGCAGATAATGCATATAATAAGACATACTAGAAATATTCGTTAAAAGTTTAGTTTGTAGATTTAATCCACATTTCTCTCAATGACATAGATGTCGCTGCTTCGTGTTGAAATGCAGAATTCCCTCGTGTTCTTGAAAATTTCCAACTTTAGCAGAGTTGGTAATTCTCGAGATTTCTGTCGATTTAATGTTTTTTGCTTCTAATTTCTTTATTTTAAGCTAATATCTAACACAAATATCTAACACAAAACACAAAAACGGGTTTGTTATTAACCTGTCCTGCTGGGGAAACCTTCCGAAATTTCGAACATGTAAAGAAAACGGAGATATTTTCAAAAAACTTCAAAATAAAGAGACGCGTCATTTATTTTGCTCATGGTAGTACCTCTAAGATACATTCATCCTTCACGTTTCAAACCTCAACTCTCATTGGTTCGTGAGAAATGGCGCAAAATCGGAAAAGTAGAATTAATTTATTTCTCAAGAATGGCTGGATCGATTGTGTTCAAACTTGTATGTCTGTACAGGTGTATACAAGGGCTTTGAAAAAACTAACAGCTCACCTCGATCATTTCCCCCTCAAGAATATGATTTATCATTTTGGACCCCTTTTGAGCTACGATGGTCTGCGAGCTCAATTATGAAAAAAATTAGATGTCGCTCTAAGACTACAATCACATATATTTTTTCCAAAATTGGATAACGGGTACGCCATAATCAAAATTAGTCAAAACCAACTACAACACACCTAAAAGGGAGCAGTAACTTGAGCACATGGGTAACTTCAGCACATTTCCTACGTGAATGGATGAGTAATCACGCCTGAAAAGCACCAAACTCACTGAGACCCCATTCGATGGTCTGTTGAGTCCCATTCTCATTTTGAGCCAGAATAAAACTGTTAAAATTGGTGTTTATTTCATATGAATCCATCAGCCTGAACATTAATTTGAGGTTAATATTTTCATTACACCACCGTAAATATCGCATTTGAGGATACCTGAAGTTTCAGTGTGAGAATTCAAATAAAAAAATTAATGTTACCTATACCTACTATTTTTCATTCATTCACGCAGAAATATGCTAAAGCTTCATCAATAGCTGTTCGTTTTGCAACTGCCCTTTTTAGTGTGGTATGGTTGCTTTTGGCTAATTTTATCATGGCATGCACGTGATACAATTTTGTAAAAAAAATACATATGATTGTAGTGTTAAAGCGACATCTAAAACTATTTTTTTTCATAATTGTACTCGCAGACCATCGTAGTTCAAAAGGGGCTCAAAATATTGAATCAATTTTTTGAGGGGGGAATGATCGGGGTGAGCTGTTACTTTTTTCAAAGCTCTTGTACACATCTGCACACACAAACAAGTTTGAACACAATCGATCCAGCCATTCTTGAGAAATAAATTAATTCTACTTTTCCAATTTTGCGCCATTTGTCATGAACCAATGAGAGTTGAGGTTTGAAACGTGAGGGATGAATGTATCTTAGAGGTACCTATATATCACCCACTTGTTGTTCCAAGATACATATGGAGCCTTTTCACTGTACTTATCCACCCACGCCTTCAGAAAAATTTTGATTTCTTTTGTTGACAACACTGCGCACGGGCCGGTCAATTCATGTCAACAGGCATTCTTCTCAGGTATCTACGTGACGGGTTTCGAGGAGATGTCTCTGCAACAAAGAGAGCTACCGGAGAAAATAGAGAAAGAAAATTCATAATTTGAAAATTCTTAAATTTTTGAATTTGTGCTGAAATGTGAGAAGGAAATTCGACACCCAGAAGAAAAAAAATCGATTATGATAAACTATGGTCCAACCATATTTAACCAAAAAAATATTCTAATATCTTAATTACTATCCACATACGAGAGGATTTTAAAAAGTGACACTCCGGTGTGTGCCACTTTGGTCACCAGCGTCCGAAACGGTTAATTTCATCGCTTATCGTAAGGTGGAAAGAGATGAAAAATGTATCCTAAAATGTAGTATTTCAGGTGCTATTATATTAGAGAATTATAGGTTGAAATGTAAAGTCCTTAATTGAAGTAAGTACAAGTGCTCCGTGTTTCCCATACTCGGCTACTAAGAAGGAGGGAAAAGGGATAAGTTCCATAATGCCAATATTTTTCTTATAAAAAAATAAACACAATATGAACGTTGCCACTCTCATTATAACAGGAAAACGTTTGAAAAGTATCAGATGACCTTTATAAAGTAGTTAACATCCTAGCTAAAACGAGTTTTTAAAATGTACTGCTGTTGGACAAAAAATCTAAAACGTTTTCAAAAGTGTGAAAATCATATCTAGTATGGTGTGGAGTCTACTTTTCCGTCCAAAACTTCTTGTATCCGACGTGGAATAGACGTATACAGCTCCCGAATCGTCGTGTGTGGAATTTTCTACCATTGTTCCTCCAATGCATGCTCCAATTTCTTAAGGGATGCTAGTGGAGGGAATTGGGACCGTACACGACTTTCCAACTCAGACCATAATGGCTCAATGAGCATAGAAACGCTCATGTGTCAGCTTTGTCGGCAGTGTTCATTTTGTACTAAAAAGATGTAACGTTTAACTTTGCCTAGCTTCTTTATTATCAAAAGCTATTTTCCAATTGAAAAGTTACATTTTATGCATATCGTTCTTCTGCTACATGGAGTTTACTACAAATGTTGTTTCTCTGAGTTCTGTTTCTAAGAAATGTTCTCTCTGGAAGAAAGGTATATATAGTATTATATGACAAACATATTTTACTAACACCTGCACAATGACAGGATTATATAAAAGAAACAAAGATACTTCGCACGAGGAGAATAGGTTTGTGGGAAATAATTGAGTCTCTTTCCTCTTTGAACATTGTTTTGAATGAAGGTTTAACGGAACAAAACATAGAACATAATTTGTTTTGCACATAAATATTGAAACACTGTATCCTTACAAAAACGCCTTTAATCACTTTGATATAATTAAAAAGCCCAGCTTGAAGTTTGTACTAACAATCTTCAAAAATACATCGAATAATAGGTGCAAACGTGTTCCCGGCCAAAAAAAATTATGAATTCGATTAAGTTTTAAGTAATTTTCGACGATTAGTTTTCACCTACCCCTTATCATCTGATGATGGGGTTGACCTTCGACTTAAATGTCATTGGGCGCGTCATTACTAATTTCAGTAACTCAGAAAGTTATCGATTACACATTAGTGTCAGTTGTTTTCCATTATTTTTATATGTCATTTCTCCCAATTCCATCTCTTTTGGTCTCTTACTACCACATTTTTTTTCACATTGAGAGTGCTACGTTTAACAAGTTTGATTGAAATTTCGTTCCAAAGTTAAGCTAGATTATACATTTATATAATAACTTTACATATTTATAGTTGTGTAAGCAAAGTTTTCGATGCTGCTCGTGTAAATTGAAAATCCATGTGGCATGATCTTTCACGATTAAACGTGTCATTAAATATCATTGGCGTTGTAATAGTTTGAAGAACCCAAACTATGGATATGACATTAATCTCAGTCATTTGACACGATTTATTTTTCACCCGTTATTGCTCATTATGACGATGGGGGTTGAGTCGATTGAGTTGATTTTGAGGTTAAGTCCCGCTCAGCAACGATGCTATATGAGATATAGAATCCAAGCCACAAGAGTTCCTGCTGGGAATCGAGCATAGGTCTCACACGCCAAAGGCGCTTAGGTTAACCGCTTAGCAACAAAGATGGTCTACGATGCGATTGACTTTGAATTTTTTTATTTATTTATTAATTAATTTATTTATTCAACACAACAGGCTTTATGCCTAGTTACATTGTTGTTACATATAAATGCAGTTACCCATATATATTATAAAAGTTACCCATATATAATATAAATTTTGATTATCACATATATTTTAAGGCTATTCTTGTATAGTCTCCGATATTCCAGAAACATCTACAACATATATTTTTCAATTACATTGTAGGAAGTACTTATCCCCCATATAGGAGACTTAGCGAGGATATTTGTTGTTCCCTTTTTGCTCTATACTGTACTGCTTTTTTCTACGCAGCTTTAGCTGACGGTACATGTAATTGGGCCTTCGATTTAAGAATGAAATTATCAATTTTACCATGTAGTAATACGTGTAAAAATGAAAGATTCGTAATTTCTCTCCGTTGTTTCAATGTATTCATATTGAAGTTTCTACTCTTTGTCAATATCGCTCGTAATTTGGATACATACCACTTATTTTATAAACTAGTAATGTCAAGAATTTGATTGTATCGTTTCAATCGTATCTATGTGTTTCAGTCTTTTGTATTACCAAGACAGACACGTATATTCTAATTGGGATATCACAGTCTCATTAACTGAAACTGAAGTACAGTCTCATTAATGTAGCATCGTTTTGAAACTCTTTATATACTTTCATAACAAAGCCAAGATTGTTGTCTGAATTATTAATAATTTATTCAATATGATAAGTAAACCTTAATTTAGGATTAAATACCACTCCTAGATATTTAATTAAAACAGATGTCTCTAAAATCGTTCCTTCAGTAGAATAGTCATATTTAATAGTGTTTTCTTTGCGGATTAAGGAAGAAGTTTTGCATTTATTTATGTTCAATTTAAACTTCTCATTGTCAATTTATTTTCAGTTTTGCACAGTCTTCGAGCAAATTAATTTTGTAGTATATTTAAAAATCGTCAGAAAATAGAAGAATTTTGGAATAATGAATGTAAGACGGTAGGCCATTTCCACTAATAGAAATAAGTGTGGACCATGATTTGAACCTTCAGGGAATCCAGATAAGGCTGTGAATCTTGTAGATACATATCCTATGGACATGACGACCTGTTGACGATTCTGCAAGTATTAGAAAAAAATTGCTTGCATAGATATATTAAACGTCATTAGTGTTTGTAACAGTACATTATGATCTAAAAGGTCAAAAGCTTTTTACGCCCACCCGTTAAGAGAGTACGGTGGTATACCATACGATCCGCAAGGTCTTTTGGATTTCAAATTTTTTATGGCTTACTCAACTTCCTCTGGAGCTATTTCACTTAAAAGAAACATATCTAATGTTGCGTAAGCCGTTCCATCAGTATGAAACTATTTGTGTCATAATGCCGTATGCCATTACTGTGAACCGAATTAAAATAGTGAGCAAATACCTCTGCAGCATAGTTGTTGTTTCTCAGTTCCTTACATTACACTAAGGAAGCCTGTAGAAGGATGCCTATTTTTACTTTTTTTATAAAGTTCCAGAATTGGCTAAGGACTCTGTCTGCAATGTGTTCCGATTCAAAACGAAAGATTTATACGCTAACGCTGTTTGTGTTTTCAATTCTTTCCGGAGTTTCCAAAATTCCTATTTGTGAAGCGAAACATCGCCCTTACTGCTTCTCCATTTTTGTGGTGATAGGAGCTATATTTATTTTTATAATATTGTACGTAAAGCAACAGGGATAATTTGTGTTCAAGAATTTCTTAGATGGGACACTTTCAAGTATCGCAGTATAAATAATTTTATAAAACTAATCAACAGACATGTTAATATCATTCAGTTGCTTTAAGGCAGTCTCAGTTAGCCTTTAGTAATTCGTTCTACATTTTAGTGAAATTTGCCTTTTGTAACGGACTCGTTACAGGGAAAAAAATAAGTATTGTGTATTTAGATATATTATCTCTTCAATTATGTATCTAATTGTCATTAAAAAGGAAAGATAAAAACTTGTAACAAAATATTAAAAAATTGAACGAGAAAAAGAAAGATTAAATAGCAATATCAAATGTGTTAAGATTTCCTTTGCTTTCATTCAAGTTCTGTCAAGGTCGTTTGCGTTCGCGCTGGTACGCCGTTGCGCATGTTCGGTGTTCGACGACTGCGAGCAGCTTGCTTCGGCAAGCTGACTTGTGGTTGAAACTTGGTACTGGATACATCGATATTGTGTACCTGGATTTAAATGGGCAGCGCTTGAATGGAGGCAGTTTGGATTTGTGTCTTTTGATTGCTTTCATTTTTGAGTTGGTTTCCTTTTGGTGACAGAATTAGTGTCTCAAGAAAGTGAAATGAGAATAAACAATCGTAGTGAGAATTGTGTTGCTTCTGAAAATAAATTTATTGCTTTGCTCCGTATACGTGATTTTTCAAGTTTGTGTTAATTCAGAGTTAACTAAAGTCTTGTTAAAATACGGAAGAGGAGCTTTGATTCATTCCTTCTTTTGGGTTATTATTTTTTCAAGAGAATAAAAGAAAGTCACTTGTTTTTGTTAACTCATAAGTATAAAACGGCAGTAATTAAAAGATCTTTAAAATTTTTACATGTGGGAAATTGTGGATTCACGTTTAAATTTTTTCACTATATGTTAGTGAGAGAATTGGGCTCAGTTAATTTGAAAGAAACAAGCTCACTAGACCTTGGTTTATTCTCATTTCCTTTCTTATTGAGTATGGTTCAAATTACGGCCAGGAATGTTGAGGAACTCATGATAAAACATGACAAAAATGACTAAAGGTGAGTTGAATTTTCTTTTTGGCTGTAGCGTGTATTGTCCTCATTCATAAATGTCAATGTGGGTTGTGATTTTTTTTCCACAATCGATTAGAATTAAATTGCAAGAATTGACGCGATTAATATTTGAAAATCCAGTGGAGAGATAAAGGCGGGATTGTACCCAAAGCCTTAGCAATATAATTGGCTACTTGTTTCCTTACAGGTTTAATGTTCCTGAAACTTTCCGGTTCATTATTCTTATTTCTGTGTAAGGTTAATTCCGAGATAAATATTCCGGGCGTGTGATGAAATTAATTTTTCTAAAAAGTAAAAATGTTTGAGTCGTTTGAACTATTTGGCCTTGTTTGCGCTGTTTATATTTGATAAGTTTGCTTTATAATAGATATTTTTTTGTTTGTTTTTGGACTATTGATTATTTTTCTACTTATAATATTATTTAACGGATTAAAATTTTCTCGTAAAATTAATTTTTGCCTTTCTTTATTGGCTAATTTATCCGAAATATTTTTGAAAGAGGTAAGACCTCTTATTTGTTGGAAAGCAAAGACATTATCAAAGTTTGCTATAAGAGTTCATGTATACATCGCATTTGATGCTTGATTTAAAATATACAAGAATTTTACAATAAAATATTATATTAGTGGTGTAGTGGTAAGGTCCTTGATTGGCCGTTTAAAGTTAAAATATTATTGCCTATTAGGAACAAAGTTTGAACTATTTCCTTAATGTTCGCCTGAGAATTGACCTAATCTTCAATCATGGAATTGTTATGATCGACTGAAGGGATCTAGTCCTGAATTTTTGCGAAGCAGAGAGCTTCATAATTTGTAATATTATTGTAATAAAGTTTTGAATTGAAACTGTTGTGTGTTATTTAATTTAAAATATTAAACTGAATTTATGTGTAAATTTCTCTCTGGATTTTGGAAAATCTGAATTTAGCATCGCATAATTGATGTGTCTGGTGTAAGCTCCTTCTGCGGCTTTTGTTGGATTTTTAAAAATATTTTTTTAAATTACTCCAATATGCTGCGGATGGGGGCGTTACACTTTCTAAAATTAAAATCGTATAAATTGTTTTGCAGTTTATCTCTTACTGATGGTTGATTCAGATACAATAGGCCTTCCAATGCAGGACGATGCCTATCTTCATAAACCAAAGGGTTGCTGTATTGTTTCAATAGAAGCGTCATCAACATCAGTAATTACTAAGTCCAATGTGCGACAATTCTGATTCTGTAAATCGTTAATCGACTATACACCGAATAAATTAATAAAATTGAAATCACTTCTGCAGAAGCCTGATGAATTCAAGCAGGAGAAAAATGAATTATCTCGGGAATATTAAAATCTCCCATACAAAGAATAGTGCTGCCAACTGGGCAATTGGATTCAATGAATTGACAAAAATTTTAACAAATTATTAAATTGGAGTCGGATGGCATATAAACAACACAAACATACATGATTACAATACTTGTCAGAAGTTCTGTGAGAATAGATTCAAATCCATTGTCATCTATATTAATGTGAAATAGTCTATGACTTTTATGTAACGCGAGAAATACCGCTTAACCTTTTGACTTCTCAAGCAATTCAAGATTCCTATCTTGTCTAAATGCTGTGTATCTGCAATGACATAGCCCAATTCAACAATTGGAATTAGATCATAATTATTTGATACTACATTTATAAGAAATCAGATTGTTTGCTCTTAAGTTCATTCACATTTTGAAAATAAAACGAAAACATTTTATTTCTTGCTTTAATTTTGCTTTCACTACTTCTATTATTTTTATCTTCAACACGGTCACAAGAAAGATTAGGTGGATGGACATTGCTGTTTGTGCTTATATGGACCTGTCCCTTGTGACATTTTTCACATCTGGTGTGGTCATATTTTCGGTTGAGCAAATTTGCACTCTGCACCCGTTGTCTTGAGGAGGAGGGAGACAAGTTAGGGATAGGGTTATTTTGAATTTCCTCACTGACAGTTGAAGGTTGTACAACCGTGACCTACGACTTTTCTGCTGACAACACAGGTGTCCTGCTCCAGGTTTCTTAGGTTTTTTCCATTCTCCATATCCCACAATGGAAATTTCCTGCGGTCCATGTTTCAGTAACTGAACTGCAGATATGCAAAAGCACCCTCTCTGCTAGCATTATTTAAATAAAACAGCAGTTTTTTGCGACCCTCTTTTACTTTGTAGGAGTAGACCTGTTCAAAATGAATGTTTGATACTCTGAGTTTACGCCTGTTGCTTAGCACACTCTTTTTTCTTGTCTCTTAAAACTCTACATATTATAGGATGATTTTTTGTTTCCGTCTTTTTCCCGAATCTATGTACTCTATCGAAATCAAGCTCATTTATTGCTATTCCCAACCTGTTCAGAAATTTGGTGTTGAATTTCTTCCCATGTTTCATTAGCATTTCCACTTATTATTTTTTTTAACAATGACTTCTGTATCTATTTTCTACCGTCAACCGTGGGTTTCTGTCAGGACGGCATGGCGCGTCGTCAGGTTGCGGATCGAGGAGAAGACATATTAATATAGAGGTTCACTGCCAATATACCAAATAAGCAGAACAGACGACAAGGAGTGGTCCTCCAGCTTGGGGGTGTGGGTAAGGCTAACAATATCATCTTGTAAAAAAGACTCATGTTCAGAAAAATTTAGACCAAGGTACATCAACTATTTATTGATTTTAGAAAAGTTTACGGCTTGCTTATGTAAGAAACATTGTACAACGTCCTTACAAAATTTGGAATGCCGAAAAAAGTAATTAGATTAATTAAGCTATGTTTAAATAAATCCCAAAGTAAAGTCCGGGTAGGAATTTTTCCCCACGAGATTTCACGTCAAATATGGCGTCAAAGAAGGAGATGCGTTTTCGCCATTGTTACTTAACTTTTTCTTGTATATCCTATAAGGAAAATCAAAGGTTGCAACCAGGGCCAAGAGTTTGCCCGTTGTTCACCATTTTATGGCATAAGCTAATTATGAAAATTTAACAGCAAATGATAGGAGAACAATAGAAAAATGCATAGGTCTTATTAAACGACTACAGTGACTTGGGTTTAGAAGTAAATACAAAGAAACCTAAATATATGAAAGTGCAACGAAGTCGTAATACGGCAAATTATTAATGCGTTAGAATATTAAATAATACTTTTGATAAAGTGGATACTTTCTCCACTAGGATATTTTAAAGTGGATACTTTAATATCTAGGATCAATATTGCCAACCGAAAATCAAATTCACGAAGAAATTCAGTTTTGACTAATAGCAGAAAATTCGTGTTATTATTCAATTTTTAATATTTTGTCGTCGCTAATCCTCTCGAGGAATTTGAAGCTTAAAATATACAAAACGATAGTGATGCTTGTTGTTCTGTATCGTTGCGAAACGTGGTCGCTTACTCTGAGGGAAGAACATAGAGGTGTTTGAAAACAAGACCTTGAGGAGAATATTCGGAACCAAGAATCAGGGGAATGTGAAATGGCGGAAACTACATAACGAGGAACTACATAATTTATATAGTTTACCAAACATTGTTAGGGTCATCAAATCTGAGAGGATTAGGTGGGTAGGTCATGTATTTAGGATGGATGGAAGAAGAAATGATTTCAAAGTATTGACTGGAATACCAATTTGAAAACGACCATTAGTAAGACCTAGGCGCAGATGGAAGGACAATATTAAGATGGATCTCGCAGAAATAGGAATACAAAGTAGAAACTGGATCCAGTTGTCCAAGGATAGAAGTCAATGGAGAATTTTTGTGAACCTGGCATTGAATCTGCAGGTTAACTAGGCCATAGTTAGTTAGTTATTTAATTAGCTCCTATTTTGTAAGTGTCCTATTTTAACTTTAAGTTAATACGCGTTGTCTTGTAAATTAACGATTTTCTTTGACATTCTTTTCAACTTGCCCTCAATGTTTTCAAGTGTGTCCCTTAGTCTAGCCACAGTATCGTTGAATCGTTCACTTCTGACACAACACTATCATTCGAATTACGCAAAGCATAAGCATGTGTTTGATGTCTGCTCTATAAGATTTACATGAATTACGGAGTCTTGGATTCCAATCTATTCCTGAAATCAATTGCATAGCAAGAACCACAAGCCCATACACGTAGTAAGGTTTGTTTGATTTTAACTGTATAGGGGTTGGAATTGTTAAAATCTGCGACACCGAGAACTATGGAAATGAAATGAAATGAAATCTTTGAATTTTACGTTCCACGGTTATGCCGGCTAGGCGAAAGGAGACGGTGATGATGAGAAATGAATGAAATGGTGGAATGAAGAAAGTGGGAGGAAACGGGAGAACCCCGAGAAAACCCACGCACACGGAGTTTGTCCACCACAAAGTTCACTTGGCGGGGGCTGGGATCGAACCCGGGACCCCAAGCACCAGAGGTGAACGCTCTACCACAGAGCCACTGCGACCCCCATCGAGAACTATGGATTCGACACCAATATCGGTCGCCTATTATTCCTTTTACATCCCTATTTTTCATCCCGTTCCCAGTGGCAACTAAAAATCGAATTTTAACGGACTCGGAAGTGACACTAATTATCTAATCTACTCCCAAGACGTCAGAATCAACACTAACATTGATCGTTTCATTGTATATATATTAGGGTGTCCCATATTTTGGGTAATTTCGTGTGACGATACGCACCTCCCCCAAATGTATTGTATGTGACAGTAAATACGCATTAGTGAAATAGCAGCTCAATACGAGAACGTTATCCCCTGACGACTTGACGACAAAATCATAAAATGACTTTTCCACATTATAGAAATTCCAATTTAGAATTTGCAACATGATAACAGACAAACAAAAAGAGACATAGAAGCGAAACTGGGCATGAAGCGACTAGAGAAAGGACTACACCTACCCGTGTATTGAAGAGCATCACCGGATGAAGAGTGTTGCCAACCCAAGAGAAAGTTACGTTTTCGCATAGAATAGAATGACCTAAATTAGATATGATCGTTGAAAGCAACAGTAGAAACAAAGAAAAATCTGATGTTAAAGGTAGAATAGTGTTGCAAACTTTTTGAGGAATAACGCATAACATGTGCAAACACCGTTAGCGCACACAGAAAGTGAGGTACTAACGTTTTGTACACCATAAATTAAATATTGACAAGAACTATTTTAGCTGACTCTACGTCTAGAAGTATCAGCTGAATAGTGCTGCCAACAACATTAGAGAAAAGTTGAGTTTGGAAGAGGAACAATAACTCGGAAAAGGTCACTTGTGCTGTATGGTTTAACACCTACAACGCTAACCGGTAAAAGAAGAGGAGTAGCACCGTGATTATGTGGGATCGATAAGTCACATACTGACAGATATACTCGGTAACTTGTTAAAGCCGAGACGTAAGATTTGTAAAAGTTGCCAACGTTGCAGAGCGGCGATTGTTTACTACTTACGTCATTATCGTTATCAGCGACCTCAAAAACCCACGAGTACATAAACCAATGCAAATTGCACACTGCTTTAATATTTTAACTAGGTTGTTAGAATTCTAACCCTCTGTGCAGCGTTGCCACCTCTGTTGGGCGTATAAGGATATTATAGCCCCAACGGCTTTTCATATTTTTAAAAAAAGTCCCTTTCTTAGATTGAAAACATATTCGGAATCGATTTTCCCTCTTACATTTTGTTGTATCTTATATAACAACGGTGCCACAATATGTCAGGGAACTTTTGAGGCACCCCTTATTTTATTTATTATCTACACATAGTAGGCCCTTTTTTGCTTCTTGTAAGAGTAAATGTAACTCTGTGGTTATTGTTTCCAAATGGCGGTATAGTTGAATACTGAACCTTAACTGATGATTTTAATTTTAATTATCACAGAAGGAATGAAAAGGAATTCAGAAAACGAGTGAATTATGTTCAGCTGTACTAAGAACCAAACCTGGAAAAAAGTACATAAAGAATACCGAAGGAAATATGCGAATTTCAGTTTAATCAAGAAGAATACGCAATCTAGAATACCGTCCAATGAAGAGATATCTGCAAGTATTATGCATAAAATTCTCCAGCATCACCTTTTACTGTTAACTGTTTTGTGGTGATCCTGATAGGTATGACGCTTAGTGGAAATATCACTTCCTAATTCCACTAAACGCTAATATTTTTCAAGAAACAATATTGGAATTATGTGAAGAACGCAATGATGATTGGGCCATGACTGTACGAAGTTGTATTGAATATACCAGGGATTTGTTTGCGATAGACGCAGTGCAATACACTATTTGCAGTGTAAAGATGAGGAAGCATTTGTCATTAGCTGAGTACGAAGGGAAGGAAAGAGGCAGGCCCATGCCGACCGAAAGAGAGGATGTTTTCTTGCGAGTAGTTGAGTATTTGGGGATGAACGATGATAGTATGTTACCATATGTGCTTTGTTAAAGGTTATGGAACAGGAGCTGTGATATTCAGAAGAGCAAACGCACTCTGTTAGATACATTGAAGTTAGACTACCCGACTTACAGTATTTGCGGAAGGAATTACTATATCTGAAATAAATGGTAAAGTAGAGTTGTTACTTTCAGACATCTGCTAGAATCCTTTAAGAGTTTTATGAGGAGAACATCAGAAAATATATTGCACATTAGAATATGAAACGTAATACCAGTGACGGTACATGGTGTCGAATAGAAAGCGGGAAACAAAAACGTGGTGCATCAACAATCCCAAACCAACCTGCAGTGGAGCTTCTTCAGTTTTCGTCGAGATAAATGGATTACAGACTGACCAAAGTAAGCTATTTTGTTTTCAGTGTGTGCAAATGTAAAAATCTCTTTTGGAAATAGTCGTAACACCTCAGAAAAAATGGCATAGCTCTTTCAAGATTGTACCCGTCAGTGGAAGGGTATTACTATTTTGATGATTCCATGGATTTTATTGCACACTTTTGTTATATTTGCTGCAGTTCGCATTAATATCAACTATTCCTGAACAGTATTTTATTGATGTTATCCTCGTAAACGTCTTGAAGAATTCCAGGTGATGTCTCATGAAAGTAACCACTCTACATTTTATTTCAGTTATATTGATTCCTTCCCTGCTATCATCGTTCGTTCAAAAATGCTCAACTTTCTCACAATAAGGTATTCTCCCTTTCAGTCTGCATGGGTCTGCCTCTTTTATTATGTTCGTATTCACCTGATAACATCCGCTTCCTGATCATACTTGCAATCCCCTTTCCTGTTCTTAAATTTAGACTGCAAGTAGTGTAGTACACTGCGTCTACTGCAAACAAATCTCTGGTATATTCAATATAACTTCTTACAGTCATGGCCCAATCACCATTGCGCTCTTCACATAATTTTAATATTATTTCTTGCAAAGTATTAACTTTTCGTGGAATTAGAAATTCATCCTTCTACTTATCGTCATATCTATGAGGCTCACCACAAAACAAACAGTTAACAGTAAAATAATATGCTGGCAAATAGCAGAATACTTGTAGATGTCTCTTCATCGGACGGTATTCTAGATTGTGCATTCTTCTTGATTCGCATACTTCCTTCGGTATTATTGATGTACTTTTTTCCAGGTTTCGTTGTTAGTGCAGGTGAACATTATTCACTCGTCTTGTCAATTTCTTTTCATTCCTTCTGAGATAATTAAAATCATCGGTTACGGTTCAGTATTCAAGTATTCAGCCATTTGGAAGCAATAACCACAGAATTACATTTGCACTTACAAGAAGCATAAATGGCCTACTATATGCAAGTGATGAATAAAGTACAGGGTGTCTCAAAATTCCCTATAATAAGGTAACACTGTTGTTGACAGAATTACAACAAAATGTAAGAGGAAAAATCATGTATGTTTTCAATCTAAAATGAAGAATTTTTAAATCTGAAAAGCATATTGGGCTATACGCTCTTTATACGCCCAATGTTAAATGGAAAGACAACGTTGATAATTACCTTAATCCACAACATAAGTAATAGAAGTTACTCTAATTTACGCTAACGGGTCGATGGCCAGCAACCATTTCAAACATTCCTTTATTCATCATACTCTTACAAAATTTATTCACCGCCCGGTAAATGCAATGTTGCATTTTCATTTAACCTTGGGCGCATGAAGGGTATACAGCACAAACGGCTCGTCTGTTTAAAAGAAAAAACAATCCTTTACTTTAGATTAAAAACATCATTGTTGGAGACTTTTTACTCTCTTACCTTTTGTTGTAACTCTGGTAACAACAAAATTACACTATATCGGTTGACTTTTGAGAGACTTTGTATATTAAAGGTATGTTCAAAGCCTCATTCAAAAGGACACATGATGGTGGACAAATTTTATCAGGGATGTTGAGTCTGTAATTCTATTAGAGAGTCACCTAATTACTCCGTTTGTTAATATGTCTGTTGTAAATGACCATGAACTGTGGCCATATTGGATTTAACGACCTTCCAGATTGAATTTTCTTGAGGACTTTTTCAGTTTTGCTTAGAATGTGCTCAACATCATTTTTCGTATGTTTCATTTCTATTGCATTTTGTTCAATGTCAATCCCTATCTTGAGATGAAGTCCAGTCTTTAGTTGCCTCGCGCGAAGTTTTGTTCCTCTTTCTCTTTTAGTTTATCCTTTATCACGGTTGAAAATTCTAAATTGGAATTTCTATAATGTGGAAAGGTCGTTTTATGACTTTGTCAAGTCGGCACGGGTTAACGCTCTCGTTGAGGGCTGCTATTTCCTTAATGCGTGTATGTGGTCACATGGAATACATTTGGGCGTGTACGTATCGCAACACGAAATTTTCCAAATCAGTACTCTTTTTTAGAGTGTAAGTAATATGTACAAGGAACTTTTTTCAAATTACTCCAGGCATGTTACAATGATGGAACACACACACACAAACACACAAACACATATATACATATATATATATATATATATATATATATATATATATAAACTAGAAAGTAAGGACTGAAGTACGCTAGGAACCATACAGTGTTGTAAGATGTATCTTAAATTGTAATTTTTTTTTTTGCTAAACACGAAAGTTGACCCATAACTGATACATATGGATGTCTGTTGTTAATTTTCAGTTTGATTATTTTGAGTAGCTTGGAAACTATAGAGCAGAAAAAGAAATTTTTGATTTCCACCGATAACTAATCTGACTACAATCCCACTTTCCTTTGTAATGTTGTTCCATCGCAGAAATGTCCTCGTGAAATGCTCTCTTTGCTCGTCACTGAAAGATCCACTATTCGCCGGAAAGACATCAAGGTGGGAATGGAGTAAATGCACTTTGAGTGACACATTGCAATCTGGTTCAAACATTACGGAAACGATGTCACGCATGGAACTCATCATCACCGAGAATAGATTCAAACACCTCATCTTGCACTAGCTTGCGTATTTGTGGACCAATAAAGACTCCCTGCTTAGTCTTTTCTGAACTTAGAAGCGGAAAAGTTTGGTACAAGTATGCCAACGTAAGTTAATTCTTGTTCATGGCCTTCACAAATGCCTTCATGTGTCCAAGTTCGATGTGCAATGGTGGTAGCACAATGCTTTGTAGGTTCGCGATAGGTACACCCATGTCCAAAATTATTGTCGCATGTCCATAAATAAGTTGTAGGAATACAATTTGATAATGAATTCGCCAGGTATTGCTTATAATGTTAGTATTGTATAATCAGCAAAGACATGTATGTGGCAAATTTTATGTCAAAAGAGCAGTAAATAAGAACAATAAAACAAAAATAAATTTTCCTTTCCATTTAGCAACATTTTGTTTCACTCATTATAATTTTCGTATTTATAATTATTTTCCTATGACATTTAGCACATATATACATTTCCCGATTATACACACAGTTTCAGTATTAAAAGTACCCTGGAAAATTATTATTAAATTATATTCATACAAGAAGCCAGTTATAGATATGAGACAATCATTTTGGACATGAGTGTACATTTGAAATGTTTTTTACGCCTGGCAACAAAACTGTTCGTCTCTGCCATTCGGTTTGATTGTAACGGACATTTTTTGCACGGCTATCCCGCTCACATATCTAACAATTGCACTTTGTATAGCCACACTGTAGACGAAGAAAAATTGGAATCGCCTTAAAATCACAAAGTAACCACTTGTGTTCAGAATATTTTATAAGATCCAGAACGCGTTATAGAATGGTATAACTTTCTTTTCCTAGGGGTGCTTAAGCAACAGGGATTGATGCTGATATTTCCTGACTGTTGTACAGAAGCACAGCCTTAAGGTTTGTTTCTGAGGCGTCTATAAACAATCTTCTACTTTGTATGGAATCTTCCGTTTCTGCATCAAGCCTGGAACATCATTGCAAAATACTAACTCATCGTTACAGCAGAAATATTTTGCAAGATCTTCTTGTCGATCGCGTAGAGTTAATACGATAACTGTATCCTTAGAAGGTTCTACTGCTATAACACAAACGTTAAGAGCGCAGCTTTATTCTTTGGCAGTTCCAAATCTCTAATCAGGTCATGAAACATCCGCTTGTGTGAGTCGTTGTGGTTCAGGATAGTTGATTTTTGGCCAAATGAAGGAAAATTGCCACTTATATGTGGAGCAGGTTCACCTTGACTTTCATTCTCTGTATCACTTTCCGTCTGAATGGTAGCTGGGGATTGGGAACTAGGAATACTTCTCCTTGGGCCACTGGTCGAATGATAAATAGTATCACAGAGTATTCCTCTACTTTTTCGTATTTATACCATTCTTTAAGCAGGGTAGCATGTAAGCAAAAGTAGCAGTCTGTACTATAGTTTGCTGGTTTACGCCAAATAGCGCGCCCAACAAAGCGTATGGAAACGTTCTTTCTATGCATACAGCCGATGAGAGTAGATGAACAACTCGTACAACAAGCGTGGGAAGCTCATCATTTATCCTGGTTCTCAACACGACACCCAAAGTAGAGTGAATATCCTCTTCGCACTGAAGCAGTAAAAAGCCGCTTCATGGAACCACAAAATACGTCCGCACATACCGTGGCTCACAAACCTATTGGGACAGATGCAAAACAAACTTAATTACCTTGACTATATGAAGGAAATAAATGTAATTGCTGCTATTAAGTATATCAGATACAGAAATATATGTCAGATATTACATAATCACAAAATTGTAACTAAACAAAGAAAATATTTTATTAACTCTGAAGATACAGAAATGGAAATATAACACAACAAAACTATTCGGACACTTTTCTCAGAAAATAATAATAGTAATAATAAAACAATGAAACCAAAAGTTAGTACCTTGTGGCCTTGCCTTTATTATGAAGAACTTCCTATAGTCTAATAGGCATGTGTTTGAACCAGTTTCTGTCGTATTCAGGAGAAATTTTCCTCCACTCTTCTGGTAACCTGCTCCTAAGATGTTCCTTAGATTTTATGGGCGTCTTTCCTACCTCCTTCTCCAACTTTATCCCACAGATATTCCATGTCGTTCATGTCAGGTGATTTATAAGGTGGATGGAGCACTTTGGACAGTTATATAAAAACCAAAGCTGCACAACATGAGATGAGTGCTTTGGGTCGTTATCTTCATAGAACATAAAAGTATTGATTAAGCCAACCCTTTCTGCACTTTTCTTTAAATTGTCTTTCAAGATGCGAAGATATACATCTTTAATCATTGTCTCATCAATAAACACTAACTCACCTAAACCATTGGCGTTCATACAGCCCCACACCATGATACTTCCACCACCTTGCTTCACAGTAGCTTGTAAATTCTTTCCCAGAAAATCCTCATGTTTTTGGCCACACCAAAATTCTCCCATCTGGTCCACATACATTGAATTTCGATACATCAGCAAAAATTAAACGATTCCACCATTCTTCGTCTTTTTCTATATATTGTCTAGTAAATATTTCTCTTTTCCTTTGGTTTGCCATTGCCTTACTTATATACGGTTTTGTTTGTCGCTACGCGGCCATGAAAATGTGAGCCTCTCACAGTTTCTACACAAGCTTGCTTCCCCAACTCTGTTTGCAGTTGTGGAATTACATTCGGAGCATTTAGACGCGCATTCTTTTTCACTTTTCTCACTATGACTTGCTCTTCTCAGCGGGAAACTTCCTTGGGCGTCCTCCCGCGGGACACAGTTCGAGCCTATCCTCTTTACGGAACCCTTTGACTATATCGTACAGCATACTATTCTTTGTTTGTAAAATTTCCGCAATTTGACGTCAACTCTTGCCCTTTGCGTGGGGGTAGACAATCAGGTGGCGCTGATCGAATTTGTTGTTCTTGCCTCTCCGTCCCATTGAACACTCTAGAATTGTTTTATTCAATAGACATATACAAAGATTAAGTTATGGACTTTGTTTCTGAAAGTTACAGTAACTACTTATGCCATCTTTCTGCATTCCGACGTTCTATTATTGTGTTACCATTAATCTCTATCCGAATAGTTTTGTGGTGCCATATTTTCAATTCTTTATGTTTAGTCTTACCTGTAACTTTCCTTTTTTGCTAAGATGAAGTGTTTTATGCTTATCTGTTGTCTAACATATATTTCTCACACACTGTAGACCGAATTTTTACGAACGCAGGGCATTGCTGCACTTTCCACCAATCAGTGACACTTTGCAATGAAAACAATATGTACAACAACGATAATGTAAAAACTCACTACTTTCAAACTGCTATTTCGCCGGTATAACAAACATTCTGCCAAACTACTGCTTGAAGCACGCCACGAATAGGACTAGAGACGTTAACTGGAGCTAGTTGCAACTTGCAATCATTCCCTCACGCGACTCATGAGTCGCTAGCACTAGTTGTTGATAACGTTGAAAACTTCGACATCTGAGTCAGGAGAGTATTTTAAGTGTCATTTTTCAGTTCTGTGGCCAAACATCAATAAAGAAAGTCTACTTTTGTTTCTGTGAAAAATAAAAAGTAAAAAGAAAACGTTAAACAGTGTATTGAACTGAAATGTTTTGAAAATAATTCCTATTCTGCGTTCTTTCTAAAGTGTAAATAAGACTCTTACACACGACTTAGTGTTAGTAGAATGCCTGTTTAAATGTTTTTGGGGATCGTGAGTTTTGTGTCTGGAGCCAAGATTCGAATTTGGATAATCTCTGTTCATACCCGCGTATCTCTTCCAACAACGTTAATTCACTTCTTGTAATAAGAATATTGAGAACTAATCTTAGTATGAAAAATAGTTGCATATGAATGCACTATACAACATATTTATTGTTATTACACGATTTTTTTAAATCGCATTTAATATTCACATTTAGTAATCCGACATTTTATCAACACCTCCCACATCTCGGATGTTACATTTCAAACATTTATTACTGATGTTCTGAAATAATTATTTGGCTATATAGGCAACAGATTTATTTTATTGTAATAATTTAATTTTCTTTCATTGAGGAAACCAATTTCATGCAAAAATCTTTAGACCGAAACGGAACTCGTACTAACGACCTTACGATTTCAAGACCCACTCTTTACCAAGGAGCTAACATGACCACTCTGGCTAAGTTCCTTCTAACGAAATATAACTGGAATTCCAAGACAATGATATTCTTATCCATTGGAAACTATTTCTGTTTTTCTCTTTTCTTCTTACTTTGTGGTGGACAAACACCGTGTGCGTTGCTTTTCTCGGGGTTCTCCCGTTTCCTACCACTTTCTTCATTCCACCATATAATCCATTACTCATAATCACCGTCTCGTTTAGCCTAACTGGCATAATCGTGGGACGTAAAACTTCAAGATTTCAGTTCATTTTTTCTCTTTTCTTTTTTTCACTTGACTATGAATATAAGAATAATATTATCTTGGTTTCCTTTGATTGGAGAGGTACTTTTTCATATCTAAATGTTTTTTACCCACGCACACTAAATGACAAACGAGCATTTTCTGATACGAATACATAGTTCCGAAATATTGTATCATTAAGTATTTCAATCAATGTTGCTGCTCTGTACACTTAGTAAGACGTCTTATTATATTTAAAATAAAAATATATATCTGCACAATTTTTCCTGATTGCAAACGATTGGTTTGAAGGTTTTAACCTGGTTTACTTTTTTTCGAAGATACCAGAAGTTCGACTTAGAAAATATTTGCTTCAAAATAGCGATACAAATGCGCTCAACCGTTTTGGAACAAGCTGTACATATCATCAGATCTGGCCCTACCCAATTTGCCACCTCGTGTAATAGCATTAGTTGTCGCCTTTCTCTTTCTCCAGAAAGAACAAATCTTAAAAGTGACAATTTTCAGTATGAACTCCAGATAGAACAACGTAAGGGAGAGAATGCGCACTTGCACTCAGGATTAAATACGACAAATACGGTCTTGTTGTGTCTCCTTTTTCATTAAACACATCATCTATTTTGTTAGTGAAAGATAAAGGAAACGTATCTGAAACATGGTAATCCTTTTTATAAAATTCAATGTCTAGTTTCAATCTCAATAAATCAGCTTGCAATTTCAGTGCAAGTAACTCTTTTCTCTTTATTTCTAGATTTTCTTTCCACATATGTTACTTTAAAAAAAACTTGTTTTCACCTTCAATGATAAAGAACATCTTTGTGGCTAAGCCAACACTAGCTTTCATATCAGAACTGTGAAAACTAACTAAAGGTTACAGGTGTTCGTGAATTGAGGTTTTTTAGTTGAATAGACACAATCAATTTATACTGGCATTTACTGGACCATTTTCTTTAGCATTGTCCATAAGACCTTAAATTAATGGGATCTAAGAATGGTAAACGAATGTAGTATTCAAATAAAAGTTCAGTTTAGTAAATTTAACTAATATCTTCATAAAACCTCTTATCAACAAGATATATTTATTTTAAATAATATGTATATTACATATGTTTTGCTCCGCGAAACCTGCCGCCAGTTCCGTGTAAATGCCCGTGTTTCACATATGGTAGAGTCGGTCTTACGAATTATATATTTAGTGGACGAAATACTTATGTGTGATATGTAGAAAAATAGGAGTAGGACCTTCTTAACTTGGTTGCAACACCTGTGAAATTCTGTCTTCCTTTCCCTCAGAACTCAGTTCTGCTAATTGTTTATGAACATGGCAGCCATAAAATACTAAAAGTTATTCAATATGTGGGGGATCACAGTATTCAGTGCTCAATACATATTAGTTTCTCCCTTTAGACAAGTTATTTGAATTTATACTGTACCTGATACATGTTAATGCTTATTAATTCCAAAATGTAGGAGGTGAGAGTGAGTCTTGGGTACTCTTTTCAATTTTTAAGAGGGCCATAAAAGGAAATAAACCCCATATAATCATATAACGTAATAAGGCAACATCAAAGAGGATAACATGAATCAGAATTATAATACACAGAAATGAATAAATAAAAGAAAATGTAATACATACATCTGACTTGTGTTTTGTATGACGTTCACCACCCCTTCATTGAAATGTGCCCAAATGCATTGCAAGTTTAACCAGTCACAAACCTTTTTCGGCCCCCACAGAAGTGCGCCTGGTAACCCACAAAACATTCGTGCACTCCACTATAATGTGCGAACGCTGAACTCAAAAGGGGTCATTTGTGAAAACTCTTGATAATTATGCCCAACGACCGAAAGAAAAAAATAAGAAAAATTTTGAAAGGTTGTTATGTCTACTTTTGGGTTCCCCTCAAACGCTATCTGTAACGTTTCACTTTCTGTTGATCCTTTTCTCCGTAGTTATTACAGACCAAGGTTACTGAAACTACCCTTGTACCACTTCTGTTCAAACGTACCTAGATTTCCTTAAATTATTGAGTTTTCTCTGTATTTATTTGAAATAAAAATTTAGGTTTCAAATTTTATGAATTTAATTGGTATCTCAAGAAAGAAAATGAAATAATAAAAAATATGTAATGTGTACAGTTTGCTACATTTCTCTGGTTATGCTACACAGCATGTTCACCTCCTCTATCTGCATTACATTTTCTGTATTGAGCACTATTATGTATTCTTTTACTGCAGAAAATCAAACATATTATTTTACAAAAGCTCGCTTAAAATCTTACCAATCAACTTTGCTATTACATCGTCCTTATTACATATTTAAAATCATTATGCATTATCAACAAGCTTTCAGTTTTATATTTATAATGCAGGGAATTAAACAACCTACCACCTTCATGTTCTATGTGCTGTATTACTTATTTTGGAACAAACTATTATTATTCGTTACAAAATAATTAAGCAGGAATACTCAACTGCTGTGACAATATCCATTACATATACGCACACATCAACACTACATCATTACCCTAACTTAACCTAGGCTTAACGTACACACAAGTACACACATAAACAAAACACAAATTGTCACATTATATGTATCGGCACATATTAAGCGTAGGGGACGTGTAAGAAAGCGAAACGGACTCTTTCTTTACATTAGTCTATTTTCCCTATTATATTTAGTTTAGCGTTAAAAAATATTTCAAGGTGAACAGCAAAATGATAATTTTTAACAAAAATATCGAAGACGGGATACAAACTCCATACCATCAGTGACGTTGTGCAACTGTACACACAAATATTTATTTTCCATTTCTTTTGAGAGTGTATAAATAATAATGAACTATAGGTATTTCAGAACGAGTCACTCCCGAATTCTCATTTTATACTTTGTATGTATCATTACGGTACTACATGGTTAATATGGTACATGTTCATATTAAAAAAATGTTATGCAAGCCTAAAAAGAGATATCGAAATTTCTGTGGATATATTTATTTTCTACATCTCATACTGAAATAAGATACGGTACATGATACGTAAATTTTGATGGTCCCCATTTTGTGAAGAGAAAATGTTTGGTTCACATGCGGATGCTCGAAAAGCAGCTCTATAGGGAACGAGGTTATTACTTACACATCGTGCAAATGGTGGCAATCACTATCATAATCATTACTTGATCGTCAAACTGTACTATAGAGTAGAATGAATTTGGCTCACTAACCTGGTTTCTGTTTACACTTTCCAAACAATCACTACACTCACAACCTCGAATACAAATTTTGAGGACCAATTTCACACCAATAGGAAGGTCTGGGCTCCATTCTTTCCACCGGACATCGAACCTGGATAATAGAACGATTAGGCTTCACTTCCATTTGCAGGAATTAACATTCCATATTTCTGCATTCCACGCACGGTTCCTTCTTTAGATATTTGGATGTCTATATATAAATATATATATAACTTATTCGTTTTCTACTGTTTGCTAACCCCGAACAATACACTACTCTCAAAAAATAATCTTTATCAGAGGATACCAATTCATCACAACATATATATTCCGCCATAAAGCCCACAGCATCGAAGCACCAACTTTCCTATTTTTTCCTCGTTTCATTCCACCACTTGGTGTTTTTATGTTTTTTATGACCACTTTTAACATTCACCACTTTGGTTTCTTTTCTAAACTACTTTTTTCTTAGAATAATCCCAAAATATTTTATATTTCGCCAAAAATTCTTCACAATGATAAATCCGTATCACCCACTATGGATGCTACTTTTCAAGGCATCTGTCTCACAAAGAAGATTACGTGGATTGGCTGATAAATCTCGACATCAGTAGGATAAGCAAATCGGGATTTAAGATGAAAAATACCGACCACTTAACTTTTGACACTTGATAATTGTTCTATTGCGTCAGATGATGCATGTAGAAGAAAGCAATATTCGATTTAAAGGAATTTTTGAGAATTTATGTTAACCCTCGAAAGCACAATGAGAGCCTGAGTCGCCCCCTTGATTATATTTCATATTTAATATTATTCTTAATATTTCCCAATAGAGCTACAATTTTGTAACATAATATAATGTGTTTTGAGTTGCATTGTGCACACATTATTTTTTCAATACCTACTTTCTATTTCAAAATATATTTATTAATTTTAAAAATGAAATGAAATCTTTGAGTTTTACGTCCCACGGTTATGCCGGTTAGGCTAAAGGAGACGGTGATGTTGAGTAATGAATGAAATGGTGGAATGAAGAAAGTGGGAGGAAACGGGAGAACGCCGAGAAAACCCACGCACACGGTGTTTGTCCACCACAAAGTTCACTTGGAGGGGGCTGGGATCGAACCCTGGACCCCAAGCACCAGAGGTGAATGCTCTACCATTAAGCCACCGCGGCCCTTATTAATTTTATATACCCAAATTTGCACTTTGGTGACCTAGGAGGCCCCTATTGAAATTAATTGGTTTTGAAGCTACATATGTTGTTCAAACAATTTATGTATTAGAACACTGATGACTTACTACTGTATTTATTTTATGAACATCGAGGTAATTCTACACGTTTAGTAGTAATATAAATTAGTATAATTATTAATTCTACTTTATATTTAAAGTTTACACAAACCTTTGCTTCGGTTGTAAGGGTTGCAGCGATAGTGACTCCCACAGTATATCAACTGCTTTAGAAAATATTAATAATGACGCGGAACGTAATTGTTCTGGCACAAGTGAGAGTGAAATTCAAGAGCCCTCAATTTCAGACAAGATAACCCTCCAACATTGGTGATGCAAGTTGTGTTCGAAAGATGGTAATGTTTGGTCACTTACTCCATCGAAAGGGTGTCAAAGTAAGTCACAATATTGTACGACTGACTTCAGAACCACGTCAGGAAACATCCTGTGGTTCACGTCGGTCATTTGTTTATTTAATTCTAACGTCAGACATTTTGGAAGAAATCGTAATATGTGCTCAAATTTAAAAAAGGCCGAGGAGCAGCAACCAAGAAGTGGAGAAAAATGAGATACCGGCTGTCTTTATACTTCTACTTTTCGTAGGTGTTGACAAAAGTTGGGACATTTCTGTTGAGAAACTTTTTCAAAATTCGGACTAAAATCCTGATTATAATGCGACAATGTCAAAGAATATATTGAAGACTATTCTAAGATGTTTACGCCTCGATAATATAAAACACGAGACTTCCGGAAGAAAATTGAGAAAGATACACATGTGTACTATATCTGGAATTGTTTCATTCCGAATTTCAAATCTGTTGACTGATACATCACTTACAACCGATGAACAAGTGATCCCATTCAAAGATAGGTGTTCATCTACCCCATATATGCCAAAGAAGCTCTCAAAATATGGACGGAAAGTGTTTTGGTTATATGATGTACATTCTGGTTAAAGTTTTGGTTGGTATTTCTACTGTAGTAGGAAGCTTCGAGAGACAGTGCAAAAGGGTCTAGCACATGAAGTTGTGAAACGTCTTCTGTCATGTATCAATCAACACGATATCAAGGATGCAATGCAACTATTGATAATTATTTTACAAGTCTTACCTTAGCAGGGTATTTGCTCACGAAGAACTTATCATTAGTTGAAAAATAATAACAGGAAAATTACCCCAATTATGACGCCATCCGAACAACGAGTCATTAGTCATTCAAATTAGCTTTATCTGACAAGGTTACCATGGTTAGCAACATGCCCAAAAAGACCAACATGCACAAAGATGCAAAAATTGACGACAGTAATGAAAAGAAGAAATCGGAAATTATCAATGATTATGTAGGTAATGGCAATAAAGGAGATGTAGAATTGATGGACCAGTTGGTTCGAGAATATTTCTACAAGAGACAAACAAGGTGGCCTCTGGCGTTTTTTATGAATATATTGGATCTTTTTGTATCTAATTCGTTTATTGCTTACATGAATCATAATCCACAATGGAACGCCAAAGTGCCACATCACAGAAGGATGTTCATCAAGGAACTTGCATACGGATTCATACTACCTTTAATGTTGAGGAGAGCATCATCTTCTAATATGCGGAAAACTAAGAAATGTGTGTGTGGGGGGGAGGTGCGTAGGTATACGTAATGCACAATTTACTCTTAATGAAAACGTGTACCCATGTTTCAAGAGTTTTAATCAAACTCAATTCCTTTATAATACCGAAAATAAACAAGGGCCTGGCAGGCCCCCAAAGTGCAATGTAGGTTGTAAAAAAGGGAAATGCTTTTAAGGGTTAAGATGGCCGAAAATACAGAAAATAGAAATTACTAAAATTTATGTAGAAACTTATAAAATTCTTATAGAGGACTTCTAATTGCAAAATTCGATAGAAAAATATTCTGAAGACATTAAAAACACTGAATAATGAAGATTGTAACACAAAAATCACAAACGCAACAAATATAAAAATGACACAAAAAATCAATATACTATAATTCTACGTACTAACCTAAACTAACCAAGACACCATTTTTCATATTGATACGAAATACGAACAAAATTTAAAACTTTGCACCAAAAAATACACGTCTATCTAGTACCTAATTTATTTATATATATGATGTTTAAAATTTTTCCCGTCACATGATACCTGTCATTATGAGAGTTATCGAATCCCTCCGAAATTCATAATTCTATACTCATGAATGGGGACGAGCTCATGTACGTCCCTAGACATTAAACCTGGTGCAGTAGAAAAATTGAACTTCAACTTTAACTTCCGAACTTAGGTACCCTCACCCAAATTTAGAAGCTAATCGTATCCATCCAGAGTAGACCAAGGACCAAGGGGGTGACCACTCCCTCTAGGGAATTTCGCCACTATATTAGAAGCGTTCCTCAAGGTATTTAGAATAAAATAATAGTCGATGGTCAACATATAAGTGCAACACTTATGTCCTGGGGTCCTTAACCCTTTAGCACTCGTGTATATTTACAGACATCGATGGGATCTCTTAAAATGACCGTAGATCAGACCGTTAGTGCAACACTGGAACAAGTTATACTTCGATCAAAAATATAAGATTGCAGGCTTTCGGTTTACCTAATGAACGGGACATTTCGGTGTACAAAGGAAAACTAATTGAGGAATATTTAAAATAAAATACCCTTAAAAGGTCCCTTCTCGGGATTCTTTTAGTTATTACGTGGCAACACTGCAAAGTAGGGAATAATAAAATGTATTTAGTAGCCTTATTTAATGTTCAACCTAATTTGACACTTTCAGCTTAATCCATCAAACAGCAGTAAGGGAAATATTTTTTATCGTTTTTAGAGAGTTCGTAATAATAGATTTTCATGGAAGTACGAGTATGATGTTGTGTCAATGTTCCGTTTCATTTTTAAGGAAAAAAGTGATACAAATTTCTCTAGTTGATTTTCTCATTCGACATATTTTGACAAATTCCCAGTGTCGAGAAATCTCCCATGAAGGTTTTATGGTTTGTTGGTCCATGGTATAACGGAAATATTTCAAAGCAATAATTTAACTGTTGTGCGGTTCCATTATGTTGCTTTGAAAATATGTGGCGTTTAGATATTCTACATTGAACATACTTCCGAACATGTCTGCTAGTATGTGACGTTATCAAACAGCTGTCGAAGTGATTGCGTAGGTAATTTATTCTTATTATATGTGCACACAGATAATTGCACTTAATATAGAATGTAATATATAGGTTTTAATTGCCGCAATATTAAACAAATATGTTATATTCATTGCGTCCGTATGTGTCTGTAAGCTGATAAGAGTAGCACATTCGCCCTGAAGTCAAAATATTCTCAGTTATTCTGGAGAAGAATGACAAACAAAAAGAACTCAGTGAGACACGACAATTGCAACAAGAAAAGGGATTACTGTTGTGAAAAATCGAAACTTCTGTGCAATACACTACGCATAAAACGAAACTGACATGAGGACGACAAATTTTATTTTAAAAACTTCCACAAAAACTTTTAGTTCAAAGTACTGCTGCAAGAGACTGACACTGCAAAACTGCAACCCCTTTTATCAATTTGCATTAAAATGCCTACAGAATATGCCTACCAAAACAATCACGGTCTATCGCTCAAATTACCACAGTTTTACAAAATTATCAAGATCGCTATGTCAATCTGCTGAATCATGTGTGGTGGAAAATCGTAAATTCTTAGTGGATAATTCACCATATTTGGACAGTGCTGCTATACGACAGCATGTAGCAGACATCCAGTTTAATGAGGAGCAGTGCGTATTTGGCCAGAAATAGAGCTAAAATGGCAAGCACGAAGAAACAACAACTGAACGTGTTACTAAAGGAACACCTATTCGATTGGAAGATGAACCACTACTGTTATAGACTCAAGAAGTGGATTTCATAGCAGCCGAAATGAGGTACCACAACTTGTACCAGATCGTCGAGAAAAATTTTTCATGTAAGAAACATACCTAAATATAAGTTCATTGAAGGCGCAATCTGTGCAGATATGTCAGTGTTTTAGTTACTGAAGCAGCTTTATTGTTACTGCGAGCTTTTATTAATCGCCATCAACAAGCGTCAGATCTTTCGTGACTGCCCACGGCAAAATTGCTGCCTGACGAGAGGTTAGACTTACCTCATCTGCTTTTTTTCGGATTGTAACTATCCTTTTACCTGCAAGTAATACAGGCCCAAGACTTCGGAAAACCCGAGTCGCAAAATGTTTAAAGCAAGATATATTTTTTTCAGATGCTCAGGTATACCTAGGAGCATCTGTTGATGTCAAAACAGATGCTCCTAGGTATAACAGTGAGATATCTCACAAGAGAGCACAACTAGTAATTCTGCTCAATCGTACGGGACTGCAAAGATTTCAGTAATTATCAATCATAATACCGCAAAACATTAGTAACTTTGAATGACTTATCACAGTCAAGAATCTAAAGAAATTCATTCTTAGTGTGCTGATCTAAGATGAGACAACGTTCATAATTCTCATATTTTAGCTTTTCTCATATGGAAAATTTCTGAAGGATATTTAGCACAAACTGTCAGAAATCGCTTGATTATACTCTTCTGAGAATACTGATTTCGATGTTTCTCTTCTCTAAGAAGTTGAGATAATTTCTCAGGTATATTTGTGAAATTGAAAACGAAGGCAAAGTTTTAGAAGTTTTGAAAATCAAAATTGGGTGGCACCCATTGCTGTTTTACTGATCAAATCTCAAATATTCAACTTCTGATCAAAACGGAATATTTAAGGAATATTCTGTGATATGTGTTTAGTTATGAAATGAGCCTGAAAAAGAGTCAAACGATGGGAAGCACGTAATACTACTTCAGATATCTTATCCACTAGGACACAGGGTCACGATAGTATGGGTTGGCTTTTTAATATATATGCAATTTATTTAAATTTCAATATTTTGATAACTTGGAGTGTTTTCTAGTGTGTAGTTGTAAGTTTATTAAAGATTTGTTTCACTAACACAGAACCTTGTGATTTCCAGATAGAGAGATAGAGCGATAAGGAAACAAAAGACAAGTAGATAAAACTATTTACTTTAACGTGTAGGAGCAGCGCCTGTAATCGTTCCCTCTGTGTTTCTTTTCTTTCTCTATTTCTCTATTTTACTCATATGAAAATAAAACATATACTGAGAAAGACAACTAAAGCAGGAGACAAACAAGACGAGATGTGATAAATTAAGAATGAAAACTGAAGTGAAAATTAATAGATAAACTATGAAACAGTTGAATAATGTATTATTATAACACATATACTTACCACTACCTTAAGTATTGAATGATTTATATTTCATAGCCAAAGTATGCCTCTCATATAAGTATAATTTAAAAAAAGCAAATCGTAGCTTAGATGAGATCCAAACCTCGTTCTACAGATTCCAATTCAAACATAGCCATTATGCTACATTCAGAAGAGTTCGGTCTTTGATAATATTGTGTTACAGTTGTATTCGTCCTAATAAGAATAATGGACAGTGGTGTCCTTCCCTTGTTCAGTAACTAAAATTAGGCTCAACTTTGTTTATCTTTTTTGAAGCTTTTATATAATCATGATACTATGAATACAGCTAACATATTTTGGTATGTTGCTTTGAAATTATATATTTTTCTCATTTGAGGAATTGAACTTTCTATTATTTTATTGGGATGTTCAGCTGTAATCACACTATGGAATTTGGAAAACTATATTGCAACTGCAGTAGGAAGAAAATCGGTTTAGCCAAGACATGAAATCTGCAATATGGTAGTTAAGGTCACACAGGTAATTAATCATCTTCTGGTCGTCCTGATATATAGTAGTATGGGCCGCAGTATATTGCGCCGAATCAGGAAATGTTTTGTGACGTCATAGGTTAAAGGTCAAAGCCCTTGGTACGGGGTCAATGAGCTAGGGGCCAGCCACTCTAGATTTTGGCAGGAGTTTCTTTGCCCACCCCCTAAATTTTAGCAGGGGTACCTGGGATCACTCCTCTAGATTTTGGCAGGGGTACCTTGCCCTTCTAAATTTGATTTTTGGCAATTTTTTACCCATAAAGAGAACGAGAAAAAAAACAATACTGATAGAGGTACCTACAATGGTCCTAGGCTACCATGTTAAATTTTTAGATGGTATAATAGTATAGTACCTCAATATGTACCACTATAAATTTGGGTGGTCCGCCTCGTTCCCTTCATGGGTAAAAAATTACAAAAAAAATCACATTTCTGAGGCTTTTGACTCCCCTTTGGTGAGGTTTTCTTACCTTATATTTTGGATATTGCCCTATTTAAACATTTAATATACAAAAATTTCACCACCTAAGAAAAATCGATACATTTTGCGAATTGTTATATAAATTATGAAGGATATTATTTGCAATGGTTTCAAATTATTTCTCATTCATTGCTTGCTGGTTTGTCGGCTACATATATAGAGAATATGATTGAAATACAACATATTACATAATAATACGCTACAAATAGCCGTTTTTACAAACAAGTATGAACATATTTGTCTTCAAGCATTTTGTATGAACACATATTAACATCTCATTAATGAACAAGAAATGGATGTGAGTTTTTTGAACACTGCTGTTAACTGTATAAATGGCATAACTTTGTATATAGTCTACCCCGTTAAGTACCTTATATGTTTCCTATATGCCACTTTCAGTGCTGCCAACCTATTTGACATGCAGTGTACAAGAGACCGACACAACGATACATCTAAGTCATGGAAACAAACTTGCACCACAGCTTCAATAAACTCCTTCTTTGTTTGGAAACACTTCCCTTAAAGCTTGTGATACATGATATGCCATAAATGTTCAATAGGACTCATGTCTGTAGAGTTAGGTGGCCCCCACAACATTTGGATATACATGTCTGAAAACACTTCTCAACCCCAGCAGCTCTGTGACACGGCGGATTATCATCTTGAAATATGAAGTAATCTATGTTTTTACCTAACAAATGATCCTTTGTTGTTGCTTGAATTGTACAGTTCAAAATATACATGTAATACTCTGCATTATCTGACCTCCTGCAAATTTGTAGTCTTTCGACACCTTTCAATGTCAAACAGCCTCACACCATTACACCCGCACCAAACTTCTCATTTGGTGATATACAGTCGCTATTAAGTTTTTCCATACTTTTCATCCATAGTCGGACGCTACTGTCATTTCCCACCACCTGAAACTAT
This sequence comes from Thermobia domestica, assembly GCF_964235325.1. Lineage (NCBI taxonomy): Eukaryota > Metazoa > Arthropoda > Insecta > Zygentoma > Lepismatidae > Thermobia > Thermobia domestica. The sequence continues at coordinate 103,271,257 of NC_137458.1, forward strand.
TTTTCTTCGAAGAAAATCACATGTGCCCACTCTTCAACGCCCCACGCGTCGTACATGCTCAGAACGTGTTTCTTTGCTCTTACGTGATCTGCGATAAGTATCGCCTTCTTAGTACGTGTTTTCTTCCGAATTCCTTGTTCTTTTAGCTGTTTAGCAACTGTCATGTAGTTAACACTAACACCAATATCATCCGACACAGTAATTTGAGTAATTTGTCGTGGAGAAGCTGCTCTGCTTGTCAGATCAAGAGACTCTATTTTCCTGTTTATCTGAGGGCTTGTTTTTTGCCTTAGGCCATATTTGTCTCCCAATGAGGACTTATTGTACATTGTTTGGTTTTTAATAACTCTACCAACCGCCCTACGATGCAATTCAAGTTGTTTTCCAATTTAACGTTGCGAAATGCCAGAATGGTACAACGCAAATATTTTCCCTTGTTTGCAAGGGGATGTGTCGTTCAGTATTTTCCCATTTTATGTAAGTAATCACACTAACTATTGAAGAACAATCCTACAGTACAGAATATCATATACCGATCATAAACAACCACTCACAAGCACAAAAGTTCAAGTATGGAACAAAGATTCACTAACAACGATCGGTGGATCACAATTCACTTATAAGTAAATGAGTCAGCCATTTGCATGCTGATTGCACTGCCAACTGTTGAGCAAAGAACAGACAAAATACAGTAACAAACAAAAACATATCAAAATTAAACGGCTAACAATTGTATGATACGTAAGCCCCTTTAGAGATAAAATTAATTAACAATTTTCTAAGGGAAATTACAATATTGAAATTTTAGCATGTGTCGCAGTATTTTGTAACATACTCTAGTACTATAGGACCCTAATATGAATCACCATAAATTCGAGTGGTCCATTCGTTTCCTTTCATGGATAAAAAATTGCCAAAATTGTAATTTCGGAGGTTACTGACCCATTTTTCCTCTCTAATGAGTGCTATATTATTCCATATGAACATATGAATGTAGTTACATGTCTATTTTCTTTATACGACATCAGTACATTGATGCTTTAATCTTAAAATTTGGCAGAGGTGCATTGGCCCACCCATTAAAGTTTAGAAATGGCCAAATTTGGTATAATAGTACCGGAACCTAACAAATATCATTATAAACATTGTTCTCTTCATGGGAAAAAATTGTGAAAAAATGTACATTTTGGAAGTAATTGGACCATTTTCATAAGGATTTAACACGTTATATGGATGTGTACAAAGATTCATTTCCTTTATACTTTGATGGTCGATTTTTAAAATCTCTTGCGTACATAGGACCATTTCTTAAATTTGGAAATTACCAAATAACAAAATTCGGTAAATGTTCCCAAGAAACCTTTGTAAATGTTGGTATCTATTTTTGTTCCATTTTATGGCTAAATATTCACATTTCAAAGGTTATTGACCTATTTTATCTTGTTTTATATGGCTTTATTATTGAATGAGTACAGGATTTATTACTTTTTTCATAAGACAAAGGTGTATTTGTGCACCAATCTTAAATTTTGGGAGGAGTACATCTTTTATTGTCAAATCAATAATTGGTAATTGTTCTTAATATTTTGTAGTATCAATCTTTATGTAAATCAGTGTCAAATATTAGTGTGGTCACGCGGTCAGTTATTGGCCTATGATTGAATTATGGGTCCAGAACATTGGTACATTGCTACCTTCCTCTTGAACTTTGTAGAATTGGTCTGCTTAAATTTTATAATTGTCAAAATGAAATTACGTTATTGGTCTTGATTATTAACTCTTATCAGCCAAAATATAAACGGAAACATCTTGTTGTACCGCGTGGGAGGTATAGACCTTGGCGAAGTAGAGTACAGTAATTCATTTCCTTTCAAAGTTGTCGTGTTACTACTTAAGTTTGGGAGTTATGAAATAGCACACTTCTAGACCACAATTGGTTCTGCTTAATTCTTTGTATGGTAAGCAATTGATGGAGGTTATTGACCTCATTGAGACCTAACTACAATATATTATTATATGGTTAATAGTAAGACTTAGACAAGAGAGGTACTTAGAACCATTCTTTAAATTTGGGAGTTGTGATAAACAAAATTTTAGTATAAAGCGCGAAGTTTCAATGTTCAATACCTGCTTAACACGAAGCAGTACTTTGAACTTTAGTCACACCACGATCTTTAGTGGTGGCTAATTTTTCACCTTGAGTTTTAAAAATCTCATAGGTAACCTTGCTGAATCTTAGAGTTGTAGTTATAACTCATAGCCTAAAGGCAATACATAATACCAGATATGCTAAAACACTGAAATTTTGTCACAACTCACTGTCTAGGTGACGTAATCTGATAACATTCATAGTTTTGTTGATGGAATTTGATCGGCTGATTACTGTCTTTCATGCAATGTGATTGTTTAATGACTTTTCAAATCCTCGCGATTTCGTTAATCACTATCTTTCATTCAACCTGATTGGTTGATGATTTCCAAACTTTGCTGGATTAAGTTTTAAATTTTGTTTAACACTTCCCGATTACTGCTTAAAAATCTTGATTTGAATGTTTTCTTCAACATTTTGCACTCACTGATAAATATGATCGAAACTGTTTATTTGTTAATCGAATTGTTACAATCGGATAAAGTTTGACGGTTCACCGCGAAAGTTTTAAGTTTAAAAATACATTGTTTCAAAATTTTTCCTTGATATATTTTGTTTCAAATTTTTGCTTCAAATTTGGAAATTTGTAGATTCAAAATTTTTTGCTTCAAATTTCGAAATTTGTCGTTTCAAAATTTTTTGTTTGAAATTTTTAGTTTGAAATGTGTTTCAACAGTTTTGTGAAAAGTTTTAGTTTAAAAGTTTTTCTTTCAGAAACAATATTAAGTATAAAGTATTTTACGTTGAAATTTTTGAAATTTTGTAAGAAAATTTGTTAATTTTACACTCATTTGTAAAGAACCGTTTCGTAACTTTTTAGAATAAAACATGTGGCAAAACTGTTTATCATAATGCAATAGTACACGTCAGAACATGGTATTGCAGCATCATCAGTTTTGTATCGTATATAAGTACCCTTGAGATAGTATTCTTGATAACGTCATCATGGCTACTTGTCTGCAGTTTCTAAACAGTAATCATGTGATGAAATCATTTGTCAGACTAATGAAATCAATTTTTCAGACTAAAAATTTGAAACAAAAAATATGAAATTAAAAATTTTCAAACAACAACTTTTCAAAACTAAAATTTCAACCGCTTTGTAACAAAAAATCAAACAAAATTTTGAAAAAAAATTTTAAACAAAAAATGAAACAAAAAATATTTTAAACTAAACATTTCAAACAACAATTTTGAAACAAAAAAAATCCTGGTTAAAAAATTCACGGTTAACCGTCAAACTTTGTCAGTCAAACTTTTTAACTATTCGATTAACAAATAAACGGTTTTGATCATGCTTATGAGTAAGTGCAAAATGTTGAAGAAAATATTCAGATCAAGATTTTTAGACAGCAATCGTGAAGTGTTAAACAAAACTTAAAACTTAATGCAGCAAAGTTTTGAAAATCTTCAACCAATCAAATTGCATCAACAATAATTTTGCTAGTTATCAAATTACATCACCTTAGACAGTGAGCTGTGACTAAATTTCAAAGTGTTGTAGCATATCGGGTATCATGTATTGTGTTTACACTCTGAGTCGCAACTACAACTCTTAGATTCAATAAGATTACCTATGAGATTTCTAAAACTCAAGGTAAAAAATCAACCACCACGAATTATCTTAGATCATAAGCTGTGACTAAAGTTCAAAGTATTGCTTCATATTAAGCAGGTATTGAGCATTCAAACTTCGAGCCTCATACTAAAATTTTGTCTATCACAATTCCCAAATTAAAAAAAAATGGTTCTACGTATTTCTCTTGATATACCTAAGTCTTAGAACTAACCATAAACTTATTTTGTAATTTCCTGTTAATTAGGTCAATTGCCTCCGTCATTTGTTAGCCTTACAAAGAAATAAGCAGAACCAATTGTTGTCTAGAAGTGTGTTATTTGATAACTGCCAAACTTAGGAAGTAACAGGACAAATTTTGAAAGGAAATGAATCCCTGTACACTACTTCATCAAGGTTTATACCCCGCACGTTGTACAACACATGGCTTCCGTTTATATTTTGGCCTATAAGAGGAAATAATCAAGACCAATAACGTTATTTCATTTTGACAATTATAAAATTTAAGCAGACCAATCCTACAAAGTTTAAGAGGAAGGTAGCAAGGTACCAATGTCCTGGGCCCATAATTCCATCATAGGTCAATAACTGACCGCGTGACCCCACTAATATTTGACAATGATTTACCCCAAAAAAAGGATACCACAAAATATTAAGAATAATTACCAATTTATTGATTTGACAATAAGAAATGTACTCCTCCCAAAATTTAAGATTGGTGCACAAAAACACCTTTGTCTTATGAAAAAAATAATAAATAATGTACTCATTCAATAATAAAGCCATACGAAACAAGATAAAATAGGTCAATAACCTTCGAAATGTGAATATTTGGTCATAAAATGGTACAAAATAGATACAAACATTTACAAAGACTTCTAGAGAATGTTTACCGAATTTTGTTATTTGGTAGTTCCCAAATTTAAGAAATGGTCCTGTGTACGCTAGAGATTTAAAAAGCGACCATGAAAGTATAAAGGAAATGCATCTTTGTTCATATCCATATAACGTGTTAAATCCTTATGGATGGGCTTGAACTACTTCCAAAATTTACATTTTTTCATATTTTTTTACCCATGAAGAGAACGAAATGTATAATGAGATTTGTTAGGTCCCGGTACTATTATACCAAATTTGACAATTTCTAAAATTTAATGAGTGGCCCGATGGACCTCTGCCGAATTTTAAGATGAAAGCATCAATTTATCTTTGTTGTATAGAAGAAAATAGACCCCTAACTACATTCATATGTTCATATAAAATAATAAAGCCCTTATTAAAGAGAAAAAATGGATCAGTATCCTCGGAGGTTTAAATTTGTGGCAAATGTTTTATCCATGAATGAAACGAATGGACCAACCAAATTTATGGTGATACATATTACGGTGTTAGTAATATATTAAATTTTTTATTAGAGCAATATCCAAAATATAAGGTAATAAAACCTCTGAAAGGGGGTCAATATCCTCCGAAATTTGATTTTTTTGGTAAGTTTTTTACCCATGAAAGGGAACGATGTGGACCACCCAAATTTATAGTGGTATATATTGATTCCGTACACTATTATACCAAACGTTTAAATTTTACAATTTTCAAAATTTAAGGGGTGGGCCAATTTACCGCTCCCACATTTTAAGAAAGGTTTATTAATGTACCTATGTCTTATATGAGAATGAACCGCAGTACATGCCCATATAATTATATAAGGTAATAGGACCTCATAAAAGGGGATAAATTTTGCCAAAAACCAAACACGTGTTACAACGTATTGGTTACTTTTATATTTGGCATTTTTTACCCATGAAAGAGTACGAGGTGAACCAGCTAAATTAATAGTCATACATATCAGGGTCCTATACTCTTACACCAAGTGCTTAAATTGGACAATTTCCGAAATTTAAGGGGTGGGCCAACGTACCATTCAAAATTTTTAAAAGGGTGCACGAATGTAATTATGTCATATGATAGGAAACGGACACTTATCCATGCTCATATAAGGTAATTAGACCTAATGAAAGGGAATAAATTAGGGCAAAAACATCCGAAATTCAAATGTTTGGTATTTTTTACCTATAAAAGGATATCAGATGGACCCCCAATACTGATAGGTGTACATACTATGGTCTTACGCTACCATATCCCGATTTTTAGATTTGGCATTTTCCGAAATTTAAGGAACGATCGTAGGTACCACTGCTAATATTTCGGGGGTGAGCCAAGGTGCCCCTGCCAAAATCTACAGTGGTGGTCTTATGTACCCCTAGGTCATTGACGGCAGGCCAAGAGCATTGATCTTGGACCTATGACGTCAAAATTGTTTGCTGACTGGGCGCAATATAGTGCGGCAGCTACTACTACTCTAGTAGTAATGGCGGTACCTGATTACACTTTTGGCCCTCGGTCTCTGCTTTAGGACAGATGAGCCCGGAGACCACCTTAACATTGCTTTTGAGATCACGTAGAATGACATTATAAGGTCACGTGATGTTAGGCCACGCCCCTTTAGGTTATTTTGTCATTTTCCTCATTTTCATTCCTCATGGTGCTCTATCAGATGTCCTATGTGGCAATCTCATTTGAGCAACAACTTCTGGGACATTACCGTGTTACATGTTTTTTATATATAAAAACGTTCTAAATATGAATTACAGTTCATTTATCAAATTTCCTATTGCAATTTACAGTATTTTCCTATTTATTGATTTCTTTTTGACTACTTCAGTCAACAAACGTATGGTTTGCATACAGCAATATTATCGTTCAATCTTATGCCCTGCATGTGATAAAACATACATTCGAGACGGAACTGTCAACTTAAACCTATTATAATGTTTTAGGCACTCATGTAACATATTTGATTTTTCTCACACTAGAAAACTACTAATACAGAGCAGTACCTTAGGATCAATTCAGGTGTTTATTAAAGACTCATGCAATTGCGCAGAGCCATGATCAGATAGAAATATTCTAGTTCGAAAATATTTAGATAAGAATGTGCCTTCATCCCCTCCACAAATCGAACAAGAAGTTAACACAGGTTTGTATTCTACCATTGAACGGTAATCAAGGCTTTCATTTAATGGTTGTAAAAATTACAATTTTCACATATAAATTATAAACAAAAGACGATATATATGTCGAAATATACGTGAAAAAAGAAATGATAGTAAAACTGCTTAGTCAAGAGAAAATATCACAAAAACATACGAAATCGTGTTTAAAACAAACACGTCGATACCAGTTTTATCGAATTAGAGATTTAATCTTCTATTAGCATGATTGTCACACTATAGAATTGAATATTTCAATGTTGAGATGATATATAATTATTGTCTGTGGAAAGTAATATTCAAACTATTATAATCTTCATATAAAAATTTATATTTCAGTACGAATAAAAACTGATTTTTTAAATGAACTTTCCTTTCAGAAATAACAACGGAAATATATCTGACTATCTATTTAATAAACAATGACAAGTTTCTTTGGATATAATTTACCAAAGATTCCAGTAGTATGTTGAAAGACCCTAAAGTTACTAATTGTAAAAGTAGTACCTAGACGTTTTCATGCACTTGTCATAAGCAGGAAAGATTGCTATTTCCAATATATATAAATATGTATATTACAAGAAATTAAAGAGCTGTTTGAGATGCATCTGTAATAAATATAACAAAGTTTGATTTTTTTCTTCAGGAGTTTTGCAGCAGGAAAAAGGACATCGAACAGCGAGTTTGCTTTCTCAGTTAAGATGACTTGGATTTTCACACCTATGATGGTTTGTTAGTTATTCAATTTTATAACAACTAGATAGAATAATATATTAGTATTATTTACATAATACATTTTAAAAATTCCTTCTCAATTAAGGAACCATTGTGTAGTAAGATAATTGTATATTCTACTTATAGTAAAAGTTTCTAATTCTAGGAAGATTGACCAACCATTAATATTAGTTAACTTAATCTATAACATAATGTATGTATTGTATAATTAACTCAATTTGATTGGCTACTAATGGCAAGGGTTTTAACTGGGCACTTGACTCGCAACTAATGATCTAAATATATCATACTTAGGACACATTCGATTAGACTAAACACGTATTTCGAAACCTACTTTAATATTATATTTTCCGAGAAAATTCTGTTTTACTGTGTTTAAAAATGTATAATTTCACACAGAGATAATATAAACAGAAACGCAATGTATTACTACCAATACATACCGATGAGGGAATTATGAAATTTATTCTTGGAATAATACAATCATTACGGAAACTTGCGTCTTACAATCTCTTGTCGTTCTATTTCATGGCTAGCAACGAAGAAAACGGAAATGGATGTAACATTTTCCATTAGTATAAGTTTTGTTTCCATATACTTAAACATAAACCATTTTCTTCTGCTGAGCCAAACAATATATACACATTTAAAAACTACATACGTGTTACAAGTTGGCCAACTAACATTTAAATTGTGTATCTGATGAAGTTTCTGATAAAGTCAAAGCGTTAGTTGACAAAACAGTAACACATATGTAGTTTTCGAACGGGAATATATTGTTTTGCTCAGCAAATAGTTTAGTTTGTGTTTAAGGAAATGCTCCACATTTACTTTTATTCCGAATAGTGGATGAAGAGAGTGGATGGAACTTCAGGGGTGTAACTGGGGACTGGGGGTTTACTTACTGGGGACCTGTTCTTTTTGAGGAAGTGCACCAACAATGTACAAAGCCAAAACATGTGCTATAACTATTGATTTTGAGGTCTGAAAATCCGTTTCGGAAAGCTAAAAACACTGCTTTTCTTCATAACCATTACGTGAAAGACAATTTGATTACGCTTATCCAAGAATTTGTGTCCCGAACCAACTTTAACTTTTGTACATATGAATAAATTTTTCAATTTTAGCTCATGTACAGATCCTATCTACATAAATGTGTTTTTCTTTGAAATTTCTCTTAACTTATTTAATATTTCCTGACAAAAATATTTATTTGTTATTCTTGAATGAAAGACACCGTAATTATATCTTACTTCTTGTTTCACATCAAGTAACAAAAGAGCGAATGAATTCAAAACTATAAAAAATCGTTTTCATCAAATTTCTACCTGATGAAAAGTACGTTTTCTTAAAACATTAGTTACAGCATCTAAAATATATATTGTACGTACAAATCTGTGTAGTACCATTGTTTTATGGGAGTATTTATATTACCTCCTTGAAATGTTATTCGTCAAAGAACCAATTAACTGAAGAGATGTACTCTTACGATGATGTTTTAAAAGCTGGTCAATGGGAGGATACAGAAAATCAAATAAGGGGCCCTGATCCCGATAGGCCTCTTTTGCATACACGAATGTAGAACTTATTCTCATGACCATGGAACAATTCCAGACAATCGTTTTTTGCTATATCTGGCAATTTTCGTAATGATACCTGTCGACGTATACATACGAACATAGCTGTTATATAAGAATTCCCACACATTTGCGAGTTTCGGAGTTAAAATTGAGACATTTCCATGTGAAGATGATGGATCAAGGAAATTTAGTCGAGATCTTACATTTTAAGGACCAAATTACTACGAAAGAGGTAAAACTAAAGGCATGATTACAAGCAAAATACAAGACGATTTTAGGAAATAATATATTAAGCTGATAAAATGTAATTGAAAATATAATTTTCAATAATAAATAATAACTCATGACTAGATAGTAAGTGGAACGTACGCAGAGAGCAAGTCCTGGGCCCGCAGTCCCCGAAATTACGTTATTTCTATAAATTTTCTGTAACTTTAGGGGGCGATTTTACAAATGTTAACATAATTTATTCTCACAAAAATTCGGAGCCCCGAGAACTTTAGATCCGATTCGAAATAAATTTCGAAGATGTATCTATCTGGATAGTAGTGTGTAATGCTCAATGCTAATGTGTGATACACATTTTATTTAGAAGAAATTGTGTAACGTGGGTGTATTGAGATATACTATTCAAATAATACTGTTATAAAACTACTAAAAACACTTAATATAATGAAACAGAGCAATTAAGAGAGCCAGGTAACAGAAACTGGTACGATATACAAGTTATTCTCTTAATAATAACGAATCGTCTGAAGCTTGAAATGTGGTTCATCAGGTGGAAGTAGAATATATCGGGTACTGTGGGAAAAGCAATGCATTCACCTGATGTTATCGTGGTCCTCGTTCCCTTTAAAATACGCCCCTCCTACTTTCCCATACTAAGTTTCGTGGTCCTTGCACTATTCGAAAGAAAGAATAGAACTCCTCATGGAGAAGTGATACGGGAGCAGTTGTCGCGTTGCATTAGATTTCCTCGAGCGATCGGAAGCGAATTTCCTTCTGGTACCATTGATTTTAAGAACTGCCAAAAGCCTCATACACGCATATCCGGATAGTAGAGACCTTGACGAGCCACCGAAGTGTTGGTTCGTGCGAAAAATACAATCCCATGAGCTTCAAACGGAATAGTTATCTTTGTCATGCTCCAACTATACCATTAAAGGGTACGTTGTTACTACATCTTCCTAAAGGTTCTGCCATACTGAAAAGCATCTGGAGCCATGTTGAAGTAGGGTAAGCCATTGGATCGAAAACACAGGTAAGGAAGTATTATTGGGATGATAGACTTTACGCAGAAGAAGAGAGATGTTGAAGAAATAACAGTAATCGATGTTATTCTTTTAATATTTGCATATTTAATGAAAATCATATTTCAAAATCCTTACATCATGTTTTATGTTACTCAACACGCATACTACTGTATGTTACACAATTTATCAGTTTGGATATCTATCAACTTGAAATGTGGCTTCTATTGCTCAGTTGAGCATGTACGTGCAAGGAATTAACAATTTCTGGCTCGTAGAGAGCAATGGGCGCATGAAACTTAATAGAAGCTGGTCATTTCCCTATATATATATATATATATATATATATATATATATATATATATATATATATATATATATATATTAACTAATAACACAAATAGACTTAGCTCTAATATATAGCACAATTAATTATAAGTTTCCAATCTTGTAGGTACCAAATGATCAAAATTTCAACGGTAATTACGTTCAAACAAGGTATTCTAGGAAATCATACTGCTTCGTGAAATTTAAGATCTCTTTTCATACAAATCAAAATTAAAATAATAACAAAATTGGCAATAAATTCATAGTTTATAGAATCGAATTCTTATTGTGTGGATCAATTAGAGGAAACATCAGTACACTAGAAACATTATGAAAATAAATTATTTCACACTGGAAAATTATAATACCATTTGAGTATTCGCTAAATAACTAAATAAAATTAATGAAAGGAAACTATAAGGAAATCAGATTGTTACATCCTGATGCAGTCTTACTGACTTTGTCCTCATCAGGTATTGTCATTTTGGGGAAAGGTTCTTCGTAGACGACGAAGAATGTGTAAAGATTGTCCCTTTTTTTCAGTATATCACTCCTGTGCGTGATCATGATACACCCATACTACGACAATTGAAATCACAAAAATACATGTGTTTTGAATTTGCTACCCTATTCTCGAGCATTACTTGGTCTTCGTGAACATTCTGAGGTATTGGTGCGGTTGTTGTGTATCCATGAGTTCATTGTGAGTGTTTCTTACACCCATTTCTTAACCGTATCCACGACAGGCCCCAGACGAGTGCCTTACATAACAACTCCTGCGCAACAGCGGTCTAAAAGTGATATTAACTTCACCTGTGGACTTAAAGCATCAAGAAATTCTCTACCATGATGCAAAATTTCGTCAACCTATGTATGCACTTTTGCTATAAACAAGACAGTTTTGCATCAGGCATGATACAGTTTAGACAGCTTTCTCTTCCGCTTCTATCCATAGGAGTCCTTAACCTTTGTTTGGTCTATGCGTGGGATCAGCGTAAATCCATTCGTTGTTGAACAGCACAGTATTAATGGTAAAATTTTCGTCTGTCGGTGTATTTAGTAATTTATTTACGTAAATCCAAAATACTACAGATAAAAGACGTGTTCGTATATTCTCTAAGAAAATGCTTGAATTGTAAATTTTGTAAAGATAGGAACTGAATAATGGCTAATAGTTTGCCTGAAATATTTTTCAAAGATATTGTTCTGTTTGAATTAGTATACAGTACAGGTAATCGACAATTCTTATAGATTTTTAACCCTCTAATGCATGGTCATTTTTTCCTACAGAAATGCAACACATGGGTCTCTCAGGCCCACATTTAAAATAAATGAAAACATATATGTTTATTCTATAATTTTTATAACATTTCAGATTTATAGTCAAACGACTGTTTTTTTATAACGACAATATATAACTAACTGTGATAGTGTATAACAATTTTGGTTGAAAGTTTCTAATAACTATAACTGGCCTTCTGATAATATCATTAATTTTAATTTATGCGTTATCGACAGCACTAAATTAACAAAAACGTTGTGTATAGGCTTCGTCTCCATCGGTTGAGTAGGTGGGGCTAGCACGAATCTACCACCATCCAGAATATATTTTTTTTTGGTTTTTTGAAGTATGTGTAACGGCACAAATTTTTTAACATTACACTAATTGTGCACTAATGAAGCACACGGAAGGAGTTTTACTCTGGAGAATTGCTATAGTGTTTATGCGTGTTGTTGAATAAACAAAGCGGCGAAGTTGAATTTGGACCAAACTATGGCCAATAAAGAGAAAGAGAAGAAGGGAAGTGTTTTTGAAAGAAAAATTCTGGGTGGTAAGAATACTTATTTGACAAAAACTGTCAGTTGTTCTGTGGGGAATGGTATACATCGATTTTTACATCGTTGTTAGTTTAGTTATTTGTGCTACTAAAGAAAGAAATACTACATATTTTTTTTATAGAAACTGACCAAACGTTGCGATACTAGTCACAGTTATTTGAAGGAAGGGTTCTTTAAATTTTTATTATTGTTCAGTTTTATTGATAGGGACAACCATTGATTTAAAACAATATTTACTTTCACATTGTCTACCGATATCTCCATGGGTTTCCTCGTGCTTTTCCCATTTCCTACACTTTCTCATTCCACCATTTCTCTTATCATGATTCACGTACAGTATCATCCGTCTAGACAGCCTCCTTTAGCGCTTTGCTTCCATACCTGAGGGACTAAATATTTAGTAAGTACAAGTAACATATCTACAGGAATATGTGTTTCGTGTTATCATGAGAAGTGTCACAACGGTTAGATAACAGCCCTATGCCTCCCAAAACAGGTGATATAGGTACTGAAAGCTAATTTAGAATATTTTCGTATCTAACCATCAAATTAGGACAAATTATACTTTCACTCACTGCAAGTCGAAACGTAAAGAAAACATGACATTTCTCAATTACGTATACAGAAATAAAATATGTAGAATCAACCCTAGGAATTCAAAGCCGAATTATAGTACGTATGCCACCCTCCCCCCATGAAAACAGTACAGATTGGAATTGGTTCTGGTCGTTGGATCATCTTTTGGTCGCCAGGCATACTGATGTATTTAGAATAATTTTCTTAAGGGTGCTAATCACTTACCCCACATGGAGGCAAAATTAATCGGAATGGAACCAGATAGTTTGATCACAAATGATTATCATTTGATCGCCAATTGTACTGACGTAATACATAATGTTATAGGGGGCTAAAGAGTTAAAATGTTTCACCCCTCATTGCAAGCAAAATTGATCGGAAGTCGCCCAGATCATTTGATTGTGTATATTTGCTTAATAATTAGCGTTTTATCGTCATACGTCCTGACATAATACAAATAATGTTAGGGGATATCTAACAATTTAAACTGTTAGCCATCATGAATGAAAAATTGATTGGAATTGAACCTGATCGTTTCATCGTCGTTTGATCGCGCTTAATGGCCAATAAAACGATTTATCAAACAATCTGGCCCAATGCTATTGTTCAGAAAATGGGAGAAAAAAAGAAATATCTAAGTTTTACGTCCCACCGTTATGCCAATTTGGCTAAAGGAGACGGTGATTATGAGAAATGAATGAAATGGTGGAATGAAGAAAGTGGGAGGAAACGGGAGAACCCCGGGAAAACCCACGCACACGGTGTTTGTCCACCACAAATTTCACTTGGCGGGGGCTGGGATCGAACCCGGGACCCCAAGCACCAGAGGTGAACGCTCTTCCACTGAGCCACCGCGGCCCCCAGAAACTGGAAGAGTTAAACAAACACAAGTCATTCAGAACTTTGTTTTGCCTCCTTGGCAACCACTATGAATCAGTTTAGTCCGCCAGATTTTCTTTTTTTTTTTCGTTTTAGGCGGATGATTCCCTATAGTGTTCCAAAGAATTCCACTCGAAAACCTTATAACTGACCTGTGCTTCACAGCAGACACAGCACACTTCAACTCTGTTGAGATTCTGTTTAAGTTTGACCTCTGTTAGGCAAGCTTGGGCATATACAAATTGAGAGAATAAACATTTATTAGGGAATGAGAAGTTCTCGAAATAAATTTACCAAGTGAATATTTGTTCGTGATACAAGTGAAGGGTGATTGTGTACCAGGTATCCAAGAGGGCCAGCGAGGGCCATCCTCCCCGAACATTTTACTGGCTCTCTTAAATGTTCATGGAAGGCTTCCAAATATACTAGAAAACGGTGATGAACTAAAATATGGTCGGATCGCCCTACCTACTCCTCCTACACTTTTGCTCTGGCTATTGGCCTGTAGTGGAACCTTGAAAATTGTAAACTTTTGTTCATAGTAGAAATAAGGAACAAGACCATCCTAGTGCGGAAATCACTTCCCAAGAGCAGGAAACTGAGAGAGAAGCGTAGGTCATGTATGATAATTTTCAAAGGTGAAAATCACAAACTAGACTTTTCGTAGGATCTAAATAAATTTTGGTACATTATATTGTGCATTCTCGTTAAAGAATTTATATATAAATAATACGTAGGCGTAGGAATTTTGTACCATTCTTCCAGCAAAGCAGCCGGAATTTATTGTAGAAACTACAGTGCCGGGTAACGTTTTCGCATCTTGGTCTCTGAATCGGACCACGAGGGTTCAATGATATTGAGGTATGGCGATTTAAGACGACATTGCAGATATGGCACTTCATATTCGTGCTTATCAGAACAGTCCTTGACGATGTGAGATGTATGAACAGGGTCTCTGTCCCCGCGAAACACAAAATTACGATCTGGAAACAAAGGTCGCTACACAATGAGTTCATTTTCTTGTTTTTTTTAATCTACACGCTTCTGATCTTAACCCTGCTATCACTAATATTGTGTTCCATGTACCAAATATCACAAAATTAAATCCCCACGTTAAGCGGGTTTGCATATCCAGGCTCCTAACTATGAAAACATTTACGCTCAGTCCAACCTCAATCATTTCACGAATTCAACCTGTTTTACGTATGTTATTAGAACATAATATCGATTGTGATTTATTCTAAAAACACTTTTATACATTGCAAGAGCTGTAACGTCCAAATATTTACTGAGAACTCATAGTCGTATCGGAATAAACAAAAGCGAGTATGGAACAGTAAACTGCTATAACAAAAGGCAAAAGAATATGTGCAAAGGCATACAAAACGGTCGAGTGGTTTGGGTCGATACACTATCAATCACATGTTTGTGTGTTTAAACCCGGTAGCAGGTTGTTTCTTTTTTAAGTGTCTTCCTATTTTCATCCGGAGGCTGAAAATATTTCTTTGAGTAACTCATTGAAAACTTCTTTTGTTTCAAATTCGATTAGAACGGAACATTATATGAATTGCGAATCTTAAATCCATAGCTAAAAAAATGAAGTATACTCGCTACTCTATTATCCTCTGATATGTAACGAAAAACTATTTATAAACAGTGGTGACTTCAGAAAATTATCCTCGGGGGGAATTTCAATATGCGGGTGGAGGGCAAACATTGGTAGTCCACATTGAGCGCGATCGAATATATGGTCCTGAAGGCTTAAATTTCTTAGCTTGAGAGGGTTCTCAAATTCTCCCTCAGATCACGTCCTGAAAACATCATTGCTTAAAAGCTTTTCGTAACAAATATAATATTACACTTGTTTCTCGTTCTACATTTAGAATTGGTAAAATCATAACTTATAGAGGATTATAATAAAAGCATAAAAATTACAATACCAATCATGTATAAATTATCTTGTAAGTTACCAACTTTGGGTCAGATTAAAACTCAAATATTTGTTTTCGGATTGCACTTAGAAGTAAGTCCTCTCTATATAATCCTGATTGGAAAGCCAGGTTTATCACTAATTAATTAATCAGTATTTATACGAATATTTTTTTATTTTACTATTTTTACTATTCAATATTATATACACTTCATTTCCAAAATCAAAATCTCGAAAATGTATATTGCACGAGTGCAGACTCGCAAATAAATGATTATTTATCATATATATTGGTCTCTATTCGAAATTCTATTTAATCGAATCCGACAAGAACACAGACAGAAACAGGTGAAAAAAAGAGAGAAAAAGGCGTTCTAGCCGGCGGGGACTCGAAGTAAGTTCGAATGGTGCTTTACAAGCCGAACGCCTTAGACCACTCGGCTATGGTAACAACTAGTAATTGTAGCAAAGGCTTCGAGTAGTAGTTCTTATTACAGAATAACATTTTCTATTGCCTAAAATTTAAACCTAATTTACTTTGATATAATATATCTATTAATTTGTTACATGAACACGTTTTCGTTACTTTTAATGAATGATGTATGTTGTTGATATAGATTCTATTATACGTTCTTTCGTAAATATTATAGAAAGTATCAGGGTTATTTATGATCTTTCATGGAAATTGACTGGCGCATGCGCAGTACACAGACAGTTCAATTGGAAGGTGAAGAAGGAATCGCTAACACACTGTCAGAATGTTTCCCTCGCAAGCAGTAGTTCCCAACCGAAGGACGGCGGGACGCACTTCGTCCTCCTGGGGTGGCGTGAAGGGTTTACGAAGTCCCTTCGTTGTCTTATATTTCTTGAATGATTATACACAATATCCAGTCACATCTTCTACACATTTGGAAGTGATAAATCGTAGTATAAATAAACCGTCCTCCACACACAGTGATTGTTGCTTTTCCAAGATTATAAACTGAAACACTTTTTATTTCAATATAATATAAAAGTTTCAATGGGAGGGGTTACAACCCCCTCAACCCTTTGAGTCTTCGATATGTCACCGCCTAAACTGTAACTTTCAAGTTAGGACCGAAAAATTGAGACATGTGACCTACTAAATATATTTCATTGCATTATACATTTCCATAAATAAAATATCCACAATTATAATGACAATAAATGCTAAGTAATTATTGTAAATCTTTGTACTTTCATTTTCCCTCTTCTTCTCAATTGAGCTCGAAAAATGTAAAAATGGGAGGTTAACAACTTCAAATATTACGTATATTTTAGCGTATTACGGAATTATATTTAATAGAGTCCGGCAGGATCACAAACAGAAACGTCAAGAAGAGGTAAAACCAAATTGTACTGTGGTTGGATTCGAACTACTCTTGAATGGTGCCTCAGAATCTCTAGCCGAATGCCTTAGTCACTCGGCTAATGTGACAAGTTAAAAATATAGTAAGCATGTTTCATGTTCAATCTTTTGTTACAGTATGAAATTTATTTTGTATTCTCTGAAGTTTAAGCCTATTTTGGCCTGATGTAATAGTCTGTTGAAATTGTTTTATGTTTACGGTATTCTTTACTTTGACGAATGGTGTTGTTAATATAGGTTCTATTGCGTATTCGTTCATAAATATTACAGCAATTGTCAGGATTATTTATGATCTTTCATGAAAATTGACTGGTGCCTGCGCAGTAGAAACAGAAAAATGCACTTGACCGACATTTGTCATACACGCCAGAACGCAAATTTCTAACATGTTCTCAAAATGCCTCGTTCTAAAGGTTTTGGAGAACTGTCTGTTGCTCTGAGAGGAGAAATCATAGGCCGAGAAAAAATGGGACAAACTGTGCCTCAGATTGCTAGAGATCTGGGATGTGACAAGAAAACGGTCAAGAAATGGGTTCAGCGACATGAAGAAGGTGGTGAATGGTTTAGGTCTTGGTCAAAAAGTGGAAGGCCAAAAATGACAACTGTAGCTCAAAATCAAGCTTTAGTTACAGAAGTAATCAACAGACCTCTACGCCACACGTCAATCCTCTTGGACAAAGCCAGAGAATATAATTGTTCTCAGAAAACAATAAGGAGAAGATTATTGGGGGCTGGTCTACACTGATCAAGACCCGCTAGGAAGACTCTTCTGACTCACAAGGCCAGACGAATGGAATGGGCACAGAATAACACAACCCAACCTCAGTCATATTGAGACTTAGTCATCTGGACCGACGAGAAGGTTTTCAAGTCTAACCAACAAGGCAGAGTTATATTGTATAGACCGCGCGGAACCAGGTATGCTGAACAAAATATTATCAGAACTTATTGTTCAGGACGAATATCAGCACACTTTTGGGGATGCATGACGGCTGCTGGTCCTGGAGATTTGGTTGCGGTGCCTGAGAGAATGAACAGCAGTGTTTACATTAATATCCTCGAAAATACGTTGTTACCGTCCTTAGAAAGAAACTTCCCCGAACAGGAAGAATATATATTTATGCATGACAACACTACTGTTCACACTTCCCGGCAAACACGAGAGTGGCTAAGTGAACATCCAGAGTTAATTTGTATTGAGTGGCCCCCTCTATCCCCAGATTTGAACCCAATTGAACATCTGTGGGCCTACATGGTGCAAGAATGGAAAGAGAGACGTGAAGACAGAGACCAAACGTTTCTTCAAAATCATGTTATGGAACTGTGGCAACATTTTCGTGACACACCGTCGTATTGCTCGAGACTTGTATCTAGTATCCCCTCCAGACTTCAAGAAGTTACTGACTCTGGAGGTGACTACACGAAGTACTAGTGTGTTATTTTTTGTGTAAACATTTATTTAAGTTTCATTTATTTATTATATTTTTTCAAGAGCAATACTTTCGTTTTTCATTCTTTTCCTTTGCTTGTTTACTTATTAGTTCGTTAAAACGTAAAGGAAGAGTAGTATTTGTGAATTTACTTTGAACGTTTCTAAGAATACATTTACTTTTTTTTCTTACTCTATATCATGCCCAATATTGCTTTCATTTCAGTTAATTAATAACTTTATTTCACATCTCGGATAAAAGTATTATTGTCTTTTTAACGATATTTTTCCTCTTGATTGTGTAATTTCTAGTTTCATTGAATTATCTCAATTCGAATGAATAAATCACATTTTGTTTATTGTCCCTTCCTTAGCTAAGTTCGAATTCGAGAACAATGTGGTGTAATATACGTTCTTTATTCTTCATATTGTGCAGTAATGACAATATTAATTATTTTTCATGAGTCCAGTTGATGAGTAAGAACTTGGACAAACAACCTGGTGATTCTTTACGTAATGACAAGCGTAAAATACATTTTAGCTGTTCTTTATACTTCACAGCAATGAAACATTCTAACAGTGTGTTAGTGTTTCCTTCCTCGCCTTCCAATTGAACTGTCTGTGTACTGCGCATACACCAGTCAATTTCCATGAAAGATCATAAATAACCCTGATACTTTCTATAATATTTACGAAAGAACGTATAATAGAATCTATATCAACAACATACATCAATCATCAAAGTAACGAAAACGTGTTCATGTAACAAATTAATAGATATATTATATCAAAGTAAATTAGGTTTAAATTTTAGGCAATAGAAAATGTTATTCTGTAATAAGAACTACTACTCGAAGCCTTTGCTACAATTACTAGTTGTTACCATAGCCGAGTGGTCTAAGGCGTTCGGCTTGTAAAGCACCATTCGAACTTACTTCGAGTCCCCGCCGGCTAGAACGCCATTTTCTCTCTTTTTTTCACCTGTTTCTGTCTGTGTTCTTGTCGGATTCGATTAAATAGAATTTCGAATAGAGACCAATATATATGATAAATAATCATTTATTTGCGAGTCTGCACTCGTGCAATATACATTTTCGAGATTTTGATTTTGGAAATGAAGTGTATATAATATTGAATAGTAAAAATAGTAAAATAAAAAAAATATTCGTATAAATATTGATTAATTAATTAGTGTTAAACCTGGCTTTCCAATCAGGATTATATAGAGAGGACTTACTTCTAAGTGCAATCCGAAAACAAATATTTGAGTTTTAATCTGACCCAAAGTTGGTAACTTACAAGATAATTTATACATGATTGGTATTGTAATTTTTATGCTTTTATTATAATCCTCTATAAGTTATGATTTTACCAATTCTAAATGTAGAACGAGAAACATGTGTAATATTATATTTGTTACGAAAAGCTTTTAAGCAATGATGCTTTCAGGACGTGATCTGAGGGAGAATTTGAGAACCCTCTCGAGCTAAGAAATTTAAGCCTTCAGGACCATATATTCGATCGCGCTCAATGTGGACTACCAATGTTTGCCCTCCACCCGCATATTGAAATTCCCCCCGAGGATAATTTTCTGAAGTCACCACTGTTTATAAATAGTTTTTCGTTACATATCAGAGGATAATAGAGTAGCGAGTATACTTCATTTTTTTAGCTATGGATTTAAGATTCGCAATTCATATAATGTTCCGTTCTAATCGAATTTGAAACAAAAGAAGTTTTCAATGAGTTACTCAAAGAAATATTTTCAGCCTCCGGATGAAAATAGGAAGACACTTAAAAAAGAAACAACTTGCTACCGGGTTTGAACACACAAACATGTGATTGATAGTGTATCGACCCAAACCACTCGACCGTTTTGTATGCCTTTGCACATATTCTTTTGTCTTTTGTTATAGCAGTTTACTGTTCCATACTCGCTTTTGTTTATTCCGATACGACTATGAATTCTCAGTATATATTTGGGCGTTACAGCTCTTGCAATGTATAAAAGTGTTTTTAGAATAAATCACAATCGATATTATGTCCTAATAACATACGTAAAACAGGTTGAATTTGTGAAATGATTGAGGTTAGACTGAGCGTAAATGTTTCCATAGTTAGGAGCCTGGATATGCAAACCCGCTTAACGTGGGGATTTAATTTTGTGAAATTTGGTACATAATTTTATCCGGGACAAAATATACATACTACAGATAGGCAGTCTTCAACGCGCGGAAATGATGTTAATATACAGGGTGATTTTTTAAAACTTACTGATTTCATCTGGATCAAGAATTTCTAAATGAATTCCAGTTTCAATGCAGTTTGTGACAAATGATCAACGAAGGATGGGAGATATATAGAACTATGTTTAAATTCATCCGGGTAATATCAGCTACGTCTGAAGATTAACACCAAATATTCGCTAGTGTACCTTACAATTGGAATGAGATGCGGTGTGGTGTCGAAATTTGAGTTTTGTTCGTTGGATGGCAACCTCGCCAAAATCATTAAGAAAGAGGAAACTGGACTGTTGTATTTTAAATTGTGCTGTAACGTTCTATTAAACTGTGTGGTGTAATCAGGACACAGTTAAAATAGTTTACTCTTTGGTGCAACATGAATTCATCGTTAAGAGTTTTCGGACAACGAAATATGTTGTTGCTACAAAAAGGGCATTTAGAAACGAAAAAAATGAAATTTTTGATATTTACGTCCCTTGGGTATGCTGGTTAGCCTAAAGGGGACGGTAGTTATGAGAAATGAGTAAAATGGTGAAATGAAGATAGTGGGAGGAAACTGGAGAACCCCGAGAAAACCCATGAGCATGGTGTCTGTCAACCATAAAGTCCACTAGCGCGAGATGGGATCGAACCAGGGACCGCAAGCACCGGAGATGAATGCTCTACCACTGAGCCAGTGCGCCCCTTAGCATTTAGAAACGAAATTTGTTTACGTTTTGCCCCAGACAGGAACATGATATGGTCACTAGCGAATAAATTGGAAGAAACAGGATCACTTGTGAGTAACGCAGGGAAGCATCGGACTCCGCAGGAGGGTGTTGTGGATTATGTCAGTTACCGACTCCTTACGTTGCCCAAGAAAGCTCTCCGTCGTTTGTCGCAAGAAACCGCCTATAGCTATTCAACATATGAATAGTTACTTTGTATTCTCACTAACACTTAATTTGTATTCTGGACTTTCGATTCAAAAAGAAAAAAACCTCATTCCAATTTTAAGGTATACTGGCGAATATTTGCTGTTTTTATTTATTCAGGCACGGTGGATATCACTACGCATGAATTTCAACCAGCAAACATAGTCCCATAACTCTTCCGTCCTTCCTTGATCATTTGTTGGAAATCCCATGAAAATTGGACTTCAGTTAAAAATTCTACAGCCAAATGAAATCAGTGAGCTATAAACAATCCCCATGTACACAATTCAATACCTAAATTATGTTATTATTGAAATTCAATTAACTTAGAAACGGAATATCATTAAGAAGTTTCTAATGTTACATTACAGGGCCGAGACGGCAGGTCCAAACGTAGATTAAGAATAAAGATAAAAAGTAATTTTGAGTTTATATTACAAGAAAATATTTTTGTTATGCCTGCGCTACTTGTAATTATGGATCAAGTTGTGCGAGGGAATGGCAAGATTGGCCCCCACCAGAGGTCCAGATAGG
This sequence comes from Thermobia domestica, assembly GCF_964235325.1. Taxonomy (NCBI): domain Eukaryota; kingdom Metazoa; phylum Arthropoda; class Insecta; order Zygentoma; family Lepismatidae; genus Thermobia; species Thermobia domestica. The sequence continues at coordinate 103,293,658 of NC_137458.1, forward strand.
TGATGATGCAAAAAGTGGAACTGAAATGGTAAAATCAAAATGCATTCTTGCAAAATGGGAAATTTTAGGTCTAAAATAACTCTTTTGTAAATAGTACTGTTTTAAACATAAAAATTCTGATATATTACGGCGGCGGAGAGGTCCAAAAGAGGAAATGGTGTGCAATTTTTGTCAACGACGAGGGATTTTCTGCCAGGAGTGGAGGATCATCTCTGTGCGGCTCTAATAGTTGACACAATAAAATCTTCCAATTATACAGAAGCAAAAAAATATGAAACTAAGAATATTTCTATAGGGAGTGGTCTACTTGAGAAGATTACGGTTAACATATCTCCATTTTCAGGGGTGCATTTTCACCCCAACGCCCAAGGGCGGTTTTTGGGGTGGGTGAACCGGGTTTCGTCCAGAACACCGCCAATTAACTATGCGTAACACACATGTACCCACATGCGCAAAAAATTCGCGTATATTGTAACTCAAAATTTTTCACATTTATAGCATTTTCTTTATGAGTAAAATTCAGTTATTAGTATGTGAAGATAATACAAAGCTATCCACCTAAGGAGATATTTCCAAAAAAATAAAATAAAATAATAAAACTATAAGCAAAAAAACATAATTACGCTCGGTTTTGTGTATACTGGCAACAATGCATTCGAGGGATTTTTCAGTAGCAGAGCACGATTGCGAAGAAAAAGTGACAATAGGCAGTGAACGAGCAAGCGGAAGGAACTAGAGTAAAATATTTAATTTATTTTTTTAAACCTAGTGTTAAGATGGTTTGCCAAATATAAATTAGCTTCTATATCTAAGAAGTCGTACGAAAATATAGCATTAAACAGAAAAACTCTTATCTTAAGGTTCGAAGCGATACTCACCATGGTTATGAGCATTATTTGTTAAGAAAAAGAGAGCAAACAAAACGTAGTCTTCGTGGTTAGGCGGATAGAGTGGCGGACTAGCAGTTACTTTATTATTTTGACACCTTATCGAATCCATCTTATCTCGTATCGTTTCTCTGTTGTTACAAAACGTTATTGGAAGTGTATAATTTTAATGTTAATAAGAACCGAAACAATATAATAAGGAAATAACTTATTGATAGTATCCTTTAATCAACGTATTTATTCAATATTAGAATACGTGCACTATTGGAAACAGCGATGGTTTTCAGTTTATGGTCTTGTATGTTACTCCTCCGCTGCCAGTTCTCGAACAGCAGACAACTCACTTCTTATTTGTGTGTCAGGAACAGGAAAAAGAACATACGCGACCTTGACAGTCTTTTCAGTCTTACCGCTTGTTACATTGACATGAGATTACATCGAATGAAGGTGAATAGCTTCTTGTCATGAAGAAAAGGAAGAAAGGAAAAAGCTGATGTCAAATTATCGTTTATGTGTATGTATGTGTGTGCTTGTGTTTTTTTCTGTTTAGAGTATTGACTTTCTCCCTCTCTCTTGTTTCCATATCCAGAAGTGCAAGAAATCCAATCATAAGTCTATGTAAGGAATAAAGAATGCATTCGTTGAACGAAACTAAATTATACAGATCTATGTATGCGGAACACGAATATTTCCAAAAGATAGCATGAATATGAACGGTAATCATACCATTTATCTACATTATATAGTAGCGTGAAAAGCTAATATTAAAATGATATAACAGAAAGGCATAAACTTTTATTTCTAGCATGGCAACACATTAAACGTAACTCATTAAATTTTGGAGATTACAAATTATCACCTTACGTGTCGTTGTATTCCTATTCGTTTTCAAGTTCGAGCGACGAAAGAAGTAATTATAGTGATAGTGATAAAACTTGAATGTTAGATTTCAATGAATTTAACTTTCACACATCCACATACCGAAAAAGAGATTTTAATGTCCCTCTATCTGTTCGTCTGTCGGTTCGTCACGTTTAAACATGCACTAAAATAGATGAGATACTGTTCAACGTATCTGGATCGAATTCTAACAATGAAATTTTTATAATACTTTTATCGTTTCGAATTGTATATTCTCCGACACCTTAAAATAAGGGTAGTTTACTGAAGGAGGAAAATTTAAAATAATTAAATTATCTCAAAAACAACAATAAAGATTTTGCTTATTTTTTACAAATATATATTTTATTAATAACCCTTCACCATAGTATGAATCATTGCTTTGCAAAAATATATAAGTTATAATTTACAGTATGGATGCGTTTTTCGAACAATTTTCTTAATCACATTTTATAATTAAATATATTATTAATAACCTAACAATATGACACAACTCGTTCGTCCTGTAAACATTGAGAAGGGGTAAAATACTCTTAGTTTACTCCTAAAGACAATACTCCCATGACGCCTGACGCCATTTGGTTCATATTTCATAAATAACCTAACGATATGGTATTATTCTATCATCCTAAAGAGCTAGAAGTTGTATATTACTTTTTGGAGTAAGTTTTACCCTACGATTTTGTCGAGAACGATTCAGGCAATTTAGTTCGTATTTCATAAATAGCATAACTAGAAAGCTTCACCAGGAATACTTATTATTGGGGATGATTTTTTGTCGATTTTCTCAGAAAGTAATCAGACGCTTTTGCTCATAGTTCACATACAATTGTTTCACTAATAATTCTAATATATGGCATAAGTTATCTGTAAGAGAAATATGACCAATGCGTAGTTTACTTTTGGACGTAATTTGCTTTGAACAAAGTTTTCCAAAACACATTATTTTATTTTCATTTCCAAAATAAATGTTCATTAAGAGCTGCAGCCTAACACGAGTCTGTTTAAGAAATTCGATCGAGAGAATTCAGTGTCTTTCGTCTGTACCCATTCTTAAGTATATTTTTAAATCTTACACTTAATCACAATTTTCCTAACAAAATCGTAACTTCTTTTTAAATATGCCCTGTTGTGGCCAAATGGTTCAAGTGGGTTGGTTCTGGATTTGATTCCCGGTGAAAGCTGGTGTATTTTTATCCAACGTTAAGGTATAGGTGATAAGTAGGTGCAAAGAGAAAAGTGTTTAAACAAGCCTAACCAAACTACTGAATACAATATTACATAATTATAGAAGAAACATTGTTAATATTAGATATTTGCGTGTGAAATGTCCAAGCGATGACTGTCAACTCGAAAGGTAAGAAAGTGAAACATCCAATACCAGGTTTGTCAGTGGTCTCTATGTAAAGCTATCCTAGTCGGAAGTGATTGAGGTACCAGAAAATGTTGTAATCGCTGGGAGACATGTTAGAGAATACAGTAGGTGTGAGAGTTTAATACTGACACTCATAAATAATCTACACTTTTTTTGAGTATTGAAGTGCGCAGGCCAAATAGGTTTGCATTGAAATGAGCATTAATACACAATATCTTTTCAATATTACGGGGGGCTTGCGGACAGGTTTGCACTGCATTTCACGGGGTTCGATATTGAAACGATCCTAGCGAACTCCTGAGCCTTCCCCACTGTACACTATATGTTAAATTCGTGCTTAATTATAACTCTATTTATTTAAATTTAACACTGTTAACCGTTATCACCTGTGCACTACGGGCAACAATGCGCCAGTAATTCTTTATTTTTGACTTTGGTTTAGTGCCAAAAATGTCTTTGCTCATAAATTCCTTTTTCTATTATTTTGCATATTTATTTTTCTATCATTTAGCGTGGAGATTAAATTTTGATTTCTACGCTATATCAAAAATAATTACAAACACATCTATAGAACGAACACAACTAACTTGGAACATATAGTTTGTGTATGGAAAATCATACACGGGGAGCTGCATGGGGGATTCATGTGCATACATATGCCAGTCAACTTCCTAAGACATTTACAATAATAATAATAATATACAGAAAACGAAACAGTTATTTACATAATTTATTTATTTATTTAAGCATGTAAGTGCAATGGGCTTAAATTATTTCTCTCTCTCTCTCTTTGAAGGCAACAACCCTTAGGGTGCTAAGACGTAGAAAAAGACTTGTGGCACTCACGACTATAGGGTGTGTGGTTGGCACATTGATTTCCTTTGTTTTTAGTCCCAGCTTTCTAAACCAGATGCAGTTATTCCCGGTAGAAAAAAACAAAAAGATATACCTTTCTATTATTATTAAAGTAAATAATTATTACTCATTCCCTCAATGCAATACTTGTTTATTTAACTGTATACAGACAGCTGATGCGTGGAAGAATCGTTGATAATAATAAATTAAATAAACTCGACAAATATTCTTGTAAATAATAGGTAAAAGTTTGCGTCACAATGTTCATTTTGCTGGGCACGCCAGTGTGCCGTCTTATCCCTTTGTGGCACATTGGAATATAGGGCATGGCTTTCTAATTTTTCCCAACTATTTTAACTGCTTAAATTGAAATGAATCTATAATAATAAGACAGTGAATTTAGTCTTCTTACTCTTCGATTTAGAAATAAATTCCGCTAGAATTATTATATAAAACATAATAATACTCAAAACTTTATAGAGTAGTTTGTTTTATTCGAAGTGACATACTTCCTGCAACGGTTTGGGTTTGAATTATTTGAAATAAAATCTTTAAGTTTTACGACCCACAGTTATATCGACTAGTCTAAAGGAGACGGTGAAGATGAGAAACGATTGAAATGGTGGAATAATGAAAGTGGTAGAAAACGGGAGAATCCGAGAAAATCCATGCACATGGTGTTTGTCCACCACAAAATTCTCTTGGTGCAAGCTGGTGTCGAACCAAGGATCCAATGCATCAAAGGTGAACACTTTATCACTGAGCCACCACAGCTCCTCTGAAATTATTTATAGGAGAGAGGGACTACTTTATGAATACTTGATATCGAACACATTTGTTTAAAAATACAAACTTTTTGTGAAGTATTGCTTAATATTCAGGAAAACCTAAGTCAATAAAATAATAATATTATTAATAATAATAATCTTAAAATTTCTCTGGACCTAGTGCATTGGCAGAATTCCACGAATTAAAAAGAATGTGTTTACTTCTCATGTAAGTGTAAGACTTAATCCCTGTTGCTTTCAATATACGAAGAAAGTGTCCAACTGTCAAATGATATTCTACATAAAATGCCCTGTGCAACATAATGTAGTATAGAGTCATCATTTCTTGGTTGTCTAAAGAACACTTTTGTTTTAGCAAGAAAGGAAGAAAATAGGAAATGTTAGGTTTTAATCTAGTAGAAATTTGCAGATTTAAGATGCAGATTTGTTGGATATTAAATGTAGTTCGGATTAATTGAGTAAAACACCGCAAATAGTTTATTGTTCGCAATATACTGGGAGTGACCAAGCCATTACTTATGAAAATATCGAACGAGATACGTTAATGGTGTTAGTTCTAAACTGTTGTAGAAATGAAAATTTTAAGTAAATCTCTAAAACTCTAAAATCAGATTCAAATTGACTAACTGTTAAGTAAAACTGCAAAATCTGACTAAAGCAAAAATATAATAACCTGTGTTACAGTTTCAGACGTATCATTCTCATATCAAAACTACGATAGAAGTAAATTATGAATAAAGGTGAATTTACAGTTGTGGAATAACAACAAATGATTTTGCTAGATATAAATTTTGGGAAAACTTTTTTACAGGGCTTTAGATTTATTTATTGCTTTGCTAGTTTATTACCTTCCTCGTGCCGTAAACTTCGCCAACTCCTAAAGTCCCACTTCCCGGTAAATGTCGATCGTCGATATAGCGACGCGTCGAAGGATTTCCGCTTGTGTGCCACTAGTTGCAGTTATTCGTCGAGTCGAAGCAGATATCTAGAATCGGGAGTATTGAAGTTACCACCGCGTAACAGTGAGGATTTCATTTTTATACGCGCTCCTTTGATTTGACACGGAGAATCGCAAATTTACCAACACCAACTATCACCAGTCATGTGCATGCGGATATTATTTTATATTATTTTTTCCGTGAAGAATTGTTATTATAAGGACATTAACCAAGCTCCGAAGGCCAAGAGTAACTCCTGCCTTTAAATCATGAGGTGAAAAATCTCGAGATGGGTACGCATAATTGTATGAATTTAGAAGCCAACTGTTGCCGATCACTAGCAAGTGAATATGGGAGAACTATGAAAAAAGTAAATATTCGTTTAACATTTTCTTATAAAATTACATGACGAGTGCATTTGACCTGATTCCAAATAGTTATCGTAAAATATACACGGTTAAAGGAGCACTCTGATTAGAAATATTAAAAAGACTTCAACGATTTATTACTCTACAATCTGCATTTTCATAATCGCCTCCGTGGCGAATTCGGAGGAACAAGCAACTAGTATCCGTAAGATTGGTGGTTCGCGCCCAGCTCAGGGCATTTTTACTTTTTAAAAAATGTTTTGACTCACCTTAATGCAAACAAGTTACGCATATAGGCGATTTAACGTATTTTATAGGAATAATATTGTGGTTCGTTGGCGTTCCGTCGCTTCTTTGCCGCTGGTGGTATAATTTTCAAAACGGAAGTAGGACCACCGCCGATTGTCGCTGCAGGACCGTCAGTTTTTGATGACATGTCGGTAGTTGGCTATAGGTGGTCCACTGACGCTTACGGGATGGGGTTGTCCCCTCAAAAGTGAGGCACATTGTAATCGACCAAGAGTGTTTTGGAACAATGGTGAACATCTTCCGACTTCGACTTATGAATAATCCGTTTAGGATCAAGTCGAATCAATGCTGCCACACGGAAAGGTAGAACAAGTGGGGCAATCGTTCTAAGCACTACGCTCTAGAGCCTCCGTCTCATTCATGACTTAGACTCTTGAGGAAAAGTAACAAATTTATTACTTGTAATTTATTCTTTTAGTCAAAGTATTTTGAAATAAACCATCGTTTTGTAAGATATTTTTACGATTGTATACTATTAATTCCGAATATTGTACTCATAATATAATTTCCCATCATGGATCTGAAAAAATCGAAGTTCGAATAAAGAAAGATCTCCGATCCACATGTCTCTTCATGTTTGATATGGAAGTCATATCTTCATTATTGACCCTTAATTTATTTTAGTCCTAGGCAACGCGAATCGACGGGATGGCTCTAACTGAAAACATTCATTTAGATGGTTAAGGAATAGGGAAATTCCAGCGTTTACTTCACGAAACACAACAGATCTTGGGGAAAAAAACAATTTTGCTTACCAGGGAAGGGAGTAAATCATTTGCTTATGTTTGCATAACTAGGTAGAAGGTAGGGCGCCGAATTTGGGGGACCGGGGGCGGGCCCCTTAAACTAATGTGGACCCCTTTTGTACAATATTTGGCATAATTTGAGTGCAATTTGTCTTAAAATCCTCATATATATATATATATCTGAATGGCTTCCCAAATTTAGAGAGAAATCGGCTCCCTTGCTAGAAGGTCTAGTGAAATGCATAAAAATGTGATAACGAAATACTTCAATAACTTTATCTAATGGAGGAAAGTAAATTATTATTCAACGCTTCTTTCAATTTTAAGCATTTCAAAGATTCCCGTAATTTAGTAGCATCCCGGAATTGCATTTTTCAAATATGGGAACTCTATCTATACGTTAACTTGGGAATCGGTTTCGAACCGTGCACTTAAACCGCTTTGGCACAAGAGGCACATCGGAGTTTTTCTTTCGATTTCCTTAGGAGTATTGCGAATGGTATGACTTTTAAAACTATGTTTCAAATCGAATACACATTGACATAATAAGATGATAATATGATACCTAGGAAATATATTGAATTGTTTTTAAGTTGTTCTCACGCTACCAAAACAGTACTTATCCTTTTTTTATTCCAACATTTTAATGCAAGCATTTCACACTATTGCCTGTTATAGGACGATACAATTCTAGTTCATGTATATGCTAGCTTTGGAAATACAGTAGAGCTTCTCTTATCCGACATAAAGAGGCAGGCAGTACGCCGGGTAATATGGATGTGTTAAGAAAAGACCTATTAAAAGTAAAACTTATGATATAATTTTACATATTACGCAACTAATAATCGTGTTTTATTACAAATAACTGCACTGCACTGAATCAGGGACGCATCCAATGTGAGTGCCTGAGGGCTGTCTCCTTCTGAAACTGAAGCACATTTAATAAACTTGCTTTTAACCTTTTGAGGTTCTTTTATATCAGTTTACTTGGAGTCTGTCAAAACTTTGGGCAATGTGCTGGTGCCTTGCTATAATTCTAAGAACGTATCATAATGCCATTATAACAGAAGGAATTAAAGAACAGTTTTAAATAGATTTAACGTTTTACTTCCGTTCTGTTTTTACCTTTAGAACGATACACTCTATGTCTTCTTCCTATTTTTGTTATGCGATATACGTAGCAGAGAGTTTCCTTTAGTTACATTTCTCTCGAAAATATGTTTCATTTTGTTTGTGCTATAATGCAGTTTCCAAAGTAAACCGGTTTGTAAATTGAAAGTAGGAAAACGTTTCAGAGAAATAAAAAACTGTTGCATTATTATTATTATTATTATTATTATTATTGATATTTTTAAAACATTAGAATTACGGGCTTACGACAATTCGTGTTGGGCCCTATCCGAATAGAAAACCTGGATACGTGTTTGCACTGAAATATAGACATATGAGTCAAGGTGTAGACGGACGCGCTAGGCGATAGACTCCAGAGCATGAAAAATAGATTAAGACCACAACTTGCAGTTGTTCTTGCCGATTGGTTCTATCTGCAATGTGATGTGGGATCATACGGTATGCGGAACAAAGGAAGGTCTGATAAGCAAGACCATGGTGTATTGGTGTTTCACGCACCGAAACTTGTAAAATATTTGTATAAACATTTATCCTTCACTGCCTAGCTAAATTTGTAGGTGTGATCACACACCTTACCTTATAAAGTATAGTATTATAAAGAAAAAATATGAAAACATATATTTTTTTTAGCTTAAAGCTAAAGAGAAGGCAAATTCAATAATTTTCTTTAGTTGTTTTTTGTTTAATAATGGCAAACTAGTCCATTTCATCACGGTAAATCACGTTTGGTACTAAGATGTATTTTTCTATTAGTATATTCTTCACACTTTGTTGGAGACAAAATTGTTCTTTTCAGAAGTAAACAGGAAGAGAGAAGCTATACAATAGCATGAACTGAAAACAATATATATGACCATTAGTACTCTAATACTACATAAATACGTCATTACAGCAAAATATCAGTAAGTTATATCCTTATTATTAAATATATTGCTTCGATTCTTATTGACATGAAAATTATAATGTTTGGTAAAGAAAAAATGGGATGGGATGGGATTTGATCTAGCGTCAAAATAGTGTAAGAACTACTAATGCACCACGTTACCCACCTAACCACGGAAACTACATTTGGCTTCTTCTCTTTTTCTTAACAAATAAATGCTAATATTTATAGTGAATGTCTCTTCCAACCTCAAGACAGGAGATTTCTTCTTTGCTTCTGTATTTCCGTACATCTTGGTTACAAAACCTAATTTATATTTGGCAGACACTCTATACACCAATAAATCTAACATTTTACTCCACTATCCAGTTCCTTGAACCAACTCCTCGACTCCCCTACTGAATTCCCTCCGCGATCGTGATCTGCTACTGAAAAATCCCTAAAAATCATGATTGCCAGTATACACTAAACTGAGGATAATTTTCTTTTTGCTTATATTTTTATTATTTTTTATATATTTTTTGAAATATATCTCTAAATGTATCGCTTACTATTATTTGCATATACTAATAAATGCATTTTACCAATAAACGTAAAGAAAATGAAATAAATGTGAAAAATCGTGAGTTAAAGTATACGCGCAATTTTTATTGCGCATGGAAGTACCTAAATACGTATATGTATGTATATATATGTAAAATATAACATATATTTGAGTCTGTGCCACAAAGCTAATAAGTCCACACGTCAACAACTCGCCATTGCTCCCAAGAACAGAAACCCCCTCTGTCACCTTCTAAACATCGCTGGCTACACAAATGGTATATTTTATAACAATCGACTGAATATGTTTTCCAAGTTTCTACCTTATATTCTTGGAAAAAGAGTGCGGAAGTCTCTCTCGTATATCAGTAAAAGGAATTACAATGTCCCTCACAGAGTTCGTGTTATCTCTCAGTCTCTTTCTTTCACTGATTCTTGTTTGCATAGTAGATAGATAGATACATAGTAGCAAAGGGGTGAGATATGCAGATTCCCCCAAAGCCAAATCAAAATTGTGGAAATGTTTGGACCCCGTTACAAATGGATTTACTAGAGAGCTAAATAATACTTGGAACTGATTGTATTTATATAAAACATATCGAAACAAGTATAGACAAACAGCTGAAATCGTGAATTTATTTTGAAAATACAGAGATCTCAAAGGAATGTCTGTTTAGACTTTGAGAACGAATTTTGAATATACTTGCGTTTCCTAAAACTTATATATATATATATATCCTTCTTTTTGAGGCACGAAGGAAACGCTATAGGAATTTGGGTCTAGATAATTATTAATTATTAACTAAAATGATCGTATAATTCTTAAGATTTAAGGGTAAAGCCATGATCGAAAAAGCATCAAATTGTAAAGATGAATGTTAGTTTTTGTTACTTTTAGGACTACTATGTATATCATTTGCCGAGAAAAATTTATTTCTATTTGAAAACCGATATCGCGCAATAAAGGTCATATATTTATGGCATACGACTCTAGCAGTAACTGACAAATAGAATTTAAACCCCAAGTTTAAAATGCAAGGAAAAACCCGGCTTTCGAGCTTGACGAGATCAAAATTGTTGAAATTATGATTTTGCGTTGCTTTACGAGAAAGAAGAGTAAAACTAAAACTTGGAGCAATTTTAAGCATTATGGGTAAGTCCAGTATCGCTATGTTAACTTTTTCAAATGTTTCAATCATTTCGGCACATGATATCTCGAAAACCTTCAGAAAGAAAATAAGAATACAAGGCTGATAATAAAGTTTATAATTATTTCACAATAGTTTTGAACTTCATCTTCCGAGAAATCTCATATTCCAAAGGTAATTCAGTAACACCCATCTTCAGTTTTACCAAGTGATTAGCGACAGTGCTGCCAAGTGATTGCGGTGTTGACCAAACATTGATAGAATAATTGAAGATCTGAGTGCAAGGATTGCCAGTTCGATTTTCTTTCGATTTTGTGTTTTACACTGAAATATATGAATAGTAATATTCTCTTTTATTCTGTACAAGAACGGTACAGATCCGACCAGTATTGCGGAAAATATTAAATGAATGGACTCGTATTAGAACCAAATATTATTATGATAATTATATGTATCTGAAGCAAGAACGGGACATCTCCAATACATAGGGCAAGTGACTCATTGCTAGTGAGTCTGCAGATGAGATTAAAAGTAATTTTGCGTTGCTTTCTAGACAGAGAATTGGTGTTTGATGTGGAAACTGTTTACGTTGCTGATTGTGTTTAAGTGAAAATACGTGTGCATTTGTGTGCGTTTTTGAAGGATTACGTCCTACTTGTGCTCATCGGCAGTCATTGAATGTTTCAATTCGTCATTCCAATCGGGCGGCAAGTTTGTTGAAGTCTTGCGTTGACAAAAGTGTCTAACTGTTCAAAATTGGTTTCGGTGAATAAACTGTCAAATGTCCGTAAAGATGTCATCTAAAACAAGTAACATTTGAATGTAAGGAACTCTGTCCATAATGTCATTTGATCCCCTGGGGAATGCACTTTTAGTCAGCTTCCAACAATCGCTGATATTCTTAAGCAATTATTGTGGGAAAGAGAGAACCGAAATGGGATACAGCATCTCAGAAGGACCCCTCTGCTAAAGTACTAGCTCATTCAGTGGCAAGGAAAGTAATTCAAATTTAGGAAATTGCATCAATCAGCTATTTTAAGCGAGCAACGGGTTATAGCGTTGATTTTACTTTATACATATCATCAAAAGGTCCGTCACCTGCAAATATTCAAGGACAAACCCGTTTCCTATGCTTCCAAAGTTGCAGAATTCCAGGCGTTGGCCAGCAAAATTTTGTTTGATATCGCTTCTTGTAAATGCATCGACCCGGTTGCTTGCACTTGTGCGAGAGAGAAGAAAGTGCCTAAATTGGAGGTTTCATTTTTAATTAACCAGAGAACCACCCGACAGATGGGTATGGCAGGACTTGATAGAAGGAGACACAGAAATATGTCAAACATTTATTGCGAAAAAATCGAGGTCAGAAAAATCAACCGAAGCCCATTGAAATTAGTAGTTCCGGAAGACAAAACGATAATAATAATAATAATAATAATAAACATAATCATAATAATAATATATTTTATTGTGCTTAACACCCAAAGGCAATTACAAAGTACAAAATTTTATATACAATCATCAAAGGATTAGCAACATCAAACATACATATAACTAGTATTTAAACATGAATATTACAATAAGTATACCCCTTTTTTCCTTCTTCAGGTTATTCCATACACAAACAAATCTACAATTTATCAATTAACATCATAAAACTGTTTCGCAAAACAGATAGTGTCCCTTTACAAAATGAACAGGAGAAGAGTCAGATTCCACTGTCAAGTTTCTTCCTGCTGTTAAAAGAAAGAAGACTAACCCTTTTAAACAAATGAAAGTTAGGTTGCCGACATTCTCCAATGCAGTATATAGATGTATTATATCAGACCGCAAGGCCGCAATTATCGCTTCGTCGCTTTTGGTAGATATCGGACTGACTACCCCAGTTCATAACCAGAAGGTGATCGACACTTCACTGAGGATTCATTAAGCAAGGATCAAAAATATTTGCTGAATATCTGCCAAGCGGTTTCTTCAGGAGAATGCCCCGTTGGGTTAGCTCACCTGAAGCCTGGTAAAATTTATCAAGTCAGATGAACTAACATCAGCAAATACAGTCTTACGTTTGTACGTAGGAACAAAAGAACGCACTAATTAACTTAAAACCATCGTTCAGTACATCATGATGGTCTACGCGACACTCTGGTTGGCTGTGATCCGTAATCCATCGTGTGCAGAAGGAGCTCGTCATTTGTGGCAACTTATCACGACTTCTCGTCACATGGAAGCGAAATACAGAAAAAGTCATCCAGTGATCCTTAGAAATGTGTGGTACGACCATCCTGAGAACCTAATTCTATTAATGTTGACTGACCAAGATGCTAAAGTACGAGAGCTTGGCTGGAGGCGAGTCCTAAAAGCAAGACAAAACGCCCCAATCTCGTGATAGCGTACCGGTACGAGAATTCGTCGTCCCTGAATTCAACTTAGAAGGGACAAACTATGTTGATATGATTAATTGATCAACATGCACGCTGATGGAGCCACCACTGACAAAACACTTGAGCCTGCAGAAGCTAAGATAAAATGTAAAGACAGCTCCAATGTCTGATGAATCTATTACATCCTTATCCTGTCACATTCGCGCTGTAGAAAGAATGGTGAAGTTGGTGACAGAAGCGGCATTAGCGGTATGTGGGCAAGAAGCAAGACATAAATTTGTCCTAGACACTAAAATCAAGAAAAAACATACCAGAATTTAATCAAAAAAAATTGAGGTAAAAGAGTAACGATATGAACTTGCACTACCATATGCAACATTTGTATATAAGGGTGAGCGAAACTCGAACTGCAGCCATCTCCTCATGGTGAGTTCTGGGTTATTTTATCATTAATGTTTGGAAATAAGTAAAGAATCGCAGATGTAAAACAAAATCTTTCTTATCTAATTAACAATCCAGATGAATCACAAACAACGCAACTTAATTTTAAGAAATGAAAAAAGTAGGGACACCATTGTCCATATTTTAAGCCATTGGTGGCACCTGAATGACTTGATTCACCAAGCTGAATATTTTTACACGAAAAATATAGACATTTTACAGATACAAAACCATATTGACAACCATTTTTCATAAAAGTAAATATTTTACATTTTTTAAAATAACATATATTCTTTAACAAAGTTTAAAACTTTTCGGCCGCTGGTGGCACTTAAAGTATATTGACAAATCGACTTGCAATTTTTTACACGTTATATGGATCCCATTTCGCAAAAAAAGATCACTAATAGTAAGTTGATTTTTAAACAAGTGAAAATTCGATGCACCCTAATGCATAGTGGTCTCCTGACGTAATTTGAACCCGGTTCAAAATGTGCACATGGAAGCCATTAGACTAACGGGAATGATTGTTTTTAAAATGCAAATTAGCAGAGTTACATAATTTAAAATGGCCTACGACAAAACTATATCCATCAAACTTGGATACTTAAAAACGAGATTTCTTTTACACAAAACCACCTTTTCATGCTTGGCAAAATAGGGTTGCTAGACGTCATTTATATATAGGAATGTTTTGTACTTAAAGATAGATTATCTTGCGCTTTATGTAGGTTGTATACAACACATATTTGTCCTGTATTTCTGTCTTAGTGTGTACCAACTCAAATATTAAAACCATTCCAAAGGGAGTATTATCACTGTGGAGAACTGTAACACTACATATTTTGATTCCTTTAGTAGAATACAGGCTGGATAGAAGGTCGAGTCAGCAAAAAATTATCTTGTTTTCCTAGAAATCTATATCATTCCCTGGAATTGGGAGGCAAGTTTCGACAAGCCTTTAGTTGTTATGTTCATAGCCTTTTACGGCTACCACAGAAGCCCGTGAGAAAATGTTTGTGAGAACCGGCTGTTGCTATGCTCATAGTCTTGGATGCTCATAATCTTGGACGGCTATCGGATCTTCATCAGAGTCATACCAGTTATCACGATTGAAGCTTCCCAATTGATTGATTGATTTTCGTCTTTTCGTTATGTTTGTTGCGGGGACCGGGTGTTGCTATGCTCATAGTCTTGGATGCTCATAATCTTGGATAGCTATCGGATCTCCATCAGAGTCATATCAGTTATCACGATCAAAGCTTCACAATTGATTGATTGATTTTCGTCATTCGTTATGTATTGAATAGCTATTTTGCATAACATAGGTTAGCTATTTTAGACCTTTACCCCAATCCTTTGATATTTACTGATCGAAGCACTCCAATTTGATTGGTCTTCGTCTTTCCTCGACTCATTCCTCCTGGGAAACCGAAGAGCATACTTAATGTCTTAAAATATTCAATGCTTTCTCATCGAGAATCGAACCTGAACACTAAATATGCTTTCATTTTGAAAGCTCTCTCATCGGAATCGAACGCAAGAGCAGTACTTCACGATTTAGAGTTGAATTAATTCTTGCATAAAAAAAAAAAAAAATTCACGTATTTATTTTAGCGTAGCATATGATATACATTGTTTGAAGCTCTTCATTTCGAAGCACTATAATGCTTTCAAGTGTTCAATGCTCCCTTTCTCTCCCTCTCTATCATCGAGAATTGAACCCGGGCCAAAGTGCTATTCAAACGTAAATAACAAACATAAAAATAAATTTAAAAAATATAGCATCACATTATTATTATTATTATTATTATTATTATTATTATTATTATTATTATTATTATTATTATTATTATTATTATTATTATTAGTATTATTATTTTGGGAGTGAAAAGTGACACAGATAACTATCCTTGATTGTAGCTTCGTTAACTTACGATATAAAGACTCTGTACACAAAAATCTACTTTGGTAGGGAGCTGGGATCGAATTTGGTACTTCATGATTTTAGAGTTGAACTAGTCGTTGCATGAAAAAAAAAGAATTTCACGTATATAGCACTTCGATTTCACGACAGAAAGGATCGAATTAACTTAATGCCTTAAAATATTTAATGCTTTCTCACCAAGAATCCAACCCGGACCTCAAGGATCGCGGTTCTTCGTAAGTATATGGGACATGTATAAACATTTCCGACTGACTTGCCCATCATCGGAACCGATTTCCCCAGAGGAACGAATTAACTTAATGTCTTAAAGTATTGAATGCTTTCTCATGGGAATCGAACTCGGACTCTAAATATGCTTTCATTTTGAAAAGTCTCTCACAGGAATCGAACACAATACCAGCCCTTTACGATTTAGAGTTGAATTAATCCTTGCATGAAAAAAGAATGCTTTCTCACCGAGAATCGAACCCGGACCCCAAAGGATCGTGGTCTTTCGTAAGTGTATGGTACATGTTTAAACAAGATGAAACATGATTTTTTCTTCGTTATCCCTTCCTTCATCATGCATGTTTGCACAGATATCTGTATGCATAATGTCATTAGTCTCTGTTGATCAGCTGCTGAAATAACATGGCTGTATAAATCATAAGTTACTTTATAATATTGCCTTTCATAGATTTCGAACATAATTGAACATAGAAATGTAAGCAAGATTTCATTTAAGCTGACGATTAGAAAAATACGAATGGTGGAAGATTAAGAATGGAACTGCGACCAAATTCTGTATCTGAAAGGATACTATTCCAACAAATGCCAGAATTACCATATAGTAGTGCATATAAATGTTTTGCCCCTCAATATAATCAGTATTGTACAAAGGAATTACGTTTAAGAACATACGAACATTGGCCTGTTTCATCAAAACAATGTCCGGATCAATTAAGTGATGCTGGATTTTTTTACACGAACAAAAGAGACCAAACTATATGCTTCTATTGTGCTGGTGGATTAAAAGATTGGACGGATAACGATGTTCCATGGATAGAACATGCGAAATGGTTTCATAATTGTCAATTTCTTTACCTTAAGAAGGGATATGCATTTATTAAACAAATACAGGAAAAGTGCTCTGATATGCAAGTATTTCGTAGTGCTCCGAATGATGATACACATAAAAATACCAGTAAAATTTGCAATAAGGAACTTAATTTGCAATATGGTACAATTTGAAGTGAACTTTGAATAAAGTTCCATTACATACTTTTTCTTTGTATATAACTGTAAAAAAGGTACATGTACATATTCTAAAATTATCAAAACAATATGTATTTATACAAATAATTTACGTATGTGCTATTATGTATAACCTCCAGAGATTTTATTGATAATGATGCATTAGCATCGTATTTGGAAAAATGGAAATGTATGTTTAATATATAAAGGAATGAAGATTAATTTATCTGGACGTAACATGCACGATCTTGAATTTACTGAATTGATATCATAATCGTAAGTGTATGGGGCATATATAAACAAGAAGAAAAACATGGTTGTTCCTCCTCCGTGTCATATTAAATGTTCAATATGGTCTTAATATAATGAAAGCCAAATTAATTTGTATTGTACCGAAAAGTGACACATTTGAACAAGTCAATCGTGTTGGTAAAGGCTTTGTATTTGGATTTAAGTGACATTTTAACAGAATGGGAAAAACTAGTACATTTGATTCCACTTGTTTTCAGACTACAAACAAAAAACTCATAGATTCAATTATGACTGATTTATTTGATAGTGTACAAACACAGTCACGTTTAACGGAAAACGAACTCTACCGTTGATGGGTGTCAATGAAGTGAACTTCTTTTCATAAAGAAGCAGAAAATATTTTTCATTTATATTGAGCAGTGTAGTACTAATTATAGTGCATTTAATAATAATAATATAGTGAAATTGAAATATTTTATTATTTTCACATAAAATTTGTATTTTGTGATCGATCAATACGGTAGGATTTTTAAATTAGTATACTAATGTTGTTGTTATTCCGATACTTCTCTTTTAGGAATTAAGAAACTTCATTTAGAATGGTTGATTTGAAAAGAAACCGTACGGACATCTTTCTTTTTTACTAAGGAAATGATGTACACTTATCTTTATTACGACAGTCTTTAGTTCGATCACAGTACAACGTACGTTTACGGTGAATAACATTGTGTTTGTAGATTTTTTCAATTTATCAGAAAGTCCATACGGTGTGAGCCGTGATCTAATCAGGGACCCCAAAAGTACTGGATGTAAATCCTCTATCACTGAACCACCATACTCGTCAAACCTAAAATGTAATAGGTTTGTACATCATGTAAAGTCTCCCACGGAAAATAAAGATGGAATCGAATTTATGATTTTCAATGTTAAAACCAGAAATATTTTCTATCATTT
Source organism: Thermobia domestica (assembly GCF_964235325.1). Lineage (NCBI taxonomy): Eukaryota > Metazoa > Arthropoda > Insecta > Zygentoma > Lepismatidae > Thermobia > Thermobia domestica. Next base: position 103,311,735 of record NC_137458.1, read on the forward strand.
TAATTTGATGAAGAGATGACAGAATTTATTTTGGAACGGTGAATTGTTTTTAAAGAAACCAGTTTCCGATCTTAACATTTTGAGTGTTGATTCTCGAAGTATTCTCAAAAATGTGAATCAGACGGACAGACATAACCCTTTCATGTGGCTTCCCGTTGCATTACGTAGTCTGGAAGTCAATCTTCACATTTCTTTGTTATGTGAAAAAAAAAAGACAAGCATACAATAGAAGATTACGAAGAGGTTTGTAGGTTAATTTCTTGTTTTATCACATTGCATGAAGAAAGAGAGAGAGAGAAAGTATATGTATATATATGTGTGTATATGTGTGAAAGAAGAAGAAGAATGCATTGTCATGGCTGCGATATCTTGTTTCTGAGAAGTGTGATTATAATAATCTGTATTCGTTCATAGAGGACGGCGATGTTACGCAGACCAGCGGGAAAGGCTAAAAGAAGTTGTTTTTTTAATACTAGTTGTCGGGCACTCTGGCAGAGTGCTTACATCTAGTGCATACAGTCCCTAGTCCGAAATCCGAACAAGTAAGCTTATAATGAACAACATCGTGTCCGTGAGTTCTCATGGGTTACTCACACATTCTCATTCTACTAATTATTCAATCATTCATTTGCCTTAATCACCCTGGTAAAGCAACGACTTATTCTTTCAGATGAATACTTAGTGTAGTAGAGCATTGCGCGGCAATCCAGTGCATGCGGTCCCTAGTTCGATGTCTGAATAAGTAAGCTTATAATGAACAACAACGTACACTACATGTTGTTCTCCAGACATAAGGCGTACAAGATAATTTTTGAATGAAATATAATTATTGAATCTTGAATCAGGGATAAAAAATTGTTTTGAAAGACCCCCTTCTAAATCGACTTTTCGTATTTTTTAAGGGAATAAGGTCATCATAGCGAGTTAAGTGATATTCTGAAACTGACTACACTTTATGTAGTTGTCCAGATATAAGACGTACAAGAAAATTTTTGATTCAAGATATATTGGATCTTGGATAAAGGTATCAAAAACTTTCTGTACGTACCTCTAAATTAAGTTTTCGTATTTGCTACGGAGTAAGAACATCATTCTGTGTTAAGTGATAGTTTTCGTAATATTTGAGAGATGAAATATTTCAGTTTAACGTCCCACAAATATGCTCCTTACGCTAAAAGAACACATGTTTAAGAAAAGTGCTGGAATTAATGTGAAAAGAGAGAGCCCCGAAAAAAGAGAGTGCGATATTGCCCACAATAAATTTACTTCCTTGGAGGTCGAACCAGGGACCCTAAGCACCAGAGATAAGTACAGTTTATCATTCAGACGTTCAAACCACACTACAAATGTAGTGATTGTTTTGTGTCCTCACGTATGAACAGCCATCCCTTTACTTATTTAATATAAATAAAATAAAACTGTTTATCTATCTGTTTGTATGTTTGTCTTATGTATGTGCTCTGGAATCACCAAACATGATTATTTTAACATTGAACATGGTAGAATGCAGAAGAAATTGGGAGGAAACGGCAGAGCCCCGGAAAACCCACGAGCACAGTGTTTGTCCTGTACAAAGTCCATACGATTCGAAGTGGAGTCGAATCAAGGATCCTTGAGTTTTCGTATTTGCCACGGAATAAGAACATCATACTGTGTTAAGTGATAGTTTTCACAATCATTCAGACATCATATCCCATCGTAATAGAGAGAGAGAGAGAGAGAGAGAGAGAGAGAGAGAGAGAGATGAAACCTTTTAGTTTAACGTCCCACAAATATGCTCCTTATGCTGTAAAACGGACGATATTAGTGTCAAATACATATTTTTCCTGGCCACTGGTTTTTATTGATATTGATGCATGAGCATCGTATTTGCAAAGTGGAAATGTACGTTTAACATATAAAAAATTTACATTAATTTATCTGGACGTAACATGTACGAACTTGAATTTATTAAATTGATATCTTCATCGTAAGTGTATAAGACATGTATAAATAAGATGAAACGTGATTGTTATTATTATTAACAAAATGAACATCAGTTTTCCAAGTGTGTTTTTTTGATAAGATCGGCTGTGTGAACATTGCTGATGAAAGATTAAAATTGGAAATGAACGTGTTTTGCAAAGAAAAACTCATAGATTTAGTTATGGTTGATTTATTTGATAGTGTGCAAACATAATCAAGATATCGATATGTAATATGGCAACCCGACGTGAAAGCACGTGCTGCTAACAGTAGAACAAAAATGGATGACATTTCAAAAGTTGCATTCTTTACGGGACATCCTTTATTATCTCCTTCTAACTTTCTCGAAAACTACGCACTAGATTTTATACTAACATATGTAATTTCGATCATCTCTATGATATGTACCTATCAAAAGAGACACGGCTTCCAAATGACAATGTCCTCCTTCAGAGACTTGTGCTTTAGCGTACAAACGTATGGCATTCACACGTCCTCCATAAAAAGCGTCACGAGGATTTTAACGATGTTTTCTTTGTGTACGGACGATTAGTAACATACTTTGGAATGGCGAATGACTTCATTTGCACTTTTGTGAGAGAATATTTGGCTATTGTTGATTGTAGAAGTTTGTTATGTGCTAATTTTATTCACGAAAATGTTTATACATGTCCCGTTTTAGTTTTACGTTCCACGATTTTTACGGTTAGGCTAAAGGAGACGGTAATGATGAGAAATGAATGAAATGATGAAATGTACGGGAAACGGAAGAACTCCGAGAAAACCCCCACAAGCACAGTGTTTGTCCATCAGACTCGAACTGTAATCGAATCAGGGACCCCAAAGTACTGGTTGTAAAGCCTCTACCACTGGGCCATCACACTCCTCAAACCTAAAATGTAATAGGTTTGTACATCATGTAAAGACCCTCCCGAGAAATAAAGAATTTTGGTAAATAATAATATTGGTAAATAATAATAAATAATAATATCATACTTTTTTCATAAATAATAAAGGAGGAAAAATATTATGAGAGGTAACGAGAATAGAAAAGAGGATGGAGTCAATGTTTCTTTCAGAATGGAACTTTGCCCTCTGAAGTACCATTTCCCCTCCGGAACAAAGATTGTTTTTTAGTTTAACGTCTTGTGGGATCGCTGATAATAATAAATGAAATGGTGGAATGAACAAAGTAGAAGTAAACAGGAGAACCAATGCTCACAGTTTTTTTGTTTACCAGAATTCCCTATTAACATGAACTCGGATTGAGGCAGGAACCCCAAGCAGCAGAATTGATCACTCTACCCAGGCCCTTATCCATAGTGATGACAAGCGCCCCTAAAATTATCGCGGTAGGCTTGCAAATGAACTAAAATATGGCGATGAACTGTAATATGATTGAATTCGGTCTCTCCTCAATTCTACTGCCCATCTTCCTACATTTTGGGGCTGACTGCTGCCAACCTACCATCGGGACTCAACTATTGACCTCATCATGACCGTTAAAAAAATTAAATTGTGATTATTCATCACTCTTTTACAAAAAGTTACGAATACTGGCAGTAAGCGTTCCATTGTGATAATACCAAGATGATAGTAGACAGTATGGCTAATGAGATATTGCCCAAATTTATCATTATTTGAATGGCTAATGAGGTAATGCGGTAATGCTTAAAATTACTAATACTTGGCGAGCATGGGCTCATGATTAGCAACCAAAATTGGCATGTCCAGGCTCTCTTCTAGAAAATTTTGCCCCGACTGGACCTGATTCAAAATGTTAGTGGATTACATTGGATACTATTTTCAAAGATGTGATCTGCACAAGAGTAACATATTATCGTTTCTTAGCGCGGAAGAGGTTGCTAGGGTTGCACCCATGGCGATTCACTGGGTTCGGGCCCAACCAGAACTTCCTAACTCAACATACTTGTACACTTTATCAACAAAATTAAACTTGTTTAACAGGGAGACTATTGATGCAACATGAAATTTTGATCTTACATTTCATCTGTACTCTTTCTCTTATAAAAACCATCTATTTCTTCCTTTTTTCTGAAAATAAAGGTGGAAGTATTTTACAAATACTTATGTCTTTTCGGGTGCAGAATAATACCCGTTCAGTACCACATAGATGTATTGGCTTGTAGTATTGAATCGCACCCTTTCCAAACAAAAATTTCTGAGTGCGTACCTGAATAGATTGCTAACCAGCTCCGGAAAGAGGTCGCAACCTCCGGAAATATGTCAGGAAGAAACATTGGGCATATCTGCTGCAGAAATCAGTAAATAACCACAGTTGAACGAGGAAATTAGTGTGGGAAATCCGCACTTTTAATTCATTTTATAACCATCTTTTGTTGTTGGTTTTATAGTTCTTATAAAATGTGAACGTGATTTAAAAACAATGATAGAGTATGAAAGTCGAAAGAAGCATTTCAATAAGAAATAACCTATCTTGTGGATCTTTGAATAAGAAGAAAAAATTCAATGGAATAGAAACATGAACGTTACCCATGCACACACGATGTTTGTACATCGCAAAGTTCACTTGACGGGAGCTGTGATTGAATCCCTTGTTCTTACAGAACAGTTGACGTACAGTTTATGTTCATTCCTGTTGTTCGTTCGTTTGCTGTGATGAAAAGACCTACAGCTTATTGTGAAATTCATGCTTTCATCCCACCGTGATCAAATAAGAATCTTTTAATTCTATACGATGCTAATATTAGTGTACATATTATTTGTAAATAACTAGACACTTGAACAAAATAACTTTCAGTACAGGAATCAAAACACCGGTGGGTGGAGACTCCTTTGAGTTATAGTGATAACTTTAACATATTTTCGAGAACAAAACTCTTGGATATTATTGTTTTGTACATAGGAATTGTCAGTCTTTCTTTTGCTCACGATTACGTGAGCTTGAGAATGACACGTTTCGCTCAACCTTTCATTGGTTGTCTTCAACACAGTATAACAATAAATTCGAAACTAGGTACTGCAGAGTATGGAGTGAGAACATCCATAATAAATAACAATTTTCTGTAACAACTTTAAGCACGATGTGCTTTCACTGCGAACGGTACGGGGTTGGATTCCCTGTGGTGGCACTTGGTCGAAAATGTAACACTCTTTTTAGGCCAGTCACCTTGAATGAGGGTTTTTTGGGTCTTCCTCATACACACCATGCAAATGCCTAGGGATGGTACCTAACTTTTCACAAAATTAAGACTTCCTGATCGAAGTGATTCTACTTAAGGAACGTCTAAGACGAATTTTTGTTTCTTTTACTTTTATTAAAGTGTAAAAATTTCAAACAAATGTACAAGATTAAATCCAAACCTAATAGCTCTCTCTCTCTCTCTCTCTCTCTCTCTTCAATTAGATTTCTATTGGTGACATCATTTTTATTTGATATCATGACGTACCAATAGAAGTGTACAAAGTGATTTACCACTGGGTCTCCTTATATAAAAGTTAAAGTAGATATCCCTCGTGAATAAGCGGTTAGCGCAAGTTCCTTTAGCGTGGGAGATCCAGGGTTCGATTACGTCTGAGAACTTCTGCGATTTGAATTCAACGTTAATTAACAATAGTAGACCTACGTCTCATATAGCATCGCTGTTGTATAGGACGTTAAAACACAAATCAACACAATCGAATCATAAGTTATGGGATGTATTTTTTCAATGATGAGCATGAATAGTAAAGTATGATGATGTTGGAAACGTAATAAGCATTTCATTAATTAATTAATTTAAATCTTTTAGTTTTCAAATTCAAGAAAAGCGTATACTTAAATTAGATACTACTAATAATGACTTCAAATACGATTTTTCATACAACGTAAAATATTACTGAAGTAATGAATGATACATATTCAGAAATGCATAAAATATATCAGTTTCACTAAAATCACTACACTGAAACATTTTTTTTCTTTTCATAATAATGAATTCAAATACGATTTTTTTTCATACAACGTAAAATATTACTGAACAAACAAATGATACATTTTTTCAGAAATGTATAAAATATATCACTTTTAATAGGGCTGCAGTATTTAGGGTTCATGAAGAGGAGCGCCAGTTTAAAAAGAAACTAAATGAAATAGGCTATTTCAGTGTAACGTCCCAGGATTATGCCCTTTAGCCTAAGGAAGAGAATGATTAAGGCAAGTAAATGATGACGGAAGAATTAGTGGAATGAAAAAGTGGGAAGAAACGGAGTACTTCAAGAAAGCCCACGGACATTATACTGTTCACTATAAACTTACTTGGATGGAGATCGAATCAGTGATCCCACGCTTGCCAGTTTTGTCTTGAGAGGGTCCCTATAACATACCGGTACATTGTTTTCATTTTTGTTTGCAAGTGTACCTTATAGTCAAAAAAGGCAAATGTCTCGTGGCGGACATATCTTTCACCAGGTAATGGTGAGTTCTTTGAAACAAATGCAGAGTATGAGAATTAAATCTGTCATATGTTTAGTTTCGTGTGGAGAAGAAACAAATTTGTGAAGCAGAGGTTTAAGAACAACTCGTGTTTTTAATATAAACTTTGCCAAAGATTATTAACTTATATCATCATCATAAAAGAAATACGAGAGATTTTTGAAAGGAAGAAAAATAACAACTTTGCAAACGGAGGCAAAGAAACCTAAATTAATCAGACTAAAGACAAATCATTTACACTGTAATAATCGTGACTCGGTGGGCAAGGCACTTAACCAGTAATCTGAAGGTTCTTGGGTTGAATCCACGTCGGGCATTTTCTTTTATTTACTTAAGTAATTTTGATGGTGATTGATCAGCAATGACACGTTTTATTACATTCACATATCATCAAATCTTCAGGAATAATAGTAATAAAGATAATAATTATCTCGTAGAAGAATAAAAAATTAGAAACTTATTAGCGCTCAGTTTATACCATTACAAGCCGAAACGTGATATTAGGCAAAAAATATTTCGGTTTAGCTTAATGTTGACCATGAGAAGAGGAATTTCTCATCTCGATTCTAAAATAAATCAAACAAAATGAGGATGAGACGGGACGGGACATTTTACATTCGAGACGGAACAAGGCTTTGGAGATGAAAAGCGAGACGAGGCGAAAAGTATTGTAAATATTTCTTGTCTTATCTCGATTCTCGAAATAGTGTATGCCACTCTTTCAGTAACAATTGCTCTGTAGACTGATTCTTACACGTTTTTTATTACTTTGTATTTCAGAGCTCACCGAATTCTGGTCTGTGTATATATTGTTGTAGCAAAGCTTTTATAATTACATCAGCATATACTACAAGTTAGTTAATTATTAGTTTAAAACTTTTAATACCGTTGTTAATATCCATTATTATTATTATTATTATTATTATTATTATTACTGAAGTGTTGTTAATTTAATGGTTCACCTTGTTCCACCCAGGTCCCGCCTAGTGGGCATTGTGCTGAACAAACACCGTGTGTCCAGGTTTTCTCCGGGTTCCGCTTCCTTCCACTTTCTTCATTCCAAAATTTATTTCATTCTCATCATCGACGTCTTCTGTAGCTTAGTCGGCATAACGATTACTTAAAAACAAATTTTCTTAGGGCTCTTGTGAGTTCAGTATCCCTGCTTTCTACATGAAATTTGCCTGGAAACTTTCCGTTTAACATTAGGTAGTTGTACGAACGTATGCAGATTGTATGTCCTGATGGTCCTGACACTTCCCTCCAATCCCGACTATTTTGTAACTTTTGCCTAAGGCTAGAGGCGATTTTACAGATTTTAATACAATGTGTCCTCATATGAAATGTGTGTACTATATGGTTATTTTTATTATTATTATTATTATTATTATTATTATTATTATTATTATTATTATTATTATTATTATTATTATTATTATTATTATTATTATTATTATTACTGAATATTTGAGACCTCAATATTACGTCCTATTCCAATGAAAATGAGGAAAATGAAAAGAAAATTTTGGACCGTCTATAACAATGAGTTGCCTTATAAAAGATACTTTGGAAGGAAAAGAGGAGAAAAATGAAGATGTGAGCTACTGGTCAATATGAAGATCCAACCTTCGGAAACACGCATCGGGTTGGAAACCACTTTTTTAATAAGTAATAACATACATCATATTGTAGGGTTGTTAATGAAATATTTGTAAAATATAAACAAAACGCCATTTCTCATCTTCACCGTCTCTATTAGCATAGCCGACATAACTGTGGGACGAAAAACTTAAAGATTTCCTATTAGCCTAATCGTCATAAGAGTGGGACGTAAAACTCAGATTTCATTTCATTGTTTCTTTCTCGTTCGATCTTAGCTCGGGGTGTTGGGGGTCACAGGTTCAAAATCCTGTTCCCATCAAGTGAACTTTGTGGTGGACAAACACCGTATACATGAAAGGTCGCCGGATCAAAATCCTGTTCCAATCAAATGAACTTTGTGGTGGACAAACACCGTGTACGTGAATTTCCTCCCACTTTCTCCGTTCCAACATTTCATTCATTTCTCATCATCACTGTCTCCATTAGCATAGCCGACATAGCCGTGGAACGTAAAACTCAAAAATTTCAAGCCGTGTGACGTAAAACTTTAAGATTTCCCATTTGCCTTGTTGGCATAATCGTGGGACGTAAAACTCAAAGATTTTATTTCATTGTTCAAAGATTACATTTACAGACAGAAAGACAGACATGTATGCATGATATTATTAAAATTAAAACACATAATATACCTCTTCTTTTTATAATATTTTAACGTTAAATTATAAGTGATACGGCTTTATCAGTACATTCACTATCTGCTTCATACAAGTCTCCAGAAATTTCGTGCGACAGCTGTTATCTAATTGCAATGCGAGTCAGAAAACATTCAAGAATTCCATCTTATCATTTCTCAGAATTCAACGTGCAGCGAACAGAAGCATCATACATAATACAGACTCGCTTATGTATGTATTTTTTTTACGTTAGAATTTCATCTCATTATCAAATACGAAACGCAAAGTAAATACACTGTCTGGAGGGCATCTTATCTCGGTGGACGTGTTCCTTACCATATTTTTATAGTTTTGTCATCAGGGACCTCGGTGGCTCACTGGTAAAGCGTTCACCTCTGGTGCATGAGGGGTCCCAGGGTCAAAACCCTGTTCCCACCAGATAAATTTTATGATGGCCAAACACCGTGTACGTGGATTTCCTCTGGGTTCTCCCCGAGCGTTCACCTGTGAAGCATGAGGCACCGTGTTCAAAATCTGCTCCAGACAAGTGAACTTTATGGTGGACAAACACCGCATAAATGGATTTCCTTGGGATTTCTCCCGTTTTCTCCCACTTTCTTCACTTCACCATTTCTCATCATCACTTTCCCTCCACTAGTCTAGTAGTCATAACTATAGAACTAAAACTCATAGATTTCATTTATTTTTCTCGTTCCAAATTTTTTATTCTATTATCATTAATTAAAGGTAAAGTGGTTCGATGTTCCAGGGGGCTCTCCCAAGCACAATATTATTTAACATACAATTAAATGTACTCTTCCTTTTATCATTCGTTTAGCAGGGCTGTAGGTCAGTCTGTTAAATAGATGCAATATGAATCATCAAAACATTTGACAATGTTATCTTATCTGTTGCGCTTGAAACTAAACCATTTTAAGATGGAGTTTAATGTGCTAGCAAACAGAGAAAGAAAGAGACTAGCAAAACAGACGTTCACATATATGTATGTATGCGTCTGTTCGATTCTTGGTGAGAAAGCATTAAATATTTTAAGGCACTAAGTTAATTCGGTCTCTTCTGTCGTGAAAACGAAGTGCTCTATACGTGAATTTTTTTTTCATGCAAAGACTAGTTCAACTCTAAAATCATGAAGTACCAAATTCGATCCCAGCTCCTTACCAAAGTAGATTTTTGTGTACAAAACCTTTATATCGTAAGTTAGCGATGCTATAATCAAGGCTAGTTGTCTGTTTCACTTTTCTCTCCCAAAATAATAATAATAATAATAATAATAATAATAATAATAATAATAATAATAATAATAATAATAATAATAATAATAATAATAATAGTAATAATAATAGGGTTCAAGTTCGATTCTCGGTGAGAAAGCATTGAATATTTTAAGACACTAAATTAATTCGTTCCTTTCTGTCGTGAAACGAAGTGAAATTCTTTTTTTTTCTTGCAAGGTTTAGTTCAACTCTAGAAAGCATATTTAGGGCCGAGTTCGATTCTCGATAAGCAAGCATTCAATACTTTAAAACATTAAGTTAATTCGTTCCTCTGGGGAAATCGGTTCCGATGATGGGCAAGTCAGTAAAAAATGTTTATACATGTACCATACACTTACGAAGAACCGCGACCCTTGGGGTCCGAGTTCGATTCTTGATGAGAAAGCATTAAATATTTTCTGGAATTCAGTTAATTCGAACCTTTCTGTCGTGAAAACGAAGTGCTATATACGTGAAATTCTTTTTTTCGTGGAAGGACTAGTTCAACTCTAAATTCATGAAGTACCAAATTCGATCCCAGTTCCCTACCAAAGTAGATTTTTCTGTACAGAGTCTTTAAATTGTAAGTTAACGAAGCTACAATCAAGGTTAGTTATCTGTGTAACTTTTCACTCTCAAAATAATAATAATAATAATAATAATAATAATAATAATAATAATAATGTGATGCTGTATTTTTTAAATTTATTTTTATGTTTGTTATTTACGTTTTCATAGCACTTTGGTCCGGGTTCGATTCTCGATGAGAGAGAGAGAGAGAAAGGGAGCATTGAACACTTGAAAGCATTATAGTGCTTCGAAATGAAGAGCTTCGAACAATGTATATCATACGCTACCCTAAAATCAATACGTGAAATTCTTTTTTTTTTCATGCAAGGATTAATTCAATTCTTAATCGTGAAGTGCTGATCTTGCGTTTGATTCCGATGAGAGAGCTTTCAAAATGAAAGCATATTTAGTGTTCAGGTTCGATTCTCGATGTGAAAGCATTGAATATTTTAAGACATTAAGTATGCTCTTCGGTTTCCCAGGAGGAACGAGTCGAGGAAAGACGAAGACCAATCAAATTGGAGTGCTTCGATCACTAAATATCAAAGGATTGGGGTAAAGGTCTAAAATAGGTAACCTATGCTATGCAAAATAGCTATTCAATACATAACGAAAAGACGAAAATCAATCAACCAATTGGGAAGCTTTGATCGTGATAACTGATATGACTCTAATGAAGATCCGATAGCCGTCCAAGATTATGAGAATCCAAGACTATGAGCATAGCAACACCCGGTCCCCACAACAAACATAACGAAAAGACGAAAATCAATCAATCAATTGGGAAGCTTTGATCGTGATAACTGATATGACTCTGATGAAGATCCGATAGCCGTCCAAGATTATGAGCATCCAAGACTATGAGCATAGCAACAGCCGATTCCCACAAACATTTTCCCACGGGCTTCTGTGGTAGCCGTAAAAGGCTATGAACATAACAACTAAAGGCTTGTCGAAACTTGCCTCCCAATTCCAGGAAATGATATCGATTTCTAGGAAAACAAGATAATTTTTGCTGACTCGATCTCCTATCCAGCCTGTATTCTACACCTTTGTTATTCTAATCGACCACGATCTCAAACATAAAATTGTGAAATGAAAATGGCCTACTTGGGGAAGAGTGAAGAATCATTCTCAAATACCCACACTACACAGCGATGTCTAGCATTCAGTATTTTTATAATATGATTTAAGATTTTATAGTGCAGGTTGTACTTCTAGTATTGATAACAAGGCAACTTTAATTCCATTTTTGATATCAACTTATATAATTATTTCATAAAATATGAAGATAAATTATGGTAAATTCAGTTTTATATGAAATGTTTCACGATGTATGTTCTGTATTCAGAGTTGAGAAATATTTCAACTTTATTGTAAAATAAATACAATTATTTTTTAGTTTCACAGTATTATACTGTTGCAAATAGACGTTCTTTGAACAAGAATGATAACTCACTAATAAGCTGAACATTTGAATGGAGGGAATATTAGAAATATTTTTATTCATAGTGCATGTGTTAGTGTCCTACAGATGGGTTATCTATATAATTGTAATAACTTTAGCTGTTCTGCGATTTTGTCAAAATCAGAATTTTATTGAATACCATAAAAGAGATGACAAGACTTAGTAGTTAAAGTTGAACAGTAATATTGAGATTCAGATTTGAGTATTTGGGTATTGAAGGGATCAAGATGAATAATAATGCGTATATTCATATATAAAGCTTCTAAGTCAGTTACTGATTAGATCAACTTCTACTACTAATTATACTAATATTATTAACCAGCAAATTAACAAATTTAAGCACAATTTACAAATTTTCCCTATCCTTAGTCTTGATTTCACGATCAGAACGATTGCCAACATTAAAGAGTTATTCTTCTTAGTGGTATTTATAAGGAAAATATAAAAAATAGATATAATGTTCACAAAGGATATTGAACAGGTATAAAAATAATTACGCAGTAAGATTTAATTAGTATAATGCTAGTAACGAACAACATGGCAATAATACAAAAAGAGAATGTTGAATTGATGTAGCATTAATAGACGTTTTATTAACATTCGGAATATATGGTATGAATATCAATTAATAATAACAATTACCATAAAGGTACTAGCAATAATAATATAGGCCTACTACAGTGAAGAGTTTTAAAATGAAGAGTATAGTTAAATAATAAAAGGAAACACTAAAAACGTTATAGATGGTGTTACTTTTTTATGAATTCTTATCTAATAGACTACAAACAAAATATTAATAATAGAAAACAATCACTGGTATATATTCCCAATTAAAATATTTTAATACTCCATTGCTGATATTGGAACGAAACTGTGCTATTTGAATATATTGGTACCAATGTTCATTTTGACAGCACTATCAACTACACTAAAAATTATTTCCACTACTAACTCCTAATCTACTCAATGTAATTAAATGTATGCTATAACTACTATTGATATTCTATTTTATCTAAATTTTCCTGTTAGTCAAAAGTCTGAGACTTACTTACTACTAATCTTACATTTGAATACTACTACGTACCAGGATGTAAGTAACCTGGCTAAGATAAAACAAGTTTATTATATAAATATGAAATCCAGTATTTACCAAATGACTCTTGTAGTATACCGTCGAAGTTGATATTCGGAAATACGCAAAATATATTTCTTTCCTCATAATCAAAGTAATTTACTCATGTAAAAGAATTGTTAATAGATAATATTATTACATCCTCGCACACTATTGCATATTGCTGAATACACATTTTCATGTTTCGTAAGTGTGTATGCACATTTTCATGGACATACACACTTTCATGGATGAAAAGTAATACACGATTAAACTTAGTAGCTGGGAGACAATGGAGGTGAAATTTGCATCGGATTCGTGTCTTCAGAACAGACCACAAACGGTCAATTATTTGAAGGTTCGGAGATTGGGCGGGATTTAACGTTTCTCAAACCACTTTGTAAGAGCTCTGAAAACAATATCGAGACGATAGGGTATGCATGGACTTGTAAAATGTTGACATAATCACGGATAGCCATACGATTGTTAAAGTCAGAAATAGACGCACTGGAAACCAAGGGTATTGCTACTCACAACATCAAAGCGCTGCGCCATGTAACACAGTTGGGAGGAGACACATTACAAATAATATACTTATTGAGCGTCCACCAAACATAAACAGGACCCGTGAATTGAAGGTGAATAATGACTTATTCAACTATATCACAATTTTTCAGTCATTACTGGTCAACGTTCAGTGTTCGTGGCACCATTTGTATCGTTTTAGAGCATTATGATCCAATATGAATGGTTCTGACCATTGACTTTTGGCACACATGTCCATATAACTCTCATCGTAATAAATTATATACATATATATATATATAAAGTAAGAGAAGTTGTTTCGGTCCCTCCGCCATTTGCACTGCTCCAGTACGAATATTCTGAGTGAAAATCCGTTTTAATGTTAGATTGAAATTGTCACTAAGGGGTTTCTTCCGACAACTCTTCCTATGCCGACGTGTTTTTGCTATCTATTCATAGTAGTTTTATGTTTCTCGACTTTTACGGAGAACTCATAAATCATAATTGAAATGCTTTGTCTTTAGCATTCGATACACCGCGGGATAATACAAAGTAGAAAATGCTTTCAGATTTATTTGCTGTCATAGCCACCAGATCTGTTATGAGAACTGAATTAATTTGCTGGGAATTGCATAAGTGTCGACATACTGCGAGTCGAATGCAGTTTCAGTTGCGAACGCGAATTTCGTTCGTTGTGTGTCTACAATAAAAATATCTAATAAAATCATCCACGATGAGCATAAGAGCCTTTTCTGCTCTTCTTCCATTTGAATCACGATAAAGCCAAGGAAATTATAACTGATAAACTTAGGAACGGGGCGGTAAGAAAAGTTTACACTAAAGTAAAGGGTTGTAAATACTTACTTATGTATGAACTAAATTGAAGTACGCCTATAACCACCACCTGTAGAACTTTTTTTTACTTAATTCAGTAAAATCACCAACATACTTGTTGGTATTTTATGATGGTTTCCTTAGTTAACGAATAACGATATTTTAAAGTAGCAAGAAAAATATATATTTTAGAGTTTAAGTAATATCACATATACAATTAAAATGATTGAATTATACTAACATAATAAAATAGAAACAAAAGTAAATAATTTGTAACAAGTTGTGTAAATACGAATATTAATACTGATTGCGAAGTTAAGTTTAGTGACATTAAAATTACATTGCAATTCCTAAATAAATACAATTTGCTGTGTAGGCAGGGAAGTAATATGTTTTTCTTCTAGGTTGCTTTCCATGGACCATACGAAGTTCCATCAGATGGAATGAAAATTACATCAACTTATGCGCATTCTGAAATTGAGAATTATAATATAACGCTTAGCGTAACTAATGAGATTTCAGATGAAGATGTAGCTTCTATTCCTATAAATTCAAGAAAATGTAGATTTCCAGATGAGAATGAGGGCATTTGGATTTCAGAGCATTACAGCTATTCCGTGTGTTTGTGGCAGTGCTTTGTAGAGAAAAGCATGGCTCTATGCAACTGCACCAACACTATCGTAGGAGACAACAAAGGTAGGGTTAATTTTTTTTCTTTAAGTAGAATATTTGTTTGTCATTAAAATATAACTGGATTTATCGGATTGGATTGAATCTTGCGATAACGAAGAAGCAGAAATTATATAGAGTACTTTAGTTTCAAGAATTAGAATTGAAACAATTGATCTTAATGAATTTTATTTACATTCAATAATAGTTTTTAAAGCATTTCATACGAGGGAAATATTATGAATTATAAATGGAAAGAAAATGACCCATACCTAAACGTCGCCAATACCTAATGGCGCACTTGCCGTTAAATGTCGATCGTCAATATAGCCGTTAGTGTGCCATTGGCGGCACGTTTTCGTCGAGTCGAAACAGATATCTAGAGTCTGGGCATTGAAGTTAGCACCGCGTGGAAACGAGAACTTCATTTTGGTCCTCGCAAATTCGATTCGTCGCGGAGAATCGTGAAGGGACCAACACAAACTATCGCCAATCATATGCGTGCTGTTATGATATGAAGTTTTCCTGATACATTGTTCCTAACGTGATCTCCGGAAGTCAAAAGTAATTCCTGCCTTTACATCATGAAGTTAAAAAATTTGAGATGAGTGTGTATAGTTGTATGAATTTAGATGGCAACTGTCGCCGATCATTAGAAAGTGAATATGGAAGAAATATCAAATAAAGTAATTTTATTATAAATTTACATGGTGAACACATTTTCGTCTAATCCCAAACAATTATCGTCAAATATACACGTTTGAGGAAGCACTCTTATTAGCCAAATTACAAATAGCTCAACGATTTATCCCTCTACAATCAAATTTTACTGCATCTTCTCCGTGACGGTGTTGATAGAGTTCGTTTTTATTTCTATTTACAGTGCCTTTCAGACACTCCTTAATGTATTAATGCGATTTAACATATTTTGGGAGAAAAAGTTTGTGGTTGACTGGCGTTTCGTTGCGTCCCTGCCGCTGGTGGTATAATTTTCAAAACGTAACTAGGGACACCGCGGATTGTCGCTGTGGACAGCCAAGTTTTTGCGAGATGTCGCTAGTTGAACTCGGTGCTCCAACTACGCTTAGTGTATGCAGGACTTATCATAACAGTACTAAGAAGCAGCAAAATAATTTGTAAAAAATAGGAGAATTAAGGTAGATTACAAGAAGACATTTTATGTGAAACATAAAAAATATCACGCTTAGAAAATTATTTCCTTTCTCCTTTTTTAGTCACTAAGACACATTGATAAATAAGACATAATAGCTCAATGGAACATAGAAACTAAATTCTACCTAATTTTTCCCCGACATTTAAGTTTACTATTAATACAGTGCGCAATCTAGCCATTATTGCAGAAGGTATGTTAAGCCGAAATTAGCCTTACGTACCCTCATAGTGTACTAATCGATTTATAACTTCAAGCTTTTTGTTGTGTTTAGATAAATTTGAATGACATATTTGTCATCTCACACTTAACACTCTTTACATTAATGGAGATAGTTGATTCATGAAAGTGTCTAATTATGACAGAACTAATGGAGGGGAATGTGGGAAAAATTATGAGAGCCTAGATAAAATCCACGAAATGATCTTGTTCCCACAAACTCACTTGGAGTGGGATCGAACTAGCAAACTTAACACCTGAGTAGAGCATTTTACCACTTAGATATAGTGACTTGGTTCTATTTTGAAGTATTACAGCTAAACAATTATCACCGTTGCAGGGCAGTACAGATAGAATAATGTAAATTACATATAATTTCATTCAGGCATAATACTTGCTTATTTTGAAGCACAAGAGACTCATGGCGGTTTAATAGAATATACAGCGTAAAGGCTATTTTTTCTTGAAGACAAAACGTCCAATATTCGTGAAAAATTGCCAAGGTGAAATAACAATCAAAATTACGATTTATACAGAGGATGGCCAAATGTGGACATAAAGATATCCGAATTATAATATCAGAGAAACCTGGATTTTGAATGACATCCGATAATCGAGCAATCCGTGCTTCGATAAATGTTACTCTTTTATGCATAATTATTATACAAACAGAGACGAACGAAGAGATTTTAGATCAGCTGTATATACAGAAATCAGCGAAGAAATTTCAGAACAGCTCGTATGGGCAACAACATTTCCATGTCTCAATCCGAGTAGAATATATATATACTTGAGCTTGACACCTTTAGCCAGCAGCCTCCAAACCCTTTGATGGAATTAAAATTAGGTCAGTCAACTAGGCATAGAACTGGTATTTCTGTTTGAGGGGAAGGGATCACATCAGGGCGTAATGAGACGTAGTACGGTCACGTCAAGAAAGTAGCGAATAACGTGATGTCGTCATAGGTGGTACGTAGAGCTCCGGTGTGTGTATACAGGTAGAACATTCCTTTACCTGTTGTCAAGGAAAACGTATCGAATTAAAGATGGCGTCGTTAATGAATTTATTAGCTGATTGAATACGCAATCATTGGTATCCTTTACAAAAATGGATGACTTACAAATTGGTGTGCCATACCATATTGTAGACTATAAGTTGAACGGTGTGAGAAACTTCTTTGCATTTGAAGGCGGCCCTCCAAATTTCCTTTAAATGCTGCTAGGAAAGGAGATGGCTGCGGTATTGGTACGTTTATTTTGTACACATTCACGTCATTTTACGCATCGGGCGACTTATTATTCATTGCATTTATTAATATTACTTTCGGACGGAGAGGGCGCAAGCAGAGATGAGTTACCCAAATATCTAAAAAAAATAAAAATAAAAAGAGACAGAGTTTATTGTTTTATCAAGAATTTGTATCCTTTGTTAAAGCAGAAAAAGAGACGTCTGTCCTCTGGCACCTAATCTCGTTGCAGTTCGTCTGCTTAGCAATTCCATAGCACACAGCCCTTTATTACTGGGCATCGTCGCGTCAGATCTTGCATTTTATTCGTTTATCTGAAATCCCAAGATGTTTGTCAAAACCTTTAGTTACAACGGTCTATGAAAAAGGCGTGTCTGGCATTTAAGGAATGAGAGAAAAAGTGATTTTACTATAATGTTTTACTGAAAATTGGATTGAGACAATGGAGCTTTATTATCGTATTTGGGAAGTGGAAATGAGTGTTTCATACATAAAGGATTGAAGATCAATCTATCTGGACGAGCGTGCACGATATTGAATTCAAAAAATTGGTGTTGTCGTAAGTGAGGGATATTTTTAAACAAAAAAAAATCATGATGGCAAAATCATGATGATTGAAACAAAATGTTTCTTCATACTAATGCTCCCCTCACGCTTGTACAGATATCATTGTGTCCAGTGACATCATTCATTGTAGAGCATCTGCTTCAATGCGATACCTATGAGTGTGTGTGTGTGTTAACTATGGTTAGTGAGAGAGATTACTTGTTAAATGTTTAACATGCCAAAATACAACCAGACCCAAGTTTATTTGTGCCTGTATTGGACAGAGACACATTTGTTCAAGTAATTTGTAATAGCAAATTATTTGTATTTGCAGTGAAATTAAATTTGGCAGAGTGTATTGCGGACAGTTTGAACTCTAAGGTTAAAATTGCATTTATAGAATTTTTGGATGGAATACCAAACTTGTCCTGTGAAAAATATTGGGTAAAATATTAGTGATTTTTGAAAAGGAAAGAACATATCATGCTCCTCCAAACACTGTATACTTAAGTTCCAGTGATTGCTTTAGTTTTTGTTTAAATTTTATCATATGTGGAACACGCCGTGAAAACCTGTAATTCTTCTAGTGCTCTACTACATGGAAATTTTGAATTCTGTACAGATACTATTCGTAATCATGTATAATCACAATGTCTTGCACGTAGACAACTAGCTGGAATTCATACATGTGTGGATAAACAGAGTGTTATTTATTCAGAGAGAATCAGTTTTCAAAATATTTCTGTTGCTAATGAGGAAGGAGTTTTGAAAATTTATGGTGAAAGATTAAAATCACAAATGGAAGAACTTTGTAAAGAAAACTCATTTAAGGATCATGGGACCTATTTGAAAGTATGCAAGCACAATTATGTTGGAAACATACTAAACGATTGGAGGGTATTGATAACGTGGACATGTGTTAAGAAAATCTTTTCAAAAACGAAAAAAGATATTTTCAATTACAGTGTAAACAATGTAGTGTATTTAGTGCATTTAATATGTATAGTGAAATTGAAATATTTTGTTTACAAGAAATTTGTGTTTGTGATCGTCTAATGCTCTTAAAATGATAGGACTTTCATATACTTTTATACCTAATGAGTTCAACGAAAGATGAATACTTTGCTCATATTTCAATGCTCCAAGTATTCAACGATGTGAACTTTTGCTTTAAATTTTAGAAATTGCAATTTCTTTGAAAAAGATATGCATTTCTTTGAGCACGTTGTGAATGGAAGATCCAACAAAGTGGATGCGAGAAAGTGTTTTCCAGTTCTGAAAACAAGCAAAGCGTTGACATAGTACTTAGGCCTAGTGAATTGGCTTCGTAGATTGGCACAGAACTACTTTGGGCCTTCTCACAAGCTGTATGATCTTAAAACGTATCAGAAGTTTGGTTCGAACGAAGTCCTTAACTTATAAACTTAAGGAGAAATTGAGCTGTCCTCAGGTGGTCACCAACCGGATTTCAGATTATCTTTAAATTAGCATATTAAGGCATGGCCCGAAAATTTGGCATGGTATTTGCGCAATATCATACTGATTCTCATGAGGCATAGATTATTGCTTACACAAGTCAAAGAGTCGTGTCGTAGCAGTTGTCTTTGTATTTTCCGATTAGAGTTGTTATCAGTTATCTTTGTCCGCGAGCACGTACATACTGATAATGTTACCATAACTCATGCCTTTACTCTCAGAGGCCTTCAACCGTAAAAAACAAATATTACTACAGTTGCAGAAGTGAAACTTAATATTTGAGCACTATTTGTTGAATAACAATTTTGTCACAGACACTTTAACAACGAACCCACTGCAGGTAATCATTAAACCTAAGGCTAGTTATATCAATTTTCTGAGTGCAGGTAAATTTTCTGATATCAAGTTCACAGAAATAGAGAAAGAGCAAGATCATGTTGAATAACGTATAAAGTCACAGTTTGAAAATTTTAGGTTTCTAGATATCTTAATGATGTACAAAGCCTTACATTACCTGCAAAATAAACTTTATAAGGCAGTAAAACTACAAAATGATAGCATTGAAGTATTTTATTGTGAGGTTTTCGTTACAATTCGCATTTTCTTATGTTACAACTACATGTTGTCTTCATTTGAGGCCGTTTCGACATTGATTCAGCGAGGATGCAGAATTAGATAAAATCCATGGTTATCCATAGTGTCTTCTGCTACTCCTATGCATCATTGAAGTTGCTAGTTGATGTCTCTTATATTCAGTTGTTCATGAAACTCTAGTCATTTTGAAGGGGTTAAAGTCAGGAAAATTACTCGGACGCTGTGAATGCCATGTGCAAGACGTTGTCGGATCGATCGCGAACCACGGATGTTTGCTGCCAAACGTTTGGCGGGCCAACGCCGCTAGATGCTGCGGTAGCGTTACGAAATTAAACGAATGCCGCAATTTTACCACCATGGTTGCAATAAGGTGGCATCCGCCGTTTCTCCTAATCTGAACCGCTAGTGTCACCAATAAACCACAACATGGAGTAACCGCCAATA
Source organism: Thermobia domestica (assembly GCF_964235325.1). Lineage (NCBI taxonomy): Eukaryota > Metazoa > Arthropoda > Insecta > Zygentoma > Lepismatidae > Thermobia > Thermobia domestica. Next base: position 103,332,580 of record NC_137458.1, read on the forward strand.
CCGATATTAACCCGTCACACGAGAATTTCACTGCCGCCTTTAACCTCTACTATTTACTTTGGCAACAACGTATTGGTACTTAGGCGATGAAACCTCCATACCAATACAAGGTAAAAATACAAAATAAGTACCATTTGAACATGGTACTTGTATATTTATTTTACTCCAAAGATTATTTTAGATAGACAGGTTTAGAGAGCATCTTTATTGTTTCAAAAAGAATAACATAATATTAATCTTCCTCCAGAGGAAACATTGGGAAGCCGTTGTTAGTGGTGTGATAAATAGACAGTGCTATAATGGAAAAGGATGGGGAATGTAATGATGAATGAGTTGTGTTTTGAAAAGTCTGACATGTTAATGATTATCTGGTAGAGTGCGATCATAAATGGAAAGTATTACGATTAGTGGCGTATAACAGTATCTGAACTGTGATTCTTGCTCAAAATCTATAAATATGGTATCTAGATAAATATCCTTGTAGTCGTGAAGACATTTAGCCATATATTACCTACGTAAGTGTGCAATGTTTTGTATAAGCGGCGGGAAGAATAATCATGTCATAGAGATATTGATTACAGTATAGTAGTTTGATGCGAAAAGGAGACGAAAGGCATGACACTCGAGAATCTCTTATCTCTTATAAAACTTGTGGGGGGCTGAACAGCAGGCGACGTGACTAACCCTTTCCGAGTTCCGGCTTTTTGGGGTATTTTTTAGACTTTCAGTCAAGCAGCTACTGCATCGTCACTATTAAACCTAGGATCATGTTTTATACCTCGTTCTCTTTCGAATAGAGGTAGCTTTTAAATGGTACAACTTGCATGCTCATACCATATACCAGAAGTGGGAAAAATGATGTCAAAAGGAAAATTTCGGAGGGATTTTTTCTTGGACTTTGCCCCCCTGGAACGGCCCTGTTTGAACGTAGCCATCTAAAAAAATCTGATAAATAGTACTTGATATGCTAAATGTGTGTGCCAAATTTCAAGTTTCTATCTTGAACACTAAGGTCGGGAGAAATTTTATCAAGAATTCCCACTATGCCCCAAATTACCACAAAACACTATGATCTCAGGGAAAAAATTTCCTGAGACATCCCTAATTACCCTAGTGTCAATTTTCGCCCACCATTCTCTTCAGAATAGAACTGCCTTTCAGGCGGTACCATTCACATGTCTCCATCATGTATCTAAGGCGGGAAATTCCCGAAAAAAGGGATTTTTTCGTCTAAATTTTCCTTTTTTCAACTTTAGACTCTCTGGACCCCCCTGTTTTAACGCAGAAATCTGAAAAAAAATCTGTTAAATAGTACTAAGTGGACTGAATGTTTGTGTACAATTTCAATCTTCTAGGTGTAGAAGTAAGCCCGCCAAAAAATATACCGTCCTTGTCCTATTTTTCCCTATATAGAAGTATATTTTTTAAAAACTCCCTGAGACATCTGTAATTACCCTAGATTAATGATTCGACCATCATTCTCTTCAGAATAGAACTGCCTTTCAGGCGGTACCATTCACATGTCTCCATCATGTATCTAAGGCGGGAAATTCCCGACAAAAGGGATTTTTTCGTCTAAATTTTCCTTTTTTCAACTTTAGACTCTCTGGACCCCCCTGTTTTAACGCAGAAATCTGAAAAAAATCTGTTAAATACTACTAGGTGGACTGAAAGTTTGTGTACAATTTCAATCTTCTAGGTGTAGAAGTAAGCCCGCCAAAAAATATACCGTCCATGTCCTATTTTTCTCTATATAGAAGTATATTTTTAAAAATTCCCTGAGACATCTGTAATTACCCTAGGATAATGATTCGACAATCATTCTCTTCAGAATGAAACTGCCTTTCAGACAGTATGACTCACGTGTTCTCATCATGTATGTGAGGCGGGAATATCCTGAAAACGGGATATTTTGGGTAAAAATATCTCTTTTTTCAACCCTTTGCCCCTCTGATTCCCCCTGTTTTAACTCACAAATCTGAAAAAAAATATGGTAAATATTACTCGATGGACTGAATGTTTGTGCAAAATATCAATCTTCTACGTGCAAAAATAAGCCCGCCAAAAAATATTGAACATAGGCTTAATAAATGAAAAAATAAATTTTAGACTTATGACGTCATCACCTCCTATGTCTGGATGTAGGAAGGTCTGAAACCATACAAAATGTCTTCTATAGAGCCTCTGGACTTGAAAAACAAAAAAAAACGGAAGAAAAAGCTCAAATAGAAGAGAAATAACGCAGTGTACCATGAAAACGCGCATGGTACAAATTGTACCATAAAATCCCCAAAGGGCTAAAAGTAAGAACACTCCGCATCAATGCTTTATAAGTATTCAGCAGCAATGTTGAGTTTAAATCTCAGGGTTAACCCACAAGGCCGCGAAGGAGTTGAAGTCTATTTTTGGTTTTGTAACAAGTTTCGGTAGTTGTGCTGACCATTGCAACTTATCATCGATAATGACACTTTCATAAGTAACAGTTTTAGTTTGTCGGAGGAGATGATCGCCAACACGTATATGAAGGAAATTCGGTTTAAGATGGACTTTACAGCGGCTATATGGCGGTAAAATAACCACAGTTTGTGTTGTCTTCATTAACAATAAGACTTCACTTATTGCACCAGCAAAGACGAACTGTAATTGTAGTCTGCAAATTGACGTTAATCTGCTGAATTGTTTTATCGAGTGTAAGAAAAGCAGTATCATCCGCATGTTGGAAGATATATGTATAAGGTGCCGGAGATGGGAAATCGGATGCATATAGGATATACAGAAGAGGTGATAAACATGACCCTTGTAGCATTCCCTTATACAGAAAGATCGGATGGGATGGAGAGCCGTTGATGTTAACATAGACAATGCGGTTTAATATATAATAGTAGATAACTCTAAGGTAATATAGAGGAAAACCGAGCTTAAGCAAGTTGTAAAATACCCCATAATGCCAAATACGATTAAATGCTTTCTCAAGGTCCATAAGTATGAGGCAGGGCAGTAGTGCTTTGTTATAATAATTTGTAATAATAGTTGTAAGACAGAGTAATTGAAATTGAAACTGTAATAGGGAGGAAACCCTGCCTGATAATAAGGTAAAAGGTGATTATCATTGATATGTGAATAGAGACGATGTAACAGTATTTTCTCAAATAATTTTCCCAAAGTAGATGTCAGTTGTATGGGGCGGATGTTACTTACGGAGTGACGTGGTTTGTTTGGTTTTTAGAACATGCAAACTTTATACATCTCCTAGCCCTGTGAATAATAAAAATAAACATATATATCGTTGTCAGGAAGAGAGAAATATGTAGTGAGCATTCTTTGAGGTTTTGATAAGACATGTGATCAAAACTATTTGCAGTATTACGTTTTGGCTTTAAAGCATCTCTTATTTCATCAGAGGTGTTTTCGTGATTTAAAAGATGTGAGGTATCCAACTCATGAATGATTGTAGGTTGGATCTGATGGTTGATTGCTGGTTTAGATATGCGGGGACTTGAACGCGGTATGGAAAGAGGTGGCGTAAGTTACTGTTTGTAAGTGAGATGCGAAAGCATTTCCTTTCGCCTGACCAGTGTGCAAAGACTGATTGTCCTGGACAAGAGGGTAAGAAGTACTAAATTGCTGCCCAGTTAACGTGTGAAACTGTTTTCAGTATCTTGTGGATTGTGTTTCTATGTTCAACTTGTTGCACGTTTTAGTCGAAACAATTCTTTTATGGACAATGATATAATTGTGAACTGTGCGTTGCCATAGATGTGCTTGGGCTAAATATTCTGTGTTTCGTGACCTCCCGTATTCACGAAAGTACTGTCTAGATTTTAGTACGAGTGTTACATATTGCGGTGATAATATTGGCTGATATGTTTTGCCATGATATGTAGGGATATTTTTCGCAGAACTATCGTTAAGAGCGGTTGTAATGCTATGAACGACATTTTTCAGATCAGTTTCAGAGGTTGGTGGTGGTGAACAATCCATTGCGATATTGATATCTGTCCGATACTTTTCCCAGTGAGCTTATCATGTAAGAAAATATTTCTTGTTATTTGTGGAGACGATGGTGGACGTGCATGGTTATTTATCACTTTTACTGGTAGAGGATCGCTGCCGATGCAATTGCGAACAGTGATAGGAGCGTTAGCAAATATTGAGGCTCTGCTACTGATAACGCTAGGAGTAGTCTGACTACTCGGCCTGGTATGTTTGAATAGTTGATACATTTGTGACCATGCAGACCTAAGGCTATATAATCAGAAAACTCAGTTTTCTCCCTGGTGAATCGACTGTGTATATTGATATACGCTAGTATTAATATGTGTCGATACTGCGAGAACAGGTACTGTAAAAAATCGAGCTGAATATCATGCCCTGGAGGGACATAGATTGTAGCCACAGTTAAAGCTTTGTTTTAGAGATATAATGTTGTCACTAAATGTTCAGGCAATGGGATAGCTGATAGAATAGAATGAGCTCTGTAAGTTAGTTTATGGTAGATTCCAATAGCAGGACCGCCTCGTGTTCGAGCGTTATTGTCTGCATAATCGTACCTTAAGAACTGATATCTAGGAAAGCATATAGATGTTGTAGTCTTAAGGGCTGTCTCATTCAATGCAAATATATAAACATGTTCTTCTAATAGTAGCTACTCAAATAGTAGTCGGTATTGAAATAACGACCGAACATTCAGAAAAAGATTAGTAAGAGGCATTCTGAGACAGAATGGTTTGACTTTAAACTGCAGTATCACGTTGTGCAATATGAAAATGGACATACGGACAAGAGTAAGTAGCACAGAGATTAACTTGAAATACAGCTGAGGCCTCTGGAGTAATATGATCAAGAAACAGCTATCGTTAAAATGGAAAAGATATTTTGTAAGATAAGGGTAACACAGCGCAGGGAATTCTCAACGGTGAGACGAGATGCAATATAAGCGGGGATAGAAGCGTCCTTACGTAGCGGAACATGCATTTCCGGGTAATCCGGTTTGGCTGCTGGCTTAGATTTGCGTTTATAACTGCAAGTGGGATGTACACTACTTGAACATGTTGAACAATGTGGTGGCTTCCCTGTATTTGGGATGTCCTTTGTTTTATGCTGTCCTGCACAGTACCCACATTTGGGGACGTTTTGACGCTTGAAAATAACATGGTCATTATTGATTTGACACTTCTCACATCTATGTGAAAGACGGGAGCTGGTACGAGATGGTTCAACACGATGCCATTGTTTTAAAGATGTAAGGACTATCTTGCAACAAGGTATCGATCAAGTTTCAGACATGGTCAAAACACGCACCATATATTGTTGGTACATTGTTATTTTGATTCGAAGACGTTTAGTTACATCTATGCCCTCTAAGCTCCTCCTTTACTTTAAGCTCCTCTAAGACTTCTTTGTCAGTTATTTCTGGCAGAATGCCTCGAATAACAACATACATCATCGGAGCACGAGAGGGGGTGGTTTGTCTTTGATTTTAATCTCTAGATTATTAAACTTAGAATCTTTTCCAAATATTTCGTAGCTGGCTTCTTCACGAAGTTTTCATCATCTGACTTAATAATAATGCCATTCTTCGTAACACAATCTGTTTGACAAAGCAAGAGGAAGGTATTTCATTATTTTATTAAATATATGACAGCTATTGCTGTACTTACTATCGTAGTTAGTAATCAAAAAGAAATATCTTTTTTCGTGTAAGGGATGGAGCATAACTTGATTCCACGCCAGAAGTAGATAGCGTTGGCTGAGGCATATCTGTAGTACATTGCATTGGTTCCGCTTGAAAAGTGATTTCTGTATATAAGCAAGTGAACGGGGTCGAGAGCGTTTATGTGCAGATTCAGCACTACTTTTAGACAATGGTCGACCGCGCCGTTTCCTGCGAGGATCCCTTCCTGTATCGGTTGCAAGTGGGTTGCACAGCTATCCCCTGTAACCGATTCATGATCCAAAAGGATCAAGACAATGAAACCAAGAGATACTCAGGAGTACGTAGTATATAGGCGAAGAGCACCCCGTTCGGATAGGTACTATAAAAGAATTAGTCAGAGTATGAATGCAAATAATGACTTTCAAAATTTAAGATGAAACCATCCAGAAGATGAAAACCTTCTCTTAGACCCCTAAGTTGAGTATCTGTACTGATCTCAGAAGTACGTTTGCTATACTAGATCACTGCATAGTACAGTAACTAACTAGAAGAGGAGTTAGGTTCCAGAAAAATGTAAAAACCTAAGACAACGCCTTTCAAGCATATGAGAAGTAACTCCGAATTGTCAGTGGCAATTTTACTTTTAGAGTTTATTGTTTGTAATGAGCTTTAGGCAGTATATTTGACATTTTCTCCAAATAACAAATAACGTAACATGTTCTGCTGTAATCGATCACGAAAATAAGTTTGTAAACCTATGTACTGTTTGACAATAGTTACATGAGTTATGTTGCCACTTGCTGGTCTAATATCCTAGCTCAGCGAACGTTACCGATTCTCAGAATTATTCACTGGGCATTCGACGAAAAGTTTCTATAACACCACATGGCGAACAAAGGAAAAATACCATATAATTTACGACGACAACAGCGCTTCGCTTTCGCTTCCGTATATTTACGCTTCGAGCCGTTTTTTCCTTCACTTCGGCGTCTACATGCCAAAACCAGACAGCGGACCGATGACAGTTCGCGGCATTTCGCAAATGGGGAAATGATAATGTGCTGATCATTGAGAAATTCAGTTAAGGCTTTTGATAAATTAACCACGTTGATGAATGTTAAAAATAAGCAAATGTTCTTCCCAAAAATAAGCAAAAATATCGAATTGCTTGCTTTCACAGACTCATTCTTAGGAAGGAAGTACAATCCTTCCCTCTCCCTGCGACCGTCGAATGTACCCCACACCATCAAACTTCTTAGTTTATATGGTGGGTCATATAGTGACGCTGTACATTGGCGACCGTCGAGCATCGCCTGACAAACCTGGATGTATTCTCATCACTAAACACCAGTTTCTTCCCCTGTTCAGATGTCAATTTTTTACATTTCTTACAGAAGTCAAATATTACCTTCTCAATTCCTGATGCGAACAGAGGGTTTATTGCGGTAGGGGAAGTCGACAGACCCAGGTTCTACTGCAGGCGAGGACGACTCGTCCAATAAAGACGGCAAATAGCTCAGAGTATCTGCTTCCGGGCTCAACGAACCATTTGGCATTACTTCACGCTTCAGAAGCTTATTTTCCCTTCATGAATCAGTTATTTGCCCCAGAAACTGATTTCGTCTTGAATACCTACCCTTGAAGTAATAACGATATTACCGTTTTTACTTGATAAATAGTCTCTCTTGACGCGTAGGCTAGAGCCATTACCGACTAACTTATATTTATCAGAGTCAAGATAGGGTTTTCTCCTTAATGTTAAGCTTCTTATGGCTCATTATGTGCAGTGCGAGTAATCGTGTTTTACCTCAAACCTTTAAAAGACAATCAAACTAGCCACAAGAGAAAAGGACTTTCTATTTCACTGTAAAAGCCCACGAGGCTTAATGAATTTTGGCCTGTTGAAAAAAAATCGCCTGAGAGTCGTAAATGTTGTACGTGATCACTATTCCTTATCCACATTTTTATGGCTGGAACGGCAAGTAGAATGATGACTCGGATATAATATATAAGGTTTTTTGTCTCACTAATATAAATGTCATTTTGGATCCACTAATGTAATGCGCCAGTGAAGTAGGTTCGGTGCCTTCTGGTGATTCCTAAGACGTGCCTGGAGCAAGCCATCAGGATTCAATATGTGAGCATTAAACGACGCGAAGTAATGGTACTAATATGGTACTCTCTTTGAATAGAGAAAGCTAAAGTTAGGTATCAAACAATACATCAGTAATTGTGTCAACTGTGCTCGAACTAAGTTCAATACTAAGGTCATAATAAAAAAGTGTGTTACATTGAGGCCGATAATGGTACCTAAATCAACACAATAGTTGTATATTGTAAATTAGATCCGATGACCCAAGGTGTATCAATCACTTTCAGATTTATATCTTCAAACTCCATCTCTTGTTTCCTTTCCTTATTTTATTCTCTCTATTTATCATTGAACCTCTTATTTCTTTCTAACGTTTTTCAAGATCCCCCCAAGTAGCTGTGGGGGGACTGATGAACATCTATTAGGTTAACAAAATTCTGCTATTCCTATTGCTGTATTATATATAGAACGAACTTTAACCGGTGAACAAATATTAGGTATGTCAATTACATTAAAACAGAACTACAAGTGATGTATAAACACTCGGAAAAAAGAAACAAAATTATCGTAATGGTTTGCAGAATTTGCAAGTTAAAACATGAAACTTTACTCACCGGTAAAGTAGAAAATTGATAAAAGGTGGATTATAACTGAGAAAATAATAATCAATCAAAGTCGAATATTAAAACTGCTTATGCAGTATGTAGTTACACAAACACACACACACACACACACACACACATATATATATATATATATATATATATATATATATATATATATATATTGGAAAAAACGATGTACAAACGATTGCGACAATTTGTCTTGAATTGGACATGGTGGGGGGTTACCATTTGGACAGCCCACATTTTGTTTTCGTTCTGGCAGGCCACTAATTGTAAACAAACGAAAATTTCGCTCGTACATTTCCGTACAAACGATGCACAAACGATTGCGAAAATTTGTGCTTGAATTGGACATCGTTTGGCTACCACTTAGACAGCCCTCACATTGTTTTCGTTCTGGCGGAGTCTCTAATTGTGTACAAACGAAAATTTGGTCTACACATTTCTGTACAAACAATTGCGACAATTTTTTATTGAATTGGACATAGTGGACGCTACCACTTAGGAAGACCCCACTTTGTTTCGTTCTGGCGGCGCCCCTAATTACATACAAACCAAAATTTTGCCTCCACATTTCTGTACAAACGACGTACAAAGGATTGCGACTATTTGTGATTGAATTGGACATGGTGGGGGTACATGGTGGGTACCATCCAATTTTTCGTTCTGCCGGCGCACCTAATTGTAAGGAAACGAAAATTTTGCCTGCACATTTCTGTACGAACGATGTACAAACGATTGCGAAAAATTGTGACTGGATTGGAAATGGTGGGGGGCTACCACTTAGACAGACCCCACTTTCTTTTCGTTCTGACGGCGCCCCTAATTGTGTACAAAACAAATCCGCCTCCACATTTGTGGACAAATGATATACAAACGATTGCGACAATTTGTGATTGAATTGGACATCGTGAGGGCTACCACTTAGACAGTAACGACTTTATTTTCGTTCTGGTGGCGCCCCTAATTGAGTACAAACGAAAATTTTGCCTGCACATTTCTTCGCAAACGACGTACAAACGATTGCGTCAATTTTTGATTGAATTGGATATGGTGGGGGCTACTACTTAGACAGCCCCCATTTTGTTTTCGTTATGGCGCGCCCCTAATTATGTGCAAATGAAAATTTGGCCTGCACATTTCTGTACAAACGCTGCACAAACGAGTGCGACAATTCGTCATTGAATTGAACATCGTAGGGGCTACCATTTAGACATCCCTCACATTGTCTTGTTCTCCGGACGACCCTAATTGTGTTCAAACGAAAATTCCCTTCCACATTTCTGTACACACCAAGTAGAAATCATTGCGACAATTTGTGATTGAATTCGACATGGTCGGGGCTACCACTTAGACAGGCCCCACTTTTTTTCGTTTTGGCGGCGCCCCTTATTATGTACAAACGAAAATTTTCCTGCACGTTTCTGTACAAATGACGTAGAAACGATTGCGACAATTTGTGATTGAATTGGACATGGTGGGGCGCTACAACTTATACAGCCCCTCTCACTTTTTTTCGTTCTCTCGGCGCCCCTAATTGTGTAGAAACAAATTTCGCTTGCACATCTCTGTATGAGCAATGTACAATCGATTGCAAAAATTTGTGATTGAATTGGACATGGTGGAGGGCTACCACTTAGAGAGACTCTACTTTGTTTTCGTTCTTGCGGCGCCCCTAATTATTTACAAACGAAAATTTCGCCTCACATTTCTGTACAAACGATGTACAAACGATTGCGACATTTTGTGATTGAATTGGACATCCTGGGGGCTAGCACTTAGACAGCCCCGACTTTGTTTTCGTTCTGGCGGCACCTCTAAAAGTGTACAAAAAAATTTTCGCCTGCACATTTCTGGACAAACGATTGCTACGATTTGTGATTGAACTGGACTTTGTGGGGGGCTACCATTTGGACCGCCCACATTTTGTTTCCTTCCTGGTTTCGCCCCTAAATGTGTACAAACGGAATTTTTACCTGCACATTTCTGTACAAACGATGTACAAACGCTTGCGACGGCTTGTGATTGAATTTTACATGGTGGGCGGCTACCATTTGGACAGCCACCTACATTTTTTCGTTCTGGCGTTTCCCCTAATTGTGTACCAACGAAACTTTTGCCTGCACATTTCTGTACAAACGATGTACAAACAATTGAGACGATTTGTGGTTGAATTTGACATGGTTGGGGGCTATCATTTGGACAGCCCCCTACTTTGTTTTCGTTCGGGCGGCCCCCCTAATTGTATGCAAACGAAATTTTCGCCTACACATTACTGTACAAACGATGTACAAACAATTGAGACCATTTCCGATTGAGTCTTGAATGGTGGGGTGGCTGACTAAATGGACGTGAAAAGCAGTACTGCAAAATAAATGTAATTTATATTGAGTACCATAGGAGGCAATGTTCATTTCAGATTTTGAAGGGCGGGGGAATGGAATAAACGATGGCTGAATATAGTACTGTGAAAATTATAGTAACTCTGATTGTGCATGCTCGGGAAATGCCATAGAGGAAATTTCGAAGCTCTAGGCCCATGAGCCACCTCTACAATCATCACTGACTGCCATTTCAATAATGTGTTTTATGGTCTTATGTCCATGTTCTCATCCTTTCCCTCCCCCTCCAATTCGATACTTGCTTTTTCTATTCCAAATTTTTGTGCTAGTTTTCTGCCGAAACCTTGAGTTTTGTAGTCTCATCGGTTTCGAGTTAGTTAATTATTTACGTTTAGGATTTCCTTTCTGCATCGAGGTTATATGAGACGTAGACTCAAAGATTATGATGAAATTCAAACACAGTAATCATCCAAATTTTGTAAGCTCTATAGTGATCGACGTTAAAATCGGAAATGACCCATTTCTACCACTTCCAGTTGGCGAATCACCTCCATTAAGGAACTCCCTCGAGAGGAACTTCTTAAATTAAAAAAAATCGCATTCGTCTAAAGTTATCGTGTGAAGTAACGGCCGCTCGTATGTACGTACTAATATCGATAAGTTCCACTACGCGATCCCAATTAATACTTCATATTCCCCCGCCACACACACACACTAGTATATGTACACACGAAAGTATACTTGGTAGTATCCAGACGCTTACGCCGGAAACTAGAAACACACACATACATACATACAGACGGACAGACAGACAGAGAGAGAGAGAGAAAATCTTGTTTTACCTTTATACTGAATGAACCGTTACTCACAAAATCAGTTAAAAAAGAAAAAGGAAAAAAGTTGTAAATGAAACTTTCAAAGATTGGTACCACTGCTGCGTGTAACACATGAAATTTTTCCATAATGATTGATTCGTAATATGATGTATTTGGGTTTCCTAATGGTAGTATAACAAAATGCCTTCAAAAGACCACAAAACAAAAAGTGAAATTTATTTCTCAAATTTTGTAAAATCGAAGTCGGTGGGCATTATGGGAACAGTCTACAATAACAATATATGCAAATAAGTATTAATACACTTCACGTTTTCCAATTGGTGCTAGAAAGCTTCGAATAGTGTTTGGTGTCATAATCATTAGCTGATGAATATATATATACATACATACATACATATATATATATATATATTCCTGTCTCCATGGCATGGCGCGTCCTGAGGTTGCGGATCGAGGAGAAGGCATCTAGATATAGAGGATAGCTGCGAATATACTGAATAAGCAGTCGCGGACAGACGACTAGGAGTGGTCCTCAAGCTTGGGCGTTGAGGTAAAGTTAACAACCTCATACTGTAAAAAAAAAGGCACATGTTCAGAAACATTCACAAAAGCCTCGTCAAGGACTGATAACTTGGCACGACCTCAGCAGAAGATAATGAACATGAGATTTGGAACATGGAATTATATAAGTCTTTATAAGGCAGGCGCGTTAAAATCTGTAACGAGTGAGTTAGAGAAAAGAGGATGGACGTAGTAGGAGTTCAGGAAGTTAAGTGTGAAGGAAACGGATCTGTGAATTTCGGAAATTTTACGTTCTTTTACGGGGAAGGAAATGAAAATCACCAGTTAGGAACAGGGTTTTTCGTTCACAAACTAATATTACCAGCAGAGGATATCTTCAAACCGATTATAGGAAACGAAAGTCTGCATAAGGAAAGTAATGACAACGTTGTTAGACTCGTAAACTTTGCAACATCCAGAAACCTAATTGTGAAGAGTACAAAATTTCCACATCGCGACGTTCACGAATACACTTGGACATCACCAGACGAAAAATCACATAATCAAATCGATCACGTTTTAGTAGATAGAAGAAGGCTATCTAGCATAATTGATGTCCGGTTGTTTATAGGGGCTGATTGTAACACTGATCACTACCTGGTAGTAACGATAATACGAAAGAGATTATCATTCAATAAAGGTAATATTCAATATCCGAAAACGAAGAGATTTAATTTAAAGAAATTAGAAGTGAGCCAGGTAAGAGAGGAATACCAGACTGAACTTTCGAATAGATTCTCGGTTTTAGAAGACTCGGAGTGCCCTAGTGTAAAGGATACTTGGATTGAAATTAGAGATAGCATTAAAAGTTCAGCAAAAAAAAAAAATTGGGACACGCGGAAATACGTAGGAACAAACCATGGTTCGACCAGGAATGCATTAATCTAGCAGAGAAAAGAAAACAGGCAAAATTACCCTGGCTACAAAATCCGAATGAAATAACTACACAAAATTTCTCATATATCAGGCGGTAAATTTCCAAAACTTTTGAAACAAAGAAACGCGATTTTTTGAAAACTATAATTAAGGGACTCCAAGATAATAGAAAAATTAAAAATATACGGGACATATGTAAGGTAATCAGCGAATTTAAGGTCGTGCTTATGTATTAAAGAAAGCTGATGGGACAGTTCTCACTGATACGGATAGCCTCTTAAATAGATGGAAAGATTTCTTTGACTATTTGCTGAACACGCAGCCAAAAACTAATGTGCGTGGAGAAAAGGAGATACACACTGCAGAACCATGTTTCCAGAACCCAATCGAATAGAAGTAGAAACCGCTATAAAGAAATTTAAGAAACACAAATCTCCGGGTGTAGATGAAATTCCGGCTGAGTTAATTTTAGCTGGAGGCAAAAAATTCTGGAACAAGATACAAGAACTCATTCTCCTTACTTGGAACAAGGAAGAATTGCCACAAGAGTGGAATGAATCAATCATTGTTCCAATTCACAAGAAAGGCGACAAAACTGACTGTAATAATTATCGAGGCATTTCTCTTCTGTCAACATCCTATAAAATCCTTTCAAATATTCTATTAGCAAGATTGACCCCGTACGCAGATGAAATTATTGAAGATTGTCAATTCGGATTTAGACGAAATCGATCAACTATCGACCAAATATTTTCCATTCGCCAAATACTCGGAAAAAAGTGGGAACACAATAACACGGTACATCAATTATTTATTGATTTTGGAAAGGCGTAAGACTCAGTTAGTAGAGAAACATTATACAACGTTCTTACAGAACTTAAAATACCGAGAAAACTAATTAGATTAATTAAGTAATGTTTAAATGAATCCCAAAGTAAAGTCCGGGTAAGAAAGTTTTTGTCCACGAGCTTTTACGTCGAAAATGGCCTGAAACAAGGAGATGCGTTGTCGCCATTATTATTTAACATTGTGCTGGAATGCTCCATAAGGAAAATCAAAAATAGCAACCAGGGCCTAGAGTTGAACGGTATTCACCAGGTTACGGCATATGCTGATGATGTAAATTTAATAGGGGGTGATAGGAGAACAATAGAAAGAAATGCAGAGATCTTATTAAACGCTTGCAGGGACCTGGATTTAGAAGTAAATGCAGAGAAAACTAAATACATGGAAGTGCGTCGGGACCGTAATACGGCAAATTGTGGAGGCGTTAAAATATTAAATAATACTTTTGATAAAGGGGATACTTTCAAATATTTAGGATCAATATTAAGAGACGTAAATCATATTCACATAGAAATTAAATGTCGAGTAAAAGCAGGGAATTCGTGTTACTATTTGGTTCAAAATCTTTTGTCGCGACAATTCTGTCGAAGAATTTGAAGCTTAAAATGTATAAAACGATAATCATCCCTGTTGTTCTGTATGGTTGCGAAACATGAGGGAAGAACATAGACTGAAAGTATTTGAGAACAAGATCCTCAGAAGAATATTCGGACCCAAGAGGAACGGGAATGGGGAATGGCGCAAACTTCATAACGAGGAACTGCATAATTTATACGGTTTACCCAACATTGTTAGGATCGTCAAGTCTAGGAGGCTTAGGTGGGCAGGTCATGTAGCTAGAATGGAAGAAAATAGAAACGCTTTCAAAATCTTGACTGGAAGAACAAACGGAAAACGTCCATTAGGAAGACCTACGCGGAGATGGGAAGACAATATTAAGATGGATCTCGCAGATATAGTAATACAAAGTAGAAACTGGATGCAATTAGCTAAGGATACAAGTTATTTGAGAGGTTTTGTGAACGCGGCATTGAACCTCCGGGTTCCATATTGTTTAGAAATGAATATAATTTGCCTACTTGGACTAATGAATTTCATTATTTTCAGTCTACGAGCAATTATTTACTGTAGGCTAGCTGCAACACGTTAACTAAGCACTACGTGAACTCGCAGCACTGTAATTCTGATTTACTCACGGAAAATTCATTTTTTTCTATTGCAGCCGGCTACGGGTGCTGGATAAACACAGATTTTTTTTTACCTAATCCCGAAATGGAACTCAGGATTATAATTAATCCTGAACTAATCGTTTCTGTCTATAGAAGCATAGATCCTACTATTGAATCATGATTCGTGAATATACGTTGTATCGAATTGGGACAAAAAGTGTGTCGAGTTAACTCTGTACAGAATATTGTCTCTTCTCTGGTACGTTTCAATATTCTGTTTCCAGCGTCTATACATTATAACTACCTTCGAGCGTATTTTTTCCCCATTCATAAGGAATTGCTTGTCCGTTTCTCACTGCTGAAATTGTATGCAATAAATTTTTGAACTAGAGGACAGAAATCAGTCCAGTGAAGGTATTCAGTTTAATGCAGAATGGCAGGAAACTCCGTTAGTTTTCAAGGAATAATCCAAGTTCAACAAACAACTTTAATTCTAAGGTATATTTTATTTCAATTTATTGTAGTTTGTTTTTTATGTAAATAATCTGAAGTTTAGTAATATGTTTTATGGCGTATTGAGGAATACATATATATATATATATATATATATATATATATATTGGAGCACGTTCTCCTGGTTTTTACCAGCAGAAAGTAAAAATATAATATAATGGAAGAGAATCAAGCCATAGATGAAGAAATACTTGCTGTGACTCCATTTTCCTCATTGTTATCTCTGTATGTTATCAGTAACTTCTGGCACAGGCGCATTTCATAGATGCAAACTTCTGCCACATGTAACGGTCTTGGTATAGTACCTAAGTGCATGCTGTGTCATATATTTTAGTTTTCAGTTTTCAGAAATAAAACAAGAAAGATTTGTCTTGAACATAGCAGAAAAATGGGAGAGAGAGAGAGAAAGCGATAGATGCAGGAGAAACATTATAAAAAGTCCTTGCCACGTATGTCCGTTAACATTAGTCTATTGTATTTCTGAATTATGTTTAGAAACCGCCAACGCTTTGGTATTCAGATAAGTAGGAAACTGCTGAATGGCCGGTACTCGATCTATATTTTTTCGGATCTCTACAATGTGCTCCACTGATAATGAAGTCTCACCTGGTTGAAGGGGTATTTCTCGAGACGTAGATGATCATAATCCCTGGTAAAACTTCTGTTGTACCTCCTGGCAGCATGCCTTCTCTGACAGAGACCTCCATAAACACCCAATAACTAGCATGAATTAAACGATAGGACAAGGAACCAGAGGCGAAAGGTAACAGGCATCTCCCTTCCAAAAAAGTCCAGACATACTTACCTCAATTTATATAGCTTTTTAACTGTACTCACTATTTTGTGACGTTGTTCGTCCCTCAAGTATTACGTATCTCTTGTGATGACGTTTGTCATGCAGTGCTAATGAATGGTGGAATATAGGGAAACATCAAAGTTGTAATATACAGAAAAGGAGACAAAGTGTTTTTGTTTGGATTGGAAAAGGCTTATTTTATTTTATTTTCTACTTACATAATCCCAGCTTATCAGATTTCCATGTTGCTTGTAGATTTATAAAACAGGAATTAAGATAATTGCATATCGTATGTGCGTCAAAATTAAATGTGTGACCAGTTGGTCGATATTTGGTTAGCATCCAATGTCTTTGAAGTGCTATCGAGGACGAATATGAAAAAGATATATTATGTAAATGGATGATTCAAGATAAAGTACATGTAATTATCGATGATTATGGCTTATGTCTTTTTATGACACAATATGATCGATATTTATATTTTGAAGTTCCATTTTGGGATCATCTAGAAACGTTAAGGAAAATAATGAGGAAATCATTAGAAATGTGTATTACATAAATAATTTGTATTGAAAATACAAAGCCAGAATAACACATTTCCTCTGCTGGTTTTAACAAAACATGTAAGGTTGTAAGTAAGAAGACTGATTTTATGTATAAATATTGTTGTATATAATTAGTTACTATTGTGCTTCTCTTGTTTCAGAGAAACAACGACTCTGCGACGAGAAAGGCATGACATGCTTGGACAAGTTCAAAGGTAATTTACTCGTTACTGTTGAAACAATAAAACTAAATCTGACTGAAAAGTTTTCAGTGACTACAAAATTGAGTTTTCAGTCATAAAGCATGAGGCAAAACAAACAGTACTAAAATTCACGTGCTGATGGCGCGGGGGTGCAATGTTGTATGAGATTGTGAGCACCTAATTTGTGCTCAGTAGTGTATAAACTAGCGTATTGTGCAGTTGTTGCGTAGAAAATGTTACAACAGGGTAGAATGTATTTTCTCCGAGCACTATTTACTTTCATATGGTGTGGGGATAAGGTCTCATTGCAGGAAATATGCAGGCACGTCTACTGCATTGACCTGGGGTGTTAGGTATGACATATAAAGATGAACATTTTTTCAACGGCACATGGGTTAGTGATGAAAACAGTGTATACTTTGATCGGTACATCAATTAACAGTTGATTATTAACAAATGCTTGCTGATTTCCTCGGTTTTTCCACACTAAATTATGCTTTTTCAACAACAATGGAAGCGTAAGACGTAGCTATTGCCCAGACTGCAAGTGAACTACTCGAATTTCTGCTCGTGAGAGTTTGAAGTTCCCTTGATTTCTTATTTGATGGATATTTCATGGCATTCCCAGTTCCCTAACCTCACGGTTCCAGATGCCTACGTATGAGTATGCTGATGGGAGCAACTTTACGAACAAACAACTTCCTACCACTATACTGAATTAAGATAGGAGATTCGGTCATTTGTTTTGTCTTTCCATTAATCTGTGTTTACTAACATGTTCCTTCCCCTACAGGACTGTTATGAAGAATGTGTGCGTCGTAAGTTCAATATTTTGAATATATGATGTACAGGCGAAATTCTTCTTAAATGTTGGATAATATTTAGTTAATATCTATTTGGGTACAATTGTTATGTTTCATTGTGTTGCCAACATTTTTTTTTGTTAAAAAAAGTCAACGATGTTTGTTGTGCAGCATATTGTATTTAGTATGGAAGCGAGTCAACAAATCTTTATAAATGTTATTACTAGCTCAGTATATACATAGCGATGCTTCATTGCAACCATAAAAGCAATACGAGTACGTGGAGGCAACGTCCTATTACCTTTCTTTAATTGCACTTTCTAGTGGTAGTATTCAACACTTATTATAAGTATATTTATCCCAATAAGAAGATCTGAAATATCTATAGATTAACAATTGAGGCGGTATATGGAAAAAGGGCATATATTGCTATATGCCCTTTTTCCGGAGATCATTTTATCGAATTTTCCAGTCTTTCAAGAATATGTGGTGAAATTTTCATCAAGATATTTACAAAATTGAGGTTGGTATTCCTGTTTTTGTGTCGTGTGCAGAGCTGTATTTTGGCGTTAATAGAATCGTACTGCAGTCCATTGTGTTTCGTGGTGAATATATCTTAAACCTAAACATGAACGCCAGTAACAGCAATGATTCTAGTATTGCGGAAAGCAAAGAGAAGGGTAAGAAAATATATATTCAGCAAAGAAACAAGAAGAAAGAAGATATTAAGCGTAAGCATCTTCGAGGCGAAGAGTATGTCAATGCTGGAAGGAAACGTATCAGCAGCAAAAATTTCAGGTACTGGTCTAACTGTTCTCTTGTTGGGAACAGTTTTCTGTGGACACAAAAAACGAAATATTTGCAGGATTTTACAATCAACAGGAGAAATCATGCCAGGACTCATTTTTAGCTAACTGTATGGAACGAAGCAAAACGTCGTCTGGAAAGAGGACTGTGAATCCCAAGAAGGAACGTTTGCACATTTGGTCGTACAGTATTCGTTGTGTGTTAACGGAAGAAAAATACCGGTATGTCAACAGTTCATAGGCCTACTAAAATTGTTACTAGTGTCCGTGGAGCGGCTGCGTGTTATTCAAAGTAAACTACTGGCAAATGCAGGCTTCAGGGAAGTAAGGGGGTCTAACGCGAATAGGCCTCACAAACTGCAAAACAATGTGTTGGAGATAATGGCAGAACATTTAAATACTATACCCAGTGACTGCAGTCATTATTGCTCGCATAAGAATAATCTAAAATACTTTGAGAATCCTAATCTATCGATAAAGAAACTTCATGAACTTTTCCGCGAGTATTACAAAGAGAAATCTGGCACTAATCTGCGTATGAACTACAAAACATATTTTCGCTACTTTTCCAGTGAATTTTGATATGCCTTTGTTAGACCCAAAATCGACACATGTGATTACTGTGCTGCATGTGAACTGACGTTGAAAGACAATCCCGGTGCTGAGTGTGCATTATCATATGCACTTCATAAACGCAAGGCAGCAAGACGAAAAGAAATAAGGAATCATTATGTGCAGAAGGCAAAACAGGATATGTCTTATTTAGTGATGGAATTTGATTATGCTCCAAATTTTCCTGTTCCACGCCTAAACGTAAACACACAGTTTTACGAACGAATACTGTGGCTCTATTGTTTCAATGTGCATGTTTTCAATGATGATACATCGTACTGTTATTGTTTAATGGAAACTGATGGTAAGAAGAATGCTAATTCAGTGGCTTCTTTTTAGTATGACTGTTTAGTGAAGAAACTTCAAGAATACTCCAATGTCAAGAGGATTGTATTGTTTTGTGATGCAGCTGGAGGTCAAAATCGGAACCTCGCCATTCTCAAATTCTTAGCGTGGTTTGCCAAGACCAATGTTCTTGCAATAATACAAGTTTTTCCAGTACGTGGACGCTCATTTTCACAATGCGATCGCAATTTTGGACTTATTAGGAAGCACATCAGCAAGAAGGAAGTCATAGGAACAGCGAAACCATATCTTACTGCGATGGCCTGCTGCAGACGCAACCCCAGTCCGTTTCAAGTTATAATGGATAGGAATCTATTGAAAGAATGGGAGAACGGATTAAGCCATCTAAACCTGTCTCCAACCGCCACACATTTACGATTATGAAATATGTCATGATAAAGGTGAACCAATCTGGCTTTCTACTTAGTTCCGAAAATTGCCTCCCTGTGTATAAGCCATTCATTTTTTGGAATCAGAGGGCACCGCGAGACCGTATACATCTTGACCTTGAAAGCATGCCATATCCAGAGCTCAACCGCCTAAAAATCAAAGATGTAAGAGCTCTATACAGATTTCTGAAGGACAAAGACAAAGAGTGGCTGGAAAAATTATTTGATCGTTAGATTTCATCTTCTGGAAGCATTTGCAATTTGATGCTATGTTTATTTTATGCAAATTTGGTAATAAACATTGTATAATATAAGTAATTTGGTTATTACATTTGTATCTACGGAAAAAGGGCATATAAGGTATTTTTTAGATTACATCATTCTGAAATATTTTTTCAACACAGCAAGTATAAATGTCTATAATTCCATACATTAAATTCCAAAGTTTATTTTTAACATAGGTACCAAGTGAAATAAGCACCATGCATTTAAGTATTGAACAATGAAAACTTTGATAGCAATTTTCTCGAAATGGTATTTTTGCGTATATGCCCTTTTTCCATATACCGCCTCAATTATCAAATGAACCGGAATGAATTCAGTTATTCTCTTGATTAGAATATAATAATAAAAATATTCATTAAAATAAATTTCAACTGATCAATCAATTAAAAGAATTGCTCTGGAAATCAATTGCAATTGATTTCAATTGCTATTGAATTCAATCATAATATTTACAATTAAATTTAAGTCAATAGCTAATTGTTAATTGGTCGCCAGACAATTAAAACTTGTAATTGTAAATTGCCAGTCACAAAGGCGCAATTAAAATGTTTAATTATTAATACCACTTGAGTAGTTGAAACTTGTAACTGTTAATTGCAAATGAAATCAACAATTAAATGTGAAAATAAGATGTGTGTTTTGGAAAGGCAGTTTGTATTAAATATTACGTTTATGGTTCATTCTCACTGTAAAGACTTCTATATGCCCGCCAAGCATACAATATACGGTTAAACATCGACTGCTAAATTAACGGCCCAGTAAAACAGCTATTGCTGACAAAAACAGCGATTAGTAAAACAGACACTATCAATATAAAATTGTGAAGATTAGGGGGTAATTTTGAACAATGCATTTAGTGGGAGTGATATTTCGTGGAACGGGGTATTTCCAGCGATTGTACACATTCAACATGTATATGAATCAACTTGCCTTGCCACAAGATAGCGATAGGTACCGGAATTTGTCTCTTTCGGTACACGGTATCGAATAGTTTCCACGGATGGTGTGTTTTTTAGCGTTTGTATATATGCAGCGTGTATATCTATCGAGTCGTACTGACAAAGAAAAGCGGGCGTACTGAATTGCTCACTACAGGCCAACTACGTCCGCTACATAGTACCTAATACATTTCTGGCGGTTAGGTATTACCAACAATTGAACACGTGACACGTATATATCAATCAATTTGCCTTAACTAAAGAAAACGATCGATACCAAAATTGGTCACTTAAGGTACATGCACCTAATACATTTTCCAAAAGGTAGGTTGTTTCTAACGTTTCCATACATAGAGCATATAAATCAGAATATTCCTCTTTAAGAAGCAAAGCCGTAGGTACCAGAATAAGTCATTTCTGGCCAACTATTTCCGGTACACAGTACCTAATACATTTCTTGGGATGGGATATTTTCATTAATTGCCCACATGTAACACATATATCAATTAACTTGTGTTTAAGAAAGAAAGTAATCAATAACTGAATTAGTAACTTCCGGTCTATCTTTTCTGTTACACGGTATTTAATATAGTTTCCGGGAATGGTCTGGTTCCAGCAATTATATACATGCAACGTATATATCAATCAACTCGTATTAACGAGCAAAAGTGGTCACTGTCTAAATTGATACTACTTCCGGTATGTTCTTACTACTTCCGGTATTTCAGCCAACTACTTCCGATATATAGTATCTAATAGACTTTCAAGCGTTTGCACACATACAACATTACAGGGTGTTTCAAAACAACACTGGCAACGTTTGGGAGTGATTCCTGAGACCAAAATAAGACAAAAAGTATAGACCAACCTGGGTATACCTATGCTTCTTATCGAAGCTACATGCTGCCGAAAACATGAAAAAATAAATTTAATGTCTCATCTCTCCAAACCTACGGGATCTACCTTAGTCGGCTCAAGACTTAACATAAAAACTATTATGTCTCCTGTCGAAATATCAAAGTCTCAGTATCCTTCGGTACTTCCACAATTATTTTTATAAAGGTAGTTGGTGAGCCCTTCAAATTAAATGCCCGTAGCCAAATTCCGTCTATAAAAATTGCGTGAGTGCTTTAGGATTCTGAAACATGAATAAAGGTAACCAAGGAAGCTCTGTCACTTTCTCGCCCACCACATTCGAACACCGATTTGTCACCTACGACTTACATGGAACATCAATAATACTCCCAATCACCATCGACGACCTTCTCCAAACGTGTAGGAAGGCCATGGATTCCATCGCGGTGCTTTGGGCTATTTTGGAACCGGTCAGTCTGATGCCATCCAATGACGACAGTGCCGCGGAGCTTCGTACAGGACCCAATTCTCACCACACGTCAACACTATGTCTAGAAATGGGTTCTTCCTCAGAAGCCTTTCCTACTGTTCCCGTTGCCTTCTGGCCTGCAGACGAATTATGTGGGACCGCAGTGCTTCCCAAGTTAATGGAAGTGCTGCTGAAAGGTTTCTCTACTCACACTGCATTGTAGTCCCATTTCCTCACAAGCCTTTCCACTGTTTGAAACATTGCTGCCTCAATATCTTTATTTTGTATATTTGTTGGCCTTACAGGAAGTGGTGCGTCTACGAGTGTTTCGTCATCGTCCATAAACTTGTTAAACCACCGCTGCACTGTTTGCGTGGTCATGACATTCACACGAATGGCGTGGCATGTCATCCGCAACACCGAAGCGGCGTTTTGAACTCGTACATCACACATACCTTTATGACACTCTGTGTAGGTTCGATGATCTCAATCCTTACGCAGATTCTCGATGTAACTCAACTGCCAAAACCAGTAGTATATTGGATATACACACACCAACAACTGACCTTCGCCTTCTCTCCATTCCCATTGATCTCACGGCGAGATTGCCAGTTCAACACATAACTTCAAAAAACTGACATAAATTTATAGGTTAGCTTTATTTTTTCATAGAACACATATTAGTTCTTAGTTAAGTCTTCACCAGACTACAGTAGGTCCCATACTTTTTGGAACAATGGACTTTTAATTTCGTTTTTCATGTGTTCGGCAGTCTAGAGCTCCGAGAGGAAGCGTTTGCGTACCAAGGTTGATCTAGGTTGATCTACATGTGTTGCCTTATCTTGGTGAACGAAAACGGTCGGTACCGGAAGTTTTCTCCTCCAGCCAACTACTCCCCTTTCAAACTTCCAATATATATATATATATATATCCCTAGAAAGGCAAACTACGTAAATTTTACGTGTACGAGTTGGAAACACTGATGTGACGTAGCAGGAACTGGTTGTAGAAATACAAACCTCTAGATATGCTATCGCGGGTTAGTTGGCTTGAAGTTCCGACGTTAATTACTTCGTTAGGTGTTATGTTGTCTGTGCCAAACGATTGAGTGTAGAACCTTATACGTAAATTTGGCGTATGTTTACCTTTTAACGTAAAATCTTATACGTAAGTTTAGCGTGTGTTTACCTTTAGCGTTAGTTTTCTTGCACGCATTTTTTACGTATGTTTACCATCAGTGGACTATTGTCATTCGTAAATATTTAATTATTATTACAAAAATGGACGAGTGTGGTGCAATAAATAGCGAGGAAGCTATTTTACGGATATTAGAGGAACCTCAGTTTCAGAAGTGGAGGAAGATAACGCTGAACGTGATGTGAGATAAGAAGACGCAGATGACTCCTTCTAAGATCCAAATTACTACCCCAGTGAAAATGATATTGAACATTTTGTGTCAGGAATTCGAACTGTTCAATGTGAAATCTCAAATCCAACCAAAGAAGCATAAAGTTTCCACATGTAGTAAAAACGAAAATAGCAGTCTCGCCACACATTCAAGAGAGGAATCTGGATAAAATCAGACAGAGAGGGCAATATATTTTAGAGATGAGAAGGCAAATGAACTTTCATTTGACGAAAGGCAAGTGAAAATTAGTGGTGTTAGTGAATTGCTAGGAAAGAATGGTCCCTGGAACACAAATCCAATGACAGATTCAAGTGGGAAGATCTTAAGAAGGAACACTGCTATAACTGCAATAAGCCAGTACGTGGTGAACATCAGATCAAAATGTGTTATAACTGTGTGTGATTTGCGAACCAATCTGACATATAATGTGAAAGAACTATTCAATATGAATTCAATATTTCCTAATAACAAAAATAATCAGATATATCTAGACTTTCTCAGAATTTGTTCTTAAGTGTTAATAATGTTTATTTTGCTTTTTTTTTCTATGTACTTCTAAAAGATTTAGGATAATAGCAGCGTCGTAACTTCTGGGGTGCAGGGGGCAAGCATTAATATGTGTATTTGGGCCCCCTAGAAAAAGTTGTTTTTCTAATTCTTGTGCCCCCTCTCTTTCCATTTTCTCTTACTCTTTATGGGCCCCCGGAGCCTGTGGGCCCTCCCATACGGCAAGATTTGCGGTGCCGTTACTTACACCCCTGGGCCCGTTCCATACATGAAAATTAATTAAGGGACAATATTGACAAATCTCAAAGCCATACGAATAAATATTATTTCTAGGGCCCCTAATAGTAAATATTTGTTTACTGAAATGGGCTCACGACTCATTTTTGTTTTATTTACTTTTTTGTGCTGTTTTGTTTATGTAATGTAGATAACCTATTTGATGCTTCATTTATAATTTCATGTTCGTACCGTATATGAAGTTAGAAATTTTATTCTTAAAATGGGGCCTCTCAAACCGCGGGGAGCTTCCCTAGGTTGCAGTTGTCACCCCTGCCCCCACAAATTACGGCCCTGGGTAATAGTTCTGCTGTAATACTATCTAAACAATAAAACTTCAATTTTGGAACCTTGAACAAACCAACAATAAGTTTCTATATGAATCGTATATTTATACATCATTATTTAGTGTGTACGTAAATATTACGTATGTTTACCTTTAATGGGTTGATAGTGAAGTTTGCCTTTCTAGGGATATATATATATATACATATATCTGGTGATTCCGTTAGTCCGTACCAGGCCTTTAAATCGAAAATGGTCCGAAAACTGTGCAAACTGAAAAACACGTATCCCATTAGTTGCAAAGGACAACAGAGCGAAGTAAAAAGTTTCGCTCCAGGGTCATCCGAGGGGCCCAGACGGGGTCCAACTCAAAATTGTAATTTAAAAGGAGTGGTCGAGTAGTATATCGCTTGAAAGTTCTTGTAAAAGGAAAAATAACTACAACAAGTCCCGATTCTCTACGATCACCCTATGCAACATGCCGGCGGGTCAAAATGTCATGAAAAGTTGCATTGAAAACAATATGGCCATCCCTATAAATCTGTAACGGGCAGCCAGACGTAAAAACTGAAATAGAAGTGTTTCATTATGTTTTCCAGCAGTTGCGGTAGATGTCCTGTCCAGAATTGATTGAACATAGCCGACGTTATATTTCCATCGATAAACCAGGGCCCAATTACATGTGTTCCAATGACAGCATCCCACACATTATTGCTCCAACTTCTTTCTCGGTCGATCTGCAGTGTCCAATGCGGATTCTCCGCAGCCCAATAATGCGCATTGTGTAGGTTGATGTGACCATCACTTGTAAATATTGCTTCGTCTGTCCACAGCACGTACATACCGAAAAACGTTGGGGTTGTCCAAATTTCTGACGGGTTCAATTACAAAACTGGAGGCGCTTATTACGGTCGGTATCTGTTAGAACCTGGCACCAGCAGATATGATACGGGTGGCGTTTATACTTCCACAGTATACGGTTGAAAACAGCTGTTTTCTCCCGACAGACTAGTGTCATTGACTCAATAATTCGGCTGTGTGCACCCCTCGCTGATGTACCTCGCAAACTCTTCAGGGCTACCGGGCACTGTAGAGCAATTTTCCCTCCAATTCCACTGGAATATGTGTTTTCCCACATTCACTTCAATGCAATATTTGATGACATTTTGACCCTGCCATGTTGCATAGGTTGACCGTAGCGAATCGGAACTTCTTGTAGCTTCTTTGTTTTTACAAGATCTTTGAAGAGATATACCACAGGACCCCTCTTTCCGTTTGACAATTTTGAGTTAGACCCCGTCTGGGACCCTGCGGAGGACACTGGGACTAACCTTTTCACTTCGATCTTGAACATCATGTTACACTTGTTTTTCAGTTTTTCCGTCTGGCTGCCCGTTTCAGATTTATAGGGGTGACCATATTGTTTTTAATGCAACTTTTCATGACATTTTGAGCCGCCGCCATTTTTCATAGGGTGCTTGGAGAATCGGGACTTGTAGCTTCTTTCTTTTTACAAGAGCTGTTAAGCGATATACCACTTGACCCCTCTTTCCATTTGACAATTTTGAGTTGGACTTCTTCTGAGACCCCGCGGTAGACCCTGGGACGAAACTCTTACTTCGCTCTGTTGTTGTTTGCAACTAAGTGATACGTGTTTTTCAGTTTGTACATATCTATGTCCGTTTTCAATTTAAAGGCCTGGTACAGACTAACGAAATCACCCGATATATATATGCAGAGTCATTCTTATAGGGTTTACAATTTCAATCGGTTATAATTCTTTATTAGAACAACATATAGATTTGGTTTATATGTCATTATACGTCAAAACACTTTATAAGTCGAAGTTTTTTCTAACAAATCCAATATGGCAAAATGTGTGCATCTGGCGAAAGTCGATTTCCTGACAAACAGTAGCCAGCATTTAGGGAGTAAGGTCAGAGATGACTGTGGTGATGCGATGTTTTAGTTCATTAACATAATCTGGTAGGTGGTTATACATCAGTAGATGCGCGGCACATGACCTTCACCACCCTAAAGATGGCCTTTTATTGGACTCCTGATAGCAAGGAACCAATTTTCCAGTGTCGCACGATACGTGATGCTCCCCGTACCGTCCAGCGATGGAAAACTTGTCCTCTTCTACGACCCCTTTTTGGGGGTGTACGCGTTCTCTTTTATAACAACTTTTTATCCACTTTTTAACCACTATTAAAACTGTAACACATATTCCAATTCCTAATTATACAGAAAGCACGAACATAGCAGAGCTGATAGAAGAGTATGGCTTATTTTCCACCCCTATTTAGCGTCCAGCTATAAAAAAGAGAACAACCTGAAAACGCATTCTTTTTGCGACTTTTTGGGATGTATTCGTTCTTTTCTATCATCTCCTTTCCAACCTATATTTTAACATAGCAAAAATTACATAAGACTATGATCACAGAGACTACGAACGTATATTTTAGCAGCACTCCTATGCGACATAGCAAAGACTACTAACATAACAGATATTAATGGGGGTGTCTTCGTTGTTTCTCATAACTATTTGTTTCAAACTCTATTTTAATAGCAGAAATTTCTTCATGAAATGAGCACATAATCCAATCAGAAATTAAACAGAAACTACGAACACAAGTATGTAACATAGCATAGGTAATAAAAAACTATGAACGCATTTTCCAAACCTTATGTAACATAGCAGAAATTACATAAGACTGCGAACCCGTAGAAGACCTTATAGAAAAGTTTGGCTTATTTTTCCACTCCTACTTTAACATAGCAGAAATCACATAAGACTACGAACACGTAGCAGAGCTAATAAAAGAGTTTGGCTTATTTTTCCACCCTATTTTAACATAGCAATAGTTACATAAGACTATGATCACATTTTCTCACTTCTATGTAACATAGCAGAAATTTCATAAGACTGCGAAGACATAGCAGAGCTAATAAGTGTTTGGCTTATTTTTCCACCCCTATTTTATCATAGCAAGAGTTATATCAAACTATGAGCACGGAGACTACAAGCACATATTTTAGCAGCACCCTTATGCAACCTAGCAAATACTACTAACATAACAGAGAATAATGGGGGAGTAATCGTTCCCTCTTTCGACCACTTTTTCAACTATTTTAACATTGGAGAAATTAGATAACACAATGGACACATAATCCAATCAGAAATTACACGGAGACTGCAAACAGCCATTTTCGCAAGCCCCTATGTGTAAAATAGTATGGCTTATTTTTAAGCACTATTTAACATAGCACACATACATAAGACTATGAACTTATATTACAAGCCCCATTTAATACAGCAGAGAATATGAACCAATAGCAGGAGTGTACGTGTACCCTTTTATCAACCAATATGTAACATAGCAGGAGATTACACAAACATTCATCTAGTAATACATGTCAAAAGTATTGACCATCGAGGTCAAATTTAAAATTTTAACCACAATAACATGTAAATGTAGCCACATATTGAGATGATGTTTCCTCGTTTAGTAACAGTCATCAACTACTACAAGTCCAAAAGCTATTAACCATCGAGATCAAAGGTCAAGTATTTAAACTCGAATAACTCGTAAACCAAATCATATATTTAGGTAGCGTTTCCATACTAAGTAATAGGTCATATAGTACATCATGTCACAGAAGTACTGACCATCGAGGTCAAAGGTCAAATATGTAAACTCGAATAACTCGTAAACGAGGAAAGCATTGAGGAGCTGCTTCCTCATTTATCAATAGGTGATAAACGCTACATACCCCAAAGTACTGGCCATCGAAGACATAGATAAAATATTTAAACTTGTTATGTGTATTAACTTTAGGTATATAAAAATAAATAAGTAATGATAATAGTATTAGAGTTGCGTCTTAGTTTTCTTTTGTTAAAGATGTGAATCAGCGCAGCCAAGTGGTTGGTTGACGTACTATACCAACATGTATGTGAAATATGTGTGATGTCGCTTCATACTGAAGTTGGTCATAGCAAGGGTAAAATATATCTAGTGTAGAATTGGATTCTAAGTGAAATCTACATTGTTACGACGAGTTTGAGCAGACTTTGTAATGAAGTTGTGTTATCTCGTTATTCTTGTTAATAGAAATTGGATTACAACATCGATCTAAGATTGTTCTATGAATTATTAATACTGAATAGGAGGATTGGTAAAAAATTTAATAGATTATGTGACTCTATGAACGTTTAAATGGAAAGCGGCAAGTCTCATTAGAAAAATATGTTTGTGGTGGATAAAGACTCCATTCTTCAAGATTTGTCAAGATATTGTACTTTCGTTGGTTTATTTAATTCCTATAAAGATATATTCGTACATAAGAGCTTATCATTTAACCTGAATGGAGAACTTGGTGATATATTTTTTAGTGATCAGTTTTATCAATCTCTTATTTCGCGGCAAGTAAGTAATTTTCCAAGTGAAAGGAAGCTTTATGGTATATGGTCTCTGCAATATTCTGATGAATTTAGTGATCTATTGTTTGTTTCTCTCTGTCTCAGTTTCACAATTTAATCAAACAAAACGTGGGGCGATTTCTATAGCAATGACAAGTCTGTTTTTCTTTATGGAAAATGCGCGTGGTTTGAACTGGAGTGATGTGAATTCAAGTCAGAACACTGTACCAGTTCAATTGTGTTTAAATCATTTCGAGAATGGAGACCGTGGTCGATTAAGAGATAAAAATCCATTTCTAGAAAGAAATAATAGAACTTCTTCTGAACATTCCTCGGAGTTAAGTACTTTTTCTTTTTTAAATGAAAGTGATAATGAACCGGAGTCAGCTACCAATGTTTGTGTTCACACTGAAGGAAAGAACAGGTGTATTACGTAATTATCTACGCCGAGCGAGTTGTTGGTTAAGCAAGGTCTTGGACACGAAGGAAGGAGTGATAAGCCTGTTGTTGGAGCCGAGTCTGTTAGTCAGTGCGATGTGATAGTTTGTGATTAGAGGTGTCTGATGTTCGCTGCCTGCATGTTCTGAACAGGTTGGGGAGCATGGTGTGGTCTGCGGCGGTGGCCGGCGCTGAGGGGATGTGTAGCGTGGTCTTCCTTTCATCACTCAGAATCATTGTGGTGTGGTGCTTTCCTTTCATTCTGTGGTGCCTTGTCCTATGTTTTTGTTTGCAGGAGATCCAGGAAAAAACGTACAATTTTGATCAATTTCGTATTATATGCATTTCAACAGAAAGCTTTTATATCAGTTATTAGTCGTTAAAATCAGTCGTTAAAATTCGAATTTAACAATCCAAAATATGATTTTTTACTAATCCTAAACAATGAGAATGGAAAATAAATCTGTAAATGCAAACTGTTCACAAGATTTATCCATCTTATCCGAAAATGAAATGTATTGTTCTCAATGCGATAAAATTTTTCCTACAAAGAAAAGATATAACATACACAAGACTAGAAAACACGTTACACAGGAACAACACTCAATTACGGAAGACTTTACGCACGAGTTGGCTAAATTAAAATCAAATATATGGGTAATAAAAGGATTCCAAGAGGCATACGAGGTGCTGTAGGAGACAAACTTTCTTCTATAATTAGTGATTGTGCCAACAAAAATGATTTAACTTCTTGGAGGAAATTCTTTAAATTTGCTTTTCATAATCTACGAATCCCCAGAAAAAGAACAACATCCTCAGTCATTAATATAATTAAACAAAATCTAAGAGAGTCTTCTGTAGTAGAATGACCTACAACTTCAAGTAAGAATGTCAAACCCGACTTATCTGAACTGATTACAGCCAAAATCACTGATTTTGATACAAGAGGTGCCTTAAGATTACTGATATCTGACGATTCTCTGGCTCCTTCGAGTGAAGAAACTTTTGCTAGTCTACAAACCAAACATCCGTCTCCTTCCAGAGTTTTAGAAATGCCGGAGCAACCAGAGTTCTTGACATCTTCTCTCCTTGTAAATGAAGACATGGTATCAGGAGCAATTCATAATTTTAAGAGTGGCTCCGCTTCTGGAGTCGATGGCTTATCCCCTAAACATCTGAAAGACTTAATTTCTAAATCTACAGGAGCATCAGCGTCTGTTTTATTCGGCGAAATCACGAAATTGGTTAACACCATTTTAAAAGGAAACGTAAATCAAGACGTGTGGCAATACCTTTTTGGAGCCAATTTGTGTGCTTTACGGAAAAAGGATGGCGGAATAAGACCTATAGCAGTTGGATGTGTTTTTCGACGACTAGTATCCAAGATAGCTGTTTCGCTCGTTTACAACCAATGCTCTGAATACTTACAACCACACCAACTGGGGTTTACAACTATTAAATTAAAAAGGTAATGAAGCTATTATACATGCTACACGGACATATGTAAAGAGAAATGAAAACGCAAACAAAGTAATCTTAAAAATTGATTAAAAAATTGCCTTTAATTCGGTGGAAAGAGATTCAATGCTAAAAGAAGTGAAATCTTTTATGCCACATATGTATCCTTTTTTGGCAAAGCTATGCTTATCCATCAATATTATTTTATGGAGAAAGAACTACCTCATCGCAAGTACGATGCCAACAGGGAGATCCTGCAGGTCCAATGTTGTTTAGTTTGGCTATTCATCCGATAGTCCAAGTGTTTTGTTCTGAATTGAACGCCTTTTATCTGGATGATGGAACCCTAGGAGGATCGCCGAATATAGTCATAGAGGACATGAAGCATTTAATTGCAGAATTTAGGAAAATTCGGCTAGAGGTAAATCCATCGAAACGTGAACTCTATTACACATAGGGTAAAATAGACATAGACGTATTAACCCAATTTAAAGAGCTGTTGCCAGGCATACGTATTTTACAACCAGATGAATTATCGTTATTAGGGTCTCCGCTCTACGAAGAAGGGTATGATCTCCCTTTCGAGAAACATATGAATAGTTTCAAAGTAATAACTGAGAGACTAAAAAATTTACCAAATCTCATAGCTTATTTTCTTCTCAAAAATTGATTTGGCATTCCAAAGCTAACGTACTTTTTAAGACCTGTTCCAACATGGAAAAGACAATCTAAAGTTTTACAGATTGATAATTATTTGAAAAAGGCATTACAGAAAAAAGACATACGGAAAGCATCGGACTTGATCCTACCAGCCTTCCTTTCATCTTGCCATGGGGTGCGTCCACTTGTCTCCAATATTTTAAATAGTTCAGTTGACAACGTGGATATACATCACATGGATGAGGCTTTGGAAATTTGGAAGGGGGTCTAGAACAGTAAAATTCCTGAGACAAAAGAATTACAAAAAAGTTGGGATGCAATATTATTGCAGGAAGTAATAGATAATGAAGTAATTCCTGAAAGTATAATTGACACTGTGCGTATTAAAGGTTTTACAGAAAAAAGAGACCGGTGCTTTGTTGCAAGCCACGCCATCTAAAACAATTGGAACCTTTTTAGATACCAAAGGTTCTCAAATATGTTTAGCTTTGCGTCTGGGGATAAATATCTGCCATACATTTACTTGTAAATGCCAAAGCAGAATGGATGAAAAAGGGTTACACGCACTAAGTTGTGCTAAAAGTGGAGGAGGATTAGTACGCCATGGTGAATTGAACAACATTATAAAACGAACACAGGCGAGCATTGATTTTACAACCATTTTGGAACCACCAGGAATGTTTCTAGAAGATGGAAAGCGGCCAGATGGAATTACCCTAACTCCATGGGTCAACGGTTGATATGGGATGTCACATGCGTGGATACCTTTGCACCATCTTATTTCCCATCAACACAAAACCTAGAGGGTAGTGCAGCTGAAGTGGCCTGCAAGAGAGAATGCTCCAAATATTCTAAACTGAAAGAAGAGCATTTTTTCGTTGCTTTTGCAACTGAAACTATGGGGGTTTTCACCAAAGAAGCTCACAAATTTTTGAAAGAACTGGGTTCCAATTTGATTACTAAATCAGGCGACGCCAGGAGCCAACAATTTTTAGTACAACGCATTAGCCTGGCTATACAAAGAGGCAATACGATTAGTCCTCCTTCTCGTCACACAAATTAGAAGAAATCTTTTATCTTAATTAAACATACATTTTCCCTTATAAATTTTCAAAAATAATTCATTATGCTGGTAGCGTTTAATGCCATGTGTTTTCTGAAGATTGGAGACTGCTGAGGTGCCTTTGATGTTTATTTGGGTAATAGAGTTTATAATTCTTTCCCGATACTTTGTGAGTAATCTGAGAATATATAATTGTCGTAGAAGATGGAAAAGAAATATGAGACAATATTACTCCACAGTTATAATATTTCTAAGTTCATATGCACGGTTCTGATTGTTTCTTCCGTTAGTTTTCTTAACCAAAGTTGTTCGTTTCAAAACTGCTGTATTTCTTTAATTTAAAGAGCAGTCACTACCAATATCAACACCGCCACTACAACACATGGAAAATGTGGAAAATATTGATATGTACGGTGATGAACCTTGTACTTGGCCAAGCAAAATATCAGACAAAGAAATGTACTATTTAGTACAACATTTCATTGTTTCCTCACTGAATTCAGACACTACAGACTACGTGTACACCAATAGAAGGGAAGTGATTAACTCATCACATGTGGTAAAAGTTCTTCCCAATGGGGAGAAAACCAAGCAGTTCTGTCTTCTGTATCAAAAAAAGAATAAAATAAAATAAAATAAAATAAAAATGCTCAGTATTGTCGTCACTGTAAGTTAGGATTCAGGATTTAAATTTTTGGGCTTCCGGCATCTCAAGCCATTTGGTCCATTCGGAGGAAGATTTTCTTTGGCGAGCACACTATTTAGTGAGTTATTTTCTCACTGTGAGTTATTTTTTCACTCCAAACAAATTGTATGTTCTTCTAGTGTCATATAAAAATTAATATGTTCTGGGTTTAGCGGTTGCAAGAAAGTAAATGAAAGAACACCAAATCATAAAAATTCGATTTCCCATAAGACGTTTGTTGTGTAATGGAGGTGTCTACTGAATTCCGTTAATTTAGACAAAGAAGTGGACAAAGAACTTTAAGAATGCATTCGAACATTCCAAGAGAAGAGGAAAGGGATTTTATTGATACGATCTTGCTTGTATAAGCAAGTTGTGTTACTCTGTCTGTTTGGCCTAGAGAATGAAAACTTTGCTAACTCCATACTTCTTCATTCACAGCATAATTCTACGTTGCGAGAAAAAGTGAGATCTTTAAAAAGGGACCGAGTGTCGTACATTTTACATGATATTCAAAATGAATTGATCGGCTTAATAGCTAATAAAGAAATGCAACAAATTCTTAATGAAGTGCGAAAGGCTAAATACTACTCCATAACGTTTGGTTGTACTCCAGATATATCTTACACCAAAGAATGAGTCGGGTTCTATCTACGCTATGTCACATTTCTAGAAAGTGGAAGAAGGAAGTGTGAAATAAAAGCAAGCTTCATTGATTTCAAGGAAGTGCATGAAAAAGTTAGCAATGATTTATCGGAAGATATTGTACAAAGGATAGAGAAAAGTGACCCCAATTTAGCAGAATGTAGAGGACAGTGTTTCGATAATGGTACCAATATAACTGACACATATCCTGGAGTTTCAGCATGGATCAAATCGTTAAATAACCTAGCTGTTTGTGCCATGTATAGCACATCCCTTGAAACTTGTAGGAGTAAATATATCGGAATCAGAACCAGAACCTGAGAATCTGATCAGGATTGTTCAGAAAGTGTATACATTTTTTATTTCCTCGCCAATAAAACACGATATCTTAAAAATTTGTGAAAATCAATCTCAACTGTACTTCGGACAGAATTTGGAGTGCAAACTCACAAGTAGTTACAGCCCAGAAGATTGAAATAAAAATGTTCTCGCAGCATTGATGAAATTAAACCACTTACAGTAACTCATCATCTACTAAATTCCACTTAACTCTAACTCTAACTGTAATTAGCATCAACTCCTCCAGATACATGGAAAAAAGCAGTTTAATTGAAACTGAAGATAGTTCGATACATCGTTGCATGAGAACCAAGGAAACGTAACTAAAAATGCGGTTTTCGTTTCCTTCATGTTTGGACAAAATTTTGATAGTCTGACTTGGTGTAAATGGAACTTAACGCCATTGTTCTAGTTGTTGATTATCTGTTGTAATGTAGCTCAATTACCATTTAATTAGAAACACATCTTTCTCAATAAAAATAATATTTTTGTCCTCTTATCTGTAAACCTACGAAAATGGAGTTACGTTCCTGTGTTTCTCATGCGACGATAAGAAGAAGTGATTTCATCTTGTGATCCACTTCCGAAGAAAAGAGGTATAATGACTATATTAAACAGTATCGTAGTTGCAGGTCATGATGGTGCAAAAGTTAAGTGACAGAAAAGCAGCTGTTGTTTTGACTAGTACACTAAAAAGTGTCTGAAGCGATAGTTCCCAGTATATTGTCAACAAATCTTTTATTTGCCGTCTTAGAATCAAGAGCAGAGCAAAGAGAGCTCGCGACTTAAGGAGTAAATTTTCAGCTAGGGTGCGTTTGGCCGTTCACTGGGATGGAAGCTCTTAGAAGACATTTCAATTAATGAAACGATTGATAAATTAGAAATTATTGTTTCAGGAAACTGCATTGAGCAGTTCCGAAAATTGAATCAGGAATATTGGAAGCAATATTTTGCGTTGGTAATGAAAAATTGGAATCCTGGAGAGTAACAGGCCAAGCGAAATGTATGCGTTTTGATACATCAGGAAATACTGCGTTACATAGTGAAGCATGTGTTCTTATAGAGTAAAAGATGAAAAAAGAAATGCTTTATTTGGCTTGCCAATATCATGTCCTCCAAAGTGTGCTTGGGGAAGATGTTACTAAGTCACTTGTTGCTTCAACAGAGCATGACATCTTGCTGCTTAAGCAATTTAAGAGTTTGTGCAACTCGATTGTCCACAGAGATTTCAAATTAGACACATGAGACGGTTTACTGAAAATAAACGTTATGAACAGTGCATCAAACATCATTGAGTTCACCTAAAAAGCAACTTCAGAAGTTTCAATCACGAGAAGATTACAAAGAACTTTTAGAGCTAAAAATCATATTCCTTGTAGAAGTTCCAGAAAAAGGTATACATTTTAGAGCTTCAGGGGAGTGCATGGAAGTGCGTCATGACGGTAATACGGAAAACTATGGATGCGTTAAAATACTAAATAATACTTTACTGATAAAGTGGATACTTTCAAATATCTAGAATCAATACTAACAAACGAAAATCATATTCACGAAGAAATTAAATGTAGACTATAAGCGTAGAATCCGTGTTATTATTCAGTTCAAAATCTCATTTCGTCGCAAATTCTGTCGAGGAATCTGAAGCTTAAAATGTATAAAATGATAATCATGCCTGTTGTTCTGTATGGTTGCGAAACATGGTCGCTTACTCCCAGGGAAGAACATTAACTGAAAGTATTTGAGAACAAGATCCTGAGACGAATATTCGAATCCAAGAGGAACGGGAATGGGGAATGGCGGAAACTTCATAACGAGGAACTACATAATTTATTAGGTTTACCCAACATTGTTAGGGTCTTCAAGTTGAGGGGGCTTCGGTTGGCAGGTCATGTAGCTAGAATGGAAGAAAATAGAAAAGCTTTCAAAGTCTTGACTAGAAGACCAATCGGAAAAGATCATTAGGAAGACCTAGGCGCAGACGGGAGGACAATATTAAGATGGATCTCGCAGAGAAAGGAATACAAAGTAGAAACTGGATCCAGTTGGCTAACGATAGAATTCAGTGGAGAGCTACTGTGAACGGGGCATTGAACCTCCGGGTTCCATAGACCATAGAGTTAGTTAGTTAGTTAGGCTGAGTTCATCAATTACAATTGATGGCAAAGGCAATTTACTTGCTAAAAATATATTTATTTAGAGATCAGTTCAAACGTTCCAAACAAGAAGAAACAGGAATTCGTAACATTTGCTAATTTGTTTTGAAAGTTTACGTTTAAGCTAGTTTCAAGGTATATCTGCTTTTACTGCCCCAGAAATTACTTGCAACTCTTGAAAATTTTAAAGGAATATGAAGGTGTAATGAGGAAATTTCAAATTGTAAAATTAAAAAAGTTTCTCCGACACATGTGGTATCTATCAGAAGAGCATGTTTCGCTTGTTTTTGTTCATGACGATGTTATTCAGGAAACTGAAGGGAAAATGTTGGATACTTTTAAATACTTTTCACAATGACGAACTATTGATATGTACCAAAATTTATCCTGATGCCGTTCTTGCAAAGGACTTGCAAGATTTTGTATCCAGTAACACCATGATTTTTTTTTCAAATCTTGGATTTACCACCATAACTTTTGCACACAATTTTGGAAGAGTTCAGCAAACTTCATAGAAAAGACGAATAACAAAACTAATGTTTACTATTGATAGATAGGCAGTTTAGAAGCAGGTATCCGGACTCGAGGAAATGAACTTTGATGTCTTAAGGTGAAAAAAACGACAGTGTATTTTATTAAAACATTTTTTCTTAATTTTTATTATATAGTAGCAATGTATTTACATGTTTATTAAATATATATAACTTCTCTCCTAACTAAATTTTGTTATTAATTCATATCTATTTTTAATGAAGGTTGACAAGGTGGTACTGACCCCTAAAGAATAGTTTAAAAATAAAAAATACAGTAACTAATTTATATGCTAGATAAAAATGGCAGGGTGCCACAAAGAATATTGTGAAAACGATTATTTCACTTATTTAAGTACTACTGTTATATATATATATATATATTAGGGATTTACTTGTATGATTTTAATGTACTGATTAATTGCAATTAACGATTGACTATTACTTACTTGAATTGTTAATTCTTACTTAAGATTCAATTTACAGATTAATTGTTATTTATTAATGAAATTGAAATTTATAAAAAAAAACTGCACAGCAGGTCTGTACAAGATACATTATTTTGTCTTCAAAGCATTCTGAACTATTTAAAATTATGTCTAAATCGAAGTACGGGACACTGTCGTAGCATTCAATTGACTTGAAAGTTACATACAGTGAATCTGTGACGTTGTAACGGGTACCCTGGTAAAACTATCATAGGACATACATAAAACAGTTCCATTACCGACAATAGCCATTCTTTCTGTGGATGTTATCCAGAAAAGTAATTATTGTCAGCCCCTACCAGAGAGATATCTTAGTAATTTTTACACCTTGTTGGTTTTTCTTAAAAACAAAGAAAATAAAGACAAAATATATAATATCAATACCCTAAAGAGGTGAACATCAGGATCCATGAACGTATAGTGGGGAATAATTCTATACTAGGATATTTTTATCTCTGTCGGCTTTTCTAAACCCAAAGATAATATATACAATACATATAATATTATTGTCATAGTGAGGAGTACATTAAGATTAATGAACGCATACCAGGTGAAATTTTATCCTGGGACATAGAGCTACTTCATGAATAAGTGGTTAGCGTACGCGCATTTGGCGTGGGATTCCCGGATTCGATTCCCGGCAGGAGCTCAGGTGGTTCAAATTCCACGTTAATCAGTAGTTCCAAGTCTCATATAACCTCGCTGATGAACTGGACGTTAAACTCAGAATCAACTCAACTCAACTATTCTAGGATATTTATACCCCCTGTCGACTTGTCGTGAACTGAAAGACAATAAGAACAAAACATGTAATGTTAAAACCATACAGGTGGTTACATAAAAATTAATTAATATACCGGGAGGCAAACTATATATATATATATATATATATATATATATATATATATATATATATATATATATATATATATATATATAAATATATATATTACCGTAGGATACTATACCCCCGTCTGCCTTTCTTAAATTCAAAGAAAATAAAGACAGCACACTTAATATTATTACCATAATGGGATAGACATTAAGATTAATGAACTTACACCGGTGGTAAATCTATCTCAATCACCATGTTGGCTTTTCTTAAACAAAAAGGCAATAACAACTAAACATGTAATATTAAAACTATAGTGCTGGTTACATCACGATTAATGAACGTACACGCGGGTTAAACTCTCCTAGATTATTTATACCCTCCATTGGCTTTTTTTAAACTCAAAGAAAATAAAGACAAACTATGTGATATTAGTACTATAGTAAGGTGTACAATAAGATTAATGAATTGATTAGTTCACAATTTCGTGTTGACTGATGGTGACGAATATTTGAAAATCAACGATGCATTAATCCAGTTTAGGTTAATTTATTTCACATATATAGTCCAGTGGGACTAGATTCCAGCAGCTTAACGCGTACCCACATTTCTTACACAATGTGTACTCTTTCTGGATGAAGTAATGTATCTGCTTCTCTGACCAGTGAGTTCAACTGAACTCGCGCCATTGGAACAAGTCCAGTCCAAGACTGTTTTAACATCAAGACGAAACATATATAATTATGCCCTCAATATTAAAAGTCCCACTTCACTTTCTTTCTCTTTTAAAATAAAGAAATTGTAAAAGGAGAGGAAAGGAAACATTACGTTTTCCTACGGCTAAGTATATCGGTGGCTGCATGAGACGAGTTACAGTACCCTGAATAGAGCTTTATTCTAATGGAGTAGTTTCAAAAGATTTAGTAAAACCTCTGACAAATTTTAAATGCAACATTCTAGGCACTACGTGTGAAGACAAACATGAAAATCATATACGTAACATTTATTATAATAAAATATATTTGAAAACAACTAACAAAGTAACAAAAAGTTGAAGATAAGACAGATATTACTGTGAAAATTAGCGAATTTTCCAAAAGTTACAATTACATTAGAATCACTAACCAACAACAAAATGGGACTGTAAAAATGCCGAGCTTCGCAGTTTCAGAAACAATTTTTAAATTGTGTAATGAAATGTCAAACGACATTCAAATAGAATTACAACCCTCTTATTTTAAAACTAGTATTTAAAAAGTATTCGGGTTCGGTTCTGAAACTTAAAATCTCCGTTAAATCCTTGTAATGAAAATATAATAAAGGAAATGTTTCGCTCCTAAAGAGAAGAAAGTAATTTCTTGAATTGCAAAAATTACCATTATTAAATCAGAAAATGAAAACTGTGAGGTTTTGTTTTATTTGGATGCAATAAATTTGGTATTTGTATTTACCTAAAATTGCGGCATACAAGTTTAAGCATTTTTACAAATGTCGCGGCTATAGGGAGAAAGGCAATATTTTCTTAATTATAAATATTACCCACTATTTATTGAAAAAATAACAAGTATTAGCATTATAAAAATTTGTATCCAAACTCTTAACTAAGAATAATTTCAAAATTCTAGTTTTAAGGATGGAGGAGGGTCAGGAAGTGCAATGCCTTCATTTTAGGCGTTGACTGCCTTATTGTCACGTGAATACGACTAAACCGTGTGGAATGAATATCGGAAAAATTAGAACTTGGCCCGAGCCGGGTTTTATTAATTTAGTGAACAAGTTTCCAGATACAACATAACATTGCATTTTACACAGGAAAATGTTAACAAACAGAAACAAGTCAAAAAAACAACAATAATGACAAAAATACAGTGTCAACAAATAGTGCAAAGGTTATAATAATACTATCATTATATGGCATATATTTGGATAGGATTCAAAATTTATTCTTAAAATAGAGTATCTCGCGAGAACCTCAAAGTAGAAAGATATATCTCAACATATTAAGACTCTTTTCTAAATAACGATTATTACATTCGAAGTATTCTATAATGCCGTTTCTAATGGGGGAAGTTGGACAATTCATAATATATATTAATTTTGCATATATAAAGTGGCAAAATCGACTAAATGATTTAAAAGTTTAAAACGAGTTTTTGAACATATAACTTGGATCAATCTTAGAATTTGTCAGCTCTTTTTGACTGATATGGGAATTCTAAGGCAGGAAGAAAGCATAAAATTTCTCAAAGAATGTTCGCAGCACCGACTACTATATTTTTTATCATATGGGTAGTTGGAAAAGTTGATTTTCTTCACTTCACATTGATACAAATAGTCCTGATAGCATTCTAGACTTTTAATAGGCTCACTTAAACCTTTAAGGGTAAGTCTGTAGCCTTGCATAATTTTGGATTTACTTGGCTGCAGACTTAACCAAGGCTATATCAAACTTGCTAGTTGCTCGATTGCAAGTTTGTTTGAGACTTGACAATAATACGTAAAATAGTTCTAGCCTTAAATTTTCTTGAAAATGACAGATCGTTCAAGTATCACTTAAAATTGTCATACTTATACTCTTGGCAAAGCCATAAACCATCTCTAAGGCTAACAAGGGAAGTACCTGAAGTGGTACGTGGAGATCTGCATGTGTTATATATCTTTTGAAAGGCACTCCAGTGCACCTCAAATGTGAAGTATCACGCTTGAATGGGGTCTGTAAGTGGAGTGCCTACAATTTGAAGATCAGAAAAAGGCAAGCTCCGAGAAACCAGAAAGAGTGGACAAAACAGGAACTATAATGTAATTGTTTTAGACGGGGTATATATATATATATATATATATATATATATATATATATATATATATATATATATATATATATATAGGTTTAAAAGGTAGATGAATACGAATCATACATCAAATGTTTAAAAATCAAAATAGCATATCCAGCATGGCTGATGCAAATTACAAAAAACAAGCTATGGGTCTGATATTGGGCACATGGAGGTATTTGAAGTCCCTATTTATGTATCGGATACAAAAAGTGTAAAGTTCAGAATGAATTTAGCTGGATGCAAAACTCTGTTATGGAACTCAAAGCTGCTAGGTAGAGGTTTTCTTAGTCGCTGAGTACCAATCTAATTTTAAAAGTTCAAAATGCAATATGACGGATCTAATGTAGCGGAAGAAAAGTGAAAAATATGTGTACGAACGGATGAAAAGGTTATGTCTGAGAGTGTGTTTTACTGTACAATAAACGGAGAGTGTGTTTTACTGTACAATCATGCCAAACTGAGGTTTCGAATGCAGGGCAAGCTTTCTAGCGCACATGAACGTTTTATGATACTAAGAGATTTAATCATAGACAATAATTATTTTATACTACGAACTGCATCCCAAGTAAACTTTATATCTGTAACATCTCACTTGGATGACAACTGTAGGGTACGTTGCGATTATTTGCAGATACCAATTGAAGATCCGAACATTGACAACGAAAAGTGTGCGTTGGAGTTTACAACATCGTTATTCTTCAGCACTTGTCTTTCTTGTTTCATAGTATGCCGTGTACAATTGTCAGCCGCATGGATGACAAATGTCCACTGTCATGAGTAAGGATGGTACCGACACCGACATGTAATTCGAGACCGAGATGTACTTTCCCAAATCAAGACGAGCCTGAACTCCACCCATAATATACTGCGCCCATACATACAATATGCCTATTCTGTACTTTTGCACTTTTTGTTCACCATATTCGATCCGTCATATTGCATTTTGCACTTTTAATTCAAATTAACATTGGAGTTGTACTAAGCGACCACGAAAACCTCTACCTACCCGCTTACAGTTCCATTCCAGTGTTTTGAATTTTGTCCGCCATCTTGGACCCACCATTCTGAATTTTACGCCCTTGGTATCCGATTCATATATAGTGGTGTAGAGTACCTATATATACCTAATTTCAGATCCATAGCTTTCATTTTTGCAATTTGTATCCGCCATGTTGGATTCGCCGTTTTTAATTGTAAACATTTGATGTCAGATTCGCATTCAGTTAACATTTAAACCTATGTATACTACGTCGCAAAACAGTTAAACCTTAGCTTCCTATTTCCAAATATTGTGGTGTTTCGGGGCAGGCGCTTTTATGATCTTCAACGCCACGCACCATAAAGGCCATACTCAAGCGAGATATATCACATGGGCGGTGTACTCGTGTGACATTTTCAACGATATATAACACATTCAGATCTCCGAGTACCACTTTAAGTTCTTCTCTTGTAAGTATAAGACGCAGACATTCTTGTGCCATTTCCATTCTTTTATCTGGTCTAAGCATACATAGGTTTATACGTCAAAGCTGTCAGTACTACAAGAATGACTTGAAATTAACACTTGGGAAAGCAATACACAGAGAGGACTTCTAAAGTTAAGTCTATCCAGGGAAATTAAGGGCAGATTTAGGCTTACTGTAGACGTGCTTTCCTACTGCGACTTTGGGGAGAGTTTTATATAATACCTTTCAAATACTTTCTGTAAATCTATTCTTCCCATGTATAAAACGGAATTTTACGTAGTTTTGAAACAAAGATACATCAAACAAAAGTGCCATTTCAGTTTGATGCACGATTAAGAAAAACTCTAAAGCTTCGGGA
This sequence comes from Thermobia domestica, assembly GCF_964235325.1. Classification (NCBI taxonomy): domain Eukaryota; kingdom Metazoa; phylum Arthropoda; class Insecta; order Zygentoma; family Lepismatidae; genus Thermobia; species Thermobia domestica. The sequence goes on from NC_137458.1 coordinate 103,375,994, forward strand.
ATATATTTGTAACTTTAGATCAACTAAACTTTCACACGCTTTAAAAAGTTATTATCAACAAGGATTTACAAGATACGTAAAATATTTTGTCTTAGTTCGGAAAATAGTTTAAATATGTCAGGAAAATTTATTCATTTTATTTTCATTATTAAATATCTTTGGTAGGGGAGGACCACAATAAAATGGAAATCACCCAAGTTCACCTCTGATTCAGAGCTTTGAAAATCCTCATTCAAAATGGAAAGTTTAGAAGAAGTGAATACGTATAATGTAGCCTACATTACATTGAAGAACATTAACATGTACTAATTTATTAATATAAACTGGTCGCCATTACAAACGTAAACCCAAGAAGAAGAGAATATATCAGACAATGTGACGACATCGAAGCAGAATTGTTGAAGATAAATAACCTGTGATCACACAATTTGCATTGAGAACAGGTACTTCACAACGACGCGTGGAGGAGACAATCAACTGATAAGGTACGATACCATATCTCATCAATGGTAGCTTTGGAAATCCACTAGCGTGAGAGACATATACTATCATGGACTGGACTTGTTCAAACAGCGAGAGACCAGTTAACACTAGAACGGCGGCTGGGTCATTTTTGACCCATTTCAAACTTTACGTTTTAACAACTTTTCTATTTTCTTAAGAATTGGATCGAATTTTTGTGACTTTTACTCGTTCTCTTGAAGAAATATTTGTACTAAGTATCACTCTTATCCACGCTTTGCCTTTTGAAATAACAAACAATTATACTAGAACGGCGGCGTGGGTCAATTTTGACCCAACTCTAATGTTAGTGATATTTTGTTGCATTGTAGCAGCACTGCTGGCTAGCGTCTTTATTTTGCGACCGTTCTTTCTCATAATACTCTCCCAATCCACCTCGTGTTCAAGACCAGCTTCTCAGCAATTTTGTCAGTTTAGTTGGAGTTAGTAATACTTCAGAAAGTCTGTTGATTAGGAGAATCTCATTATTTTCGTACTGATGTGCTATTTCAAACACTCATTATGAGCAAGAAACTGATGACACTGGATGAAATACTTGCAAATTTCAATGACATAAGTGAGGCCGAGTCTGACGCTGAATGCCTTGATATTTCTTTAGATGAAGAGTACCTGCTGAATAACAACGAATATGATGATTCGGATGAAATATTGAAAGAGGAAGAGATAAGCACAGAAAACCATACTTCTGCAAATAAGCGTCGTAAAATAGGTAGAACTATTATTATTATTATTATTATTATTATTATTATTAATATTATTATTATTATTATTATTATTATTATTAAACACAAGTTATATGTCTTACATCGTAACAAAATAGTCATAATATTTTCAGTCATTTTAACAAAAAAATTGCAAACAATTTGCATGCTATTGTGAAAATATATAGCTAGTGTGTTTTCTGTTGGTATCACTATGTTGAAATGTTTCATGAGAAGACGTTTATAGCACAAATAAATAGTAATATATAAACCACAGCCATATTCGATCCACTATTGCATGAGGCCTCTCCTTGGTCCACTGCTCCCACGCTGACCAGACGGGTTGGGACAAGGTTCCTATATACCAGACGGGTTGGGAGACGAAAGCCGAAGCTCTCACTGTGATCCCCATTATATGACCGCTCCGCTGGTCTAGTGGTGAACCTGGCTGAGTGGGGATTGAGGGATCCCGAGTTCAATTTCCGGCGCTGCCAAGAATTCGTTGACTACTAGCCTGTGGCGTAACCAGAAATTTCAAAGCTACCGAAACCAAAAAAATTAGAGGTCTAAATGGGAGACAACTTACTTTCTCTTATGTTTGGATAAATTATATTTCAGCCAAAGAAGTAGAATTTCTAAAGGAGTTGTTTGAAAGAACAGGTGGTTTACCATTCTTTTCATGTCAGAGCTTTCATGATTAGAACCTAGCAAATCTTATTTATAAAACAATCACTCTATACTGACTTTTTCTGGTTTGAACTACTGCAAGTTTACGACTGTGTATGCTATTTATGTTATGTCAAGTTATGTGTTTCTACAAATTCTAAATAGGGAGAGGAAAGTTATAGAAATGCATAGATGCGTATTACAACCATATTAGTAAAATATTTTTTTGTGTAATACGTCACGTTTTTATTTGTGAACAAGTTTTTGTATGACCCTTCTCCCTGTAGAGGGGTAACTGAACTTTGTTCTGTGTAAGATTGCAAGTTTAGATGTGTGTAGATTAGGTTAGTTTAGTTCAGTTAGGTCATGCGCTTGAACAAACTAAGAATAATAACTATCTAGAAATTAGAATGATATATAACATTACTATATAATAAGCTGACATTGTATATAATACATTCAATAATATCATTCTAATAATATTATATTCATAAAAAATAGCATGTTTCTTAAATTTGTATTATTGGCAAAAAACACAATTATCAATAAATATTAAGCTAGAGTTCAAAGAATTTTTTTTGTTTTATTGAATGAAAGTCACGTTTTATTATGCAATAAATATTTGTGGTTTAGAATACAAATATTTAATACAAATGGAATGGGTCATTTTTGACCCACTTCCGCCGTTCTAGAGAGTATCAAAAACACCGCCGTTCTAGTGTTAAACGCAATGTCCAATGAAGCAGGTACTTTGCTCCAGGCAGAAAGAGTATGGCACTGTGTGAAAAATGAGGATATGCGTTAACCTGCTTGAATCTGGTCCCATTAGGGTATGGATATGAACTAAAGGAACCAAAACTGAATCCAAGACCCCGTTAATTATCAAATATCGGCAATATATAGGAAACACGAACGGTCAAGGAATTAAATAGTACCCCGTGATATTAAAAGAATACATATACGATTTGTCTTAGTTTCCTTTGATGTTAAAAAAAGCTGCCATGTCCCGTAAGATTGTCTTATGATAAATAACATCGGCATAATTACTCACACCTTGATGTACATTTACTATGATATTATTACTATATGTATTGTATTTATTTACTTTGAGTATGTGAAAAACTTACGGTTGATAACAATGTACAATGATAGTTTTGTCTCTGCTTATAAATACGCTCATCTTGATGTACAATTACCATGGAAATAATATTATATATTTTTTTCTTACAGTTTAAGGAAAGCCGACGGAACGTTTACCTCACCATAATATCACTAATCTTGATTTAAACCTCACTACGATATTAATATCTATTTTCTCTTCATTTTATTTGATTATAAAAACTCAGAGTAAAGGTAAAAATATCCTAGGAAAGATTTACCCTGCGGTATACATTCACTAATCATGAACGACACGTTACAATGATGTTAATATTAAATGCTTTTTCGTTATTTTCTTAGCATGTAAGAGGAGTCAATAGGTGATATAACTATCCCATGATAGATTTACCTCCGGAATACGCTCATTAATCTTAATGTACACCTCACTATGTTATTATAATGACATATTCTGTCTTTAATTTCTTTAAGAAAAGCCAAGTGAGGATATAAATAACCTAGTATAGAATTTTCCCCGTATACATTTATTTATCCTAAAGTCCAATTCACTATTACATTATTATTACGTAATATGCTTTGTCTTTATTTTCTCTGCGTTTAACAAATGCTGACAGAGTGTCCAAAATAACCTAGGATATATTTACGCTCTGGTGTGGGCGAACAATGATTCCTTTTGTGAACAATATTCACAAAAAATGTTTGTTGGCTATATTGGAACTTGGCTATAATGGCTCGGGGTATATCTGTCACAGGATAGTTTTACAGTGGGATATGTTTTAAAATATTGATTTACTACAAGTATATCTGTCCTATGATAATTTTACCCGGTTTATATCTGTACTAGAACTATTTTACCGGGGACTATATTAATTTCTGAGACTATTTCACCGGAGACGGATTTGTCTGTCCCAGAACTGCTTCGCCCTGGGACTGTCTTAGGACTGTTTTATTGGGGGAAACATTTCCCGGGGGTACATCTATCCTGTTACACAGTCATAAATTTCCTATTTCTACTATAACTTAGAATAAGTTTCCTAATATGTTTAGTGATTTTCATATTTATTTACATAGTGAATTAGAACTTTCGAAATTACTTATATAATGTATTTCCGTATATATTTTAACAGATATACTGGATCCTGTCAATTTTGCTGTACATAAAGGGAGAGGTTTCCAATGCAACTGTCCTCGAAGCTGTCTTGAACACACTTTTCATGTTGTGACTGCAGCACAGTACGTAATAATGTCTAAAATAATTATAAAAACTTATTAATAGGAAATATGCCCAATTTCGCAATTGATAACGCATTAAGTAAAACTTTATATGATACAAGATTATTACAAATGAACATTATGATTGGAAATACTTAACAACTTATGTTTATAATCACTTATGTGTCAGGGTAAGAGTAATGAACATATTTTAATAGATGGAACAATTGTCTCGTAATTACAGAATTCACTGCCAGGGAAGATATCGAATACAATGAGTAGTAACGAGCACAGAGAACGTGTTCTGACTTTTTATTTATGTTCTTATCAGTGTTCTTATACTACTTTCAATGTAAGCACACATAAACCACAATTTACTCCAGCAAAGACTTTCACATCCTGCAGCTAATTATGCCCAAAATTTTACATAACAATTTGCGATTTTATCTATTTCGATTATCGATGTTACAGGTATGAGACTTTGAAACAAAGAACACACACTTACTCTACGTAAGATTATGTAAAGTCTAATGAGAACATTTGGTTTTATAAAATCATTGTTCGTTATTGAGTCCACTTTTCTGTCATACTATATGCACAGGAAACGACAGTAGTTGTCGGCAAACGGAGATCAGATTGTACATAACACTCTTGATTTTACTCACTGACCTTACTTATATAAACTGCTATTTTGGAGGAGAGAGCATGGTGAGATTTAGTGACTCTCGACATTTCTTGGAATATGTTTGTCTATAATGAAAGTGTATTGATTTTGGTCAGACGGAAGAAAACTTTGTCATATTTCATAGAGATCAGACCTTGGAGGAGATGATGTAGTCAGTACCATGTTCCGCCAATTGTTGTCCCATAGATTTCTCCAAGCAGCTATATAACAGAGCCGGGTTCAACCCTTTAACTGCTTAGGAGCTAGGAGGTAGGAGAGTGAAACCCTGCGCTTAGCAACAATTTCTCAGAGCCCTGTTAATAGACCTCTTACTACCTTCTGTACATTGACACATTATTCTTACTACTTAATACAGTGTGAATCTACATTATTGAGATACAAAACACAAGTTTAATTTGAACAAGTACTTGGATTGATTCATGCTATGAAAATAAAGTGTATTTAGTTAAAAAAAATCGAACTGATTTATATTTTATCGTGAATATGTCATTTTCAGTGCGTTTACGCGCATGCAATACGGAAAGAATTAAAGCGTTTTGAACAAAATTTGGTATGCTTATTTGGACTGGTGAACTAGAGTGCGTTAGCTGAAGAGTTTACGCCGAAACTACCTAAAAGTCTAGAGTTCCTCGCACAGCCAGAAGACGTTATTTCACTATTCTTTCCGAAAAAATAAAACCCCTTCCACCTTACAATACATATTTCAATCAAAGGGAATGATAAAACAACATGTTGTCTCCAGTGTTAAATGTGTTCAAACCTTCATCACAGATGGTGCAAAAGATGTGTTCGGACGGTGATCTCCCCTTATATTTACAATCATCTTTAAATAAAGAGAAAAAGTAGAAATTGTACTTTCACTTGTTGTGTGCTGAATTTCAGAAAATTCTGTTACGTATTACGAGTTTATATATAAAAAGTTTCATATAACTAACATGTCTTTCACATAAAGGTCCAAAGGGAGATTCACAGAGCTGGTAAAAATGTAAGCATCTTACTAACCACTTTGACCCCGTCTTATCTTTATTCACTTTTAAAAACGAATACATTCATTTAAACTAACATCCATTATATATACACAAAAAATGGTAAAATGCAATGGTACTTCGTAAAAGAAATTTATATACTAATAGGTTTATGTATAGTTAATTCAGTTCCCCTTCCATGTCTTACTACCTTCGTTCTGACTCTTACTACTATTACAACACACACCATACAACCTTGTAATACTCATAGTTGTATAACCCTCAATAAAATATAAAGTTTTAATAATCCAATAATACCCAAACAGACACGTCAATAGCTATAAACATAATCAAGTTCACCACTGACCAAGTTATGAAAGATAAAGCATAAATAATAACAATAAAAATGAACTATCTAAAATTGTAATAATTTGTCCAAACATTTATATACAGCAACAATACCGTTATGAGAACAAGTAACATAATAAAATTATCCAACCAACATTTCCAGTATAAAAAGGCAATAAATAAATATAATGAACAAGAAACCAATTATTGAAATACCTAAACTGATTAAAAGCCTTTGATTTTGTTATATGTAAATATAATCGTCTCAAAACTACAGTAAAAATTTGTAAATCATCCATGTTCGTAAACTAATTAAACTAGCTGGTATAATCTAAATGTGCATTAACAATTTCAATACTTATTTCAGAGCTAGTACACCAATACGCTTGAATATAAAATTAGGCACATTAAATTTTTTCAAAATCCTTTTAACATTTTTACTAATTGCTTCCCTGGAACCAATAATCATCTGTATTAAGTTGAATTTATTTTTATCATTACATTTTTCCTTTAAAACTTCATATTTAGTAATTTTGTCTAATAAAGCTGTCTCTTTATTAGACAAACTTACTAAATATGAATAAAGCTGTCTCTTTCCAACTACGATATCCGGTTTCAGTTTACCCTTACTGGTATCGAATTCTAACTCTTTGCCAGTTCTAAACCACTTAATTTGACAATGCTTCTCCAAGATAGTAACCACTTGATTGTGTCTAAATATACGGCGATTAGCATGTTGAATACATTTTCCCAAAACATGCTTCAAAGACTCAATTGGTTCCTTGCAAATTCTACATTCAACATTTAAATTTGGCTGAGCTCTATTCAGAGCTGCCATAACGCCGTAAGTGTTTGTACGCATCTTATGTGGTCTATAAACCGCTTGTCAGAAGAACCTTATTGTCAAAAAGGAAACAATTAGAGATAGGATCATTATGAAAGTATAGAATACCTTTCCCTTGACTTTGCTTCCCCTTGCATATTTCAAAATATTTATCTTTTAAGTTTGACTTCATTTGATTTAACACTACTAAATTAGATGTTCTTTCGATATCTAGTTTCTTTATAATCTTGTGTTCAATTTTATTTAAATTCGATACTTTTACCATCTGAATCAAAAAGTTACTTGTATCACTTTCCAAGGATCTTAATGCATAAATAAACTTGGCCTGGGCGAGCAACATAACATTGTGAATATTGGGGAACCCTAGTCCACTGTCTCTTTTCTTTGAATAAAATACACTGTCTACAGTTGAGTTTACCATATGCAACCTTTTTATAGAAAACGTTCTAATTAAGACATAAATAGAGTTTAAAAATGAAGCCTCGCTAGAACTCGTAATCCAGACGTAAAAAACTTTGGGAACAAATATGTTTGAATCAAATAAATTTTCTGGCGTGTCATTTAAGAAACATAATCTAACTCACTCAGTATTATACTTAATTCGTCTAAATGACATTTTTTTGTGTATACAATTACATAAAAAGTATTTGCAGCCTAAATACTCGAACGCTTTGTCTACTTACAATTTCTTATATAACTATTGCCCAACTTAAATTTACAAACATCAATAATCCACCATTTTCTATGTGGCTTAATACAAATTTTCAAACATTTATCCACAGCAATTTTCATACCAAGTTTGTCTAACAACTTGCATGCGAGTTGTGACATCTCCTCAAGTTCTTTCTACGAATTAGGAACTAGCAATGCGTCGTCGGCATATGCGAGTAGAGGAATACGGACATTTTGAAACCCCATCTGCTATATATCCAATTGTCTTATAAAACTGTCTAATACCAAATTGAATAACAATGGACTAAGTGGATCCCCCTGACGAACACTGCGCTTAATCTGAATATTAACATTCAAATTACTAAATTCAGTTTGATTATTTTCACATAAATTAACAACAGTGTTTACATAATTTGCTGGTATAGCTCTATTTCTCAAGCCATCTATTATTGCTTGGTTTGTAATCGTATCAAAAGCTTTGGAAATATCTATTAAAAAACCATAAACAGGTTTAACATTTTTTCCCAGCTTCAACATAGTGTCCTTCATGAAGCAGTTAACAAGAGTTGAATTACTTGGTATAAATCCTTTTTGAGCATTATGTATATGGATAACAGATCTTAACCCAGTGTCAATAATTCCAGTAACAATTCTACATAACCCTCAAGAAATTGTCAAAGGACACCAATTAGTTACCTTAGTTAAGTCTTTACCAGTTTTTGAAATGAGTACAGTTTTGTTCTGTTTCCAACTCATTTGGACATATAATGAGGTTAAAATTAAATTATTCAATTTTACCAGCACGTGCACTCATGTCCAAAACTATTGTCGCATGTCTATAAATATGTTGTTGTAGGAATATAATTTGATAACGAATTCCCGTGGATTTTCTTATAATGCTAGTGTGTGTATAATCGGTATGTATATGTCGAATTTCATGTCAAAAGAGCAGTAAATAATAACAATAAAACACAAATAAAACTTTCTTGTCCATTTAGCAACATTTTGTTTTGCTCACCCTAATTTTCGTATTTATAATTCTTTTCGTTTGGAATTTACCACAAATATACATTTCCCGATTATACACATAGGATCAGTATTAAAGGTACCCTGCAAAATCATTATCAAATTATATTCTTACAAGAAACCAGTTATAGATATGCGATAATCATTTTGGACACGGGTGTACATAACCTGCTCTTTATCATACCCGCTTTACTAATTATATCTAATCCAGGAGATGTTGCAGATGGAACACTTTTAATTCGTTTCTTAACTTCTTGAAAAGTTACGGGTTCTATAGATTGTCCTTTTCCTCATCGGTTAACTCTTGTTCAACCATTTTTAACCTGCTCCTACCTGATTTGCTCCATAAACCATAACATAGTTTACGAACTTCCTCTCACTCTGAAGTAACATTTTCCTCTTCAAATATATCTCTATCGTCAAACACAAATTTAGCAAATTTACCAGGAGCTTTACTGTACATGTTCTGTAAATTGGCATACTTATGATGAGCATTATACCTATATGTTTTACCTGTATTTACTTTTTCCTTTTTATTTTCCTTATTTCCCACAATTACCTTTCCCATATATGCATTAACCCATTTGGGACCAAATTATTATTTTTGTGATTTCTATCACTTTAAGAAGTTAATTTAGTTTATTATTGCGTACGTATCACAGAAATATAACATTTTGATTTTTCCTGGGCATCAGATGTGACTTACGCCCTGTCCTATAAATAGGACGCTGGTGCTTTCTGATATACTAGAAATGACATATATTTAACTAATTGCATTCTATTGTTTTAGTGAAGTAATTCAAATTTTTATCGCTAAGTGCCTCAAAGCATTGTGATCACAGCCGGTCTATTAAAACATGAAGTTTTCCTTTATATATATATATATATATGTATATATATATATATATATATATATATATATATATATATATATATATATATATATATATATATATATATATATATATATATATATGTGTTTGTGTATGTGCGTTTTCAATTAACGTTTATTTACGGAAATTATACAAAATACGATATATGGTACATAACTAAACAGAACATACAAATACCTGTATTTAGAACACACAACTGTTATGTTTGCAGTACAGATAATTGCTATTTTGTAATTTCGATCTACCTGTGCTAGTTTGTTACACGTGTTTGACTTTTATTCTAGGTTTATTTTTCTTTGCCTTCGTTGTATTTCACGAAACACTTTCAAACACAATGTGACATTACACTTTTCAAAGTACGATGATGGTTTTGAAGTGCATTCATTATCGTGGCATCTTTACGTCTTTCTTTCCGTAATGAAGTACGTAATCCCGTAGAGCGAAGCGTACATCATTGAATACATTTGAACAGGTGACTACCAAGTTTGATATATTTGACAGAAATGTTGCTCCTAAATGTCAGAAGATCGACATTGGACTGAGTGGGTTTCATAAACGTAATCATGAATGTACGATTATTATGTTAATTATTCGTGTAAATATCACCCGATACCACTTCTTGCCTCTTATATTAATTCTAATTTTTTGATCCAGCAAATCGAGATGGTCGACACCTGCCGTGTGGTTATTGTAGGATGTTATAACGTGAGGATGCTCAATTCTAATATGTTCATCATGTAGTTGGCTCCACCTCTTCGTTCACGAAAGAGGATTACGTTTTTAAAATTTTCGTTGGCAATGAAAACTTACCTCCTGGTCGAATCTGTATTCATGTGAACTTCATACATATTTACTCAACTCTTTTGAATCAGTCAATGGATATACTGAGACACACGATTGCTTTGCAGAATACGGGTTGTTCTGAATTCCAATTCACGAAGATGAATTAGAAGAAATTCTCAAATATAGAACATGACTTTTCGGATCATCTGGTATATTGAGAACCACTCTGGAATCTAAAGAAAAATATTCTCTATCATTATGTATATTGCCTCTAGCACTCTCCTTTATCTTTATATCATTTCCATAGCAGAGATCAAATTTTTATAACAAGTTTTATAATCACACAAGATAAAATTATCATTCTTTATCTCCGCACCATACCGACCTGTTTGTCTCCATTGTGTCACTGTTGAAAATACAATAGAATATCTCTGTAGGTGATTTGTTTACAACATTTCTCTTCCAGTTCGCTCAAGTTTCTCTCAGTTTGTACACCAACTTGGGCAAGCTTTGTGGATGATGCGTCCATTTCTCTCCAAATTTGAACATTATTATAAAGAAATTTTCTGTCTCTTCCATTTACTTCTCTACTGTAACTATACTAAAGCTTAGATATAAATTGCATTCAATTGTCAAAAGCAAAAAATTGATGTTATCACGCGTTGAACAATGAATGATAAGCGTAAGAATTCGAAAAAATCACGGGCGTTGGTCTATATATACATTCCATTTTATTACTTGGTAATATATTGCTTTGGACCAGCGTCCTATTTATATGACACTAATGTTACAACATCTATAGCACTGAAAGTTATAACAAAACTAAAATAACTTTCCTATAGCATGATTGCCGCATACCTATTACTACATAACACATATAAACCAAATGCATTGTTTCCATTAAAAACAAAAAAATAACGTTACCCGAATCATACCCAAATAAAGAAACTTACACGGGTAAATTTAACTGTCATTTTTTTACAGAGGGAAAGGAAGAAATATATCAAAAAATTACAGTGCATTAGGACAGGTCTCCAATTGCTCCCTGTAATTAGCAGAACTCGAAAACTTTATTCTTCTTTGTTATAAAAAATAAAATATCAAGTGTCCTAAATATAGGACGCTGGCTCCAAGTGAGTTAAACCGTTTCAAAAATATCTTCGATTTTATCAAGATATGGCTAGCTTGAGAAATTTCTTCTTCTTATTCATATATCTTATTATAATAATTGCAGCCTTGGTGAGTTTTGCTCTTCTAAAGGAAACGCAAAGACGGCTTTAATTATTTTAAGTGAAAAATCAAAGAATAAATTTATTGTCTTTAATCCAAAAGAATTTCGAGAAATGGTGCTCTTATTTTAACAGTCGCAAAATCATTCTTTGTTCTTTCTGCCTTTCTTTGCTTCTAGAGGAAACATAAAAAAGTGGAACATGCATCTAATTACAACCTAACCAAGAATGTTCTGTCGCTTTTTATGGAGGTCTGTCTGCAATTGGCTCTTACACCGTGAGTTGAATGCGAATGGAGATACTTCGAAGGTCATTTGTTGATATGGGAATATTTAACTTACTACGAGGGTAAGTCAACTGAAAACCATAAAAGTAGAAATAAAAAACCCGCAATGGCGCCAGTGAGCTGTAAGTTGGCATGCAAGTTTACGATAGTATGCCGGATGTCTCCTAGGGGGCAGCAGCCGGCAGATGCACAAACACCGGCGCAAGAACAGTTCCAAAATGGCAGCCCATTAGCCACATGCACCAGCGAGGAGGAGCGTTCTGTGATTCGGTTTTTGCGAAGTGAAGGTGTGAAACCGATTGACATTTTTAGGCGAATGAAGGTTCAGGATGGATATGCGTGTTTGTCACAGCCACAAATCTATGAATGGTGCCGGAAATTTGCAAATGGTGTTACGTCTGTGGCCGATGCTCCTTGCCCCGACCAGGCTCGGCGCGTAGTGACTCCAGAGACCATTGCAGCCATTGAAGCCATCGTTTAGGAAAACCGCCGTGTGACAATAGACGAAATTGCAGCATGTGTACACATGAGTCATGGATCGGCACACCATATTGTGAATGATGTTCTCCAGTTTCATAAGGTGTCTGCAAAATGGGTGCCCCGACAACTGACGCCTGAACTGAAACAGCGACGTGTTGATGCGTGCGAAGACCTTTTGTGGCGTGCTGAACGTGACGGTAATGCCTTCCTGTCACGAATCGTCACTTGTGACGAAACATGGGTGCATTACCATCAGCCTGAAACAAAGCGAGCGAGCAAGGAGTGGTCCGCTGTTTGGTCCGCTCAAAGAAGCAATGGTCGGCAGGAAGTTCCACTCCGATGAAGAGGTACGCAACGCTGTGCACGAGTGGTTGCGCCGTAGCCCAAAGACTTTTTTCCTGCAGGTATTCAGGCTCTTCCGAAGCGCTGGCGGACTTACATTGAACGAGGAGGGGACTATGTTGAAAAGTGATTTACTTCTGTACCCTGTGTGACCAATAAATAATATTTAAAAAAATATTTATGGTTTTCATTTGGCTCCCCCTCGTACCTTGTTATGGCAGTTCAGTTGAACACCGTGAACTTTCGTAAGAACAAACGAACATAGGACCTTGAAAGAGCATCATAATTGCGTGTATGTTGTACGAGTTCAAATTGGGGTCAAACGTAGCTGCAGCGGGGCGAAATATAGTCTTATAGTGCTGGTGTCGTAAAAGCGCGGACGGTGCAGCAGTGGTCTACCACGTTTACTGTCGGAGACGGAAATTTAAAGTTGCACCATGTACCGGAAGACTAAACCATGTACAAAATGAAGATGTCCAGGCAGCAATTGAGGCGAACAGTGGCCATACATGTGAGGAACTGGAACTACAATTTAGTGTGAGTGCAGAAAACCATTCGGCAACATCTTCATGAACTTGCGAATCACTACAGCTTCGTTTAATGGGTTCTGAAACACTTGAGTTCGGGTCAGAAGGGACACGAGCAGACAGCGCTAGGTCTTTGCTGTCTCGCCTGGGGAAAAAGCCATTTCTGGGCAGGGTGTTGGCTTGTGATGAGAAGTGGATCTTGTACGAAGTTTCACGGCGTCGTCATAGTTTGTTAGCACCCCATGAACCTGTTCCGAAAGAGCCAAACCACAATTGCACAAGAAAATATTTTATGTTGGGTTTGGTGGACTTATAGCGGCATCGAGTATGAGGAACTGCTACCAGCTGACCAGAGCATCAATGCAACACTTTAGTATCAGCAGTTGAGCTGTGCGCAAGGAAAACTCAAAACTCTAGAGCCAGAACTTCTGAATCGGAATTGCGTCCTCCGGTTACAGGGCAACGCTAGGATGACCCGGGACACCATTCTAAGTCTTGGATGGGAAACACTATTGCATCCACCATACTCTGGGGATATTCCACTTTCCGACTAATACCTGTCCTATTTCTTGGACAATCACCATAGAGGACGCCAGTTCAAATCCCTAGTAGAGGTGGTAAACACGCTTCATACCTTCTTCGTTTGACGGCCACTAAGTTCTACCGCGATGGAACGCATGGCCTGCTAAATGTTGGCAAATGTTCGTCGATGCTGAGGGTGGACTATTTTTGATCTCTCAGGTACGTCTTGATGATATATTGATGTTTGAAGGTGATGGTAAAAAAAGCTTCAACAAAATTTCATATTTCTACACTTCAGAGATTGTAACTGGAAATGATTCCAAACATTGAATCGAGGAATCTACTATACGTTTCCCTATAGAGTTTGTCGAATAAGCCAAATCATGTTTCAGTTCTTTGTCTGGGAGTGACCTATATAGAGCAACTTCACCAATATATATAAGCGCTCTGCATGACTAGTAGATTACGAATATGATGTGCACTACACAATTACATTCAATATCGAGGTAATAAATCAAGAACATTGATTATTTCACTATCAATATCCTATATTAGTGAACATCACTAGCACCTCGTAAAAATATCGTGAGACAGTGTGATTTACATGACCGTCACACCTTAAAAACAAACGTCAAGTCCTTTCAGCACAATCTTTCCAGGACCGTGACATTACATGGCTTTCACACATAAAAAAATCTACTTCCGGCAAACAATATCCGGCCGGAGCCTTCGTCCCACTCATTACCTGGACATTGTCGTTGTTACAGTGTTCAAACCCTGGAAAGTGATCAATCGGGTTATATAGTTACAAAGAAAGCGCTGTTAATTTCGAGTAAATGAGCTCAAATCTACTACCAGGTCTAGTTTTCACCTAGTTAGTAACTCAAAGTCTATTGAACGTATTGCGGCGTGTTAAACAACTCGTTTAGATAAGCAATTGACGAATATATAATGGACGTAGTAATATGAAAGCGTAAGTAAGTGAATGACAAAAATATAGAAACTGAAACACGCGCAACAAATGTGTCACATCTAGCCATAGCAATGAGTCACATTAATTATGATACCGAATGACTTACTGTTGGCTGGATATCACTGATATGGTCTCTCAACTTTATGGGTCTAGAATATTCATAGTGAAAGAATATTTTTTTGGGTTTTATTTATAGTATATAATTGGGTAGTGAATATTATATTCTTAATCTACTTGCTACACGGAGCACTTTGATATATAGGACATACGGCTGTGGTCCCTCCCGGGCAGGGAATTGAAACCTGTTTTGGTACTTGCTCGACAAACCCTTTCAAGAAATATATAGTTTATCCCCAGATTCAAGGTTCAACTTTGGACTTATCCCTTGTAAGTTATGACAATATTACTATAATAGTTTCCTCGTTTCGCGATTTCCTCGTCAAATTTTCAGGAATTCTTCTTTAATTGTACCTTGCGTCACAAATCCTAGGATCAACCTGTCACCCACTCACTACTTCTTTATCTATCTATCTATCTGTAGTGATATATTTTCTTATGATGATATAGAGTTCAAACTGAGAAAGAATGAATATTGTATATTACAGTGAAGGTACTTCAGGCATAGGCAATTACTTCCAACTAAATGGCATTCTGAAAGCAGAAATGAAAAGACACCGACTAAAGGTAGTGCGTGGAATCTTGGACATTGTAGGTAGGTAGGACATTTCCTTTTTTTATTTTTAAGTTCTACAAGGATTATACCCTTTAGGCTAAAAGAGGTATATAATTAATGAAGTTAAATGACTTTTGAATTAAAGTTTCTGTGCTTCCCACCGGTAAAATATTTTATAAAAATTGATTAGTAGTGAACATCCAGCAATTGTATTTAAACTCTTAACTCTCTGCATATAGTTGTTCGTCTCCTATCATATAGCGAAGACCTATAATGTTATAAGAATGTTTAAGGATTCTACTACGTATCCAGATTCCTACTACGTATTCAGATTTAAAATGTCCTAAGTGAGAAAGTTTTTCACTGTGATTTCAAAATACATCGTAAAAACACTGTCGATTTTTTCTTCCAATAACTCTTATATTGAAAACATTGACTTAATTTGTATTTTTAAACATATTTTTCACGAATATTATCATATCGTTTCTAGAAAGGTTTTAGCTTTTGGTTTATAACAGGTTTCAATTTGTGATTAGTAAAGAATCATTCTACCTACTTTAAAAAGGTAGTAATCACAAAACTCTTAATAGTGGGTTTTCCTTCTATTTGTCTTTAGAATGGGGAATTATTAATTGGGGAATCTCAAATTCTATTGTTTGATGATATGTATACAAATATAATATAGAATTATTTTTAAGAAAGTACAGAAAAAAAATTATTTTAACATTCATATATAAAGAATGCCTTCAAGCATTTTTGATAAATCAATGTTACTTTAGGATTATACAGACGCAAGTAAAAATGAAATTGCAGTATAATCTTTAATATTAGGACAGTACGAACATGTTCTCTGAACACCTTACCCAACAGCAGATTGAAGCAATGTGGCTGTTTAGTGTAATTTTAATATTCAAATTTATACCAGATCTAGTGATCTACATGCAATCCTAGTATTTAACCTGACATTAGACCGACATAAGCTTCCACCTGGGCTCAAACACTTGTCGATTAGGCACGAATGAGCTCTCCAAAAACAAAGAAAAGTACGTTCATATCAGTTTGGGTCTAAGTCTGTAACTCTGTTGAAATTACTAATAGGCTAGTATGGAAAGTATACATATAACACCTCTTTATATTCATAAAAATACGTTAAGTTCAATAATGTAAAGTAATCCATATTTCAAAATCAAAATTTTGAATAGTAAAAGTAATTCCGAGATGCAAGCAATATATGAATTGTAAATCAACATTTTCTACCCTTTTTATAAGTTTAAATGATCCAAGAGGCCCTTTGGTCAATACATAAGAACAAGCACGCGAGATCGAATGTTCGGTTAAGGGAACTTTTCCTTAGGGTGAATATCCTACCATTTCAAATTTATTTCCTACCTCGTGCTACAAAAAGCTCCTCGAGTAAATAGGTTAATTATAAGATGTTTTCGCTAATATTGATATTTCCTAACACCAAACTAAGTTATTCTTACTATAAAGTGGTATGTTGTTAAGGCAATGACAATATTCAATTTTTCTTTAAAGAATTTAAAAAAATAAGCATTAAACATACAAAGAACAATTGCTTCAAGTAAAAATAATGAATTTTCTCGTATGCAGCGACTACTTCTACTACAGTATTTTCATGTACAAAACGTAAATATTGCATTGAAATGGCTACACAAATAAAATATATATGTAGACTGCAGGTGACAGACTTCTATTAGGTTGTGTATAAACGCAAACCAAAGTGCATTCACACTTCGGTTTTCACATCCGTCAAAATTTGACCACAATTTTTGGAGTGATGTTGGCCGCGTTGAGAACAAAATCAAACGAATCTACAAGTTCTATAGCTTCTTAAAAAGATTTCATGCCTTAAAAGTAGAAAATTCCATGCCTTTGCAGCAAAAAAATTGACAAGAATATATCGCTTAGTATATCTATTGTGTCAGGAAAGTAAATGTACATCTATTTTTTGAGTCTGACATTTCTGCGCTCCATCCGTGTATAGTATGAGAATTAAATCAAACAAATGTCTACTGAGGGCAAGAAGAAAAGTCTAATCTGAATAAGACATTGCAGAGGGGCACGAGCTGTGGATACGAATAGTGCATAGTGTAAATAAAGGAAGACATCGAAAGAGAAATCCAGAAACAGCAGCTAAACGGAGAAAATAGTAAAAATTGTCGAAGTGGGAACATAGAACAGAATTACAAAAAATACGCCAACAAGTAAACGTTCACCACGCAATGATCTTTATGTAGTGGTTAAGGTGCTGGCTTATAAATGCAAAGAGCGCCAGTTTAAATCACCGGCAAGGACATATTAAAAAAAATGTTAATTATACATAGAGCTCATGAGAAATGGTAAAAGAGGTCATATTTAGCCTTTCGTAGCAATTATTATTCGTAATGTTGAATACTAATAATACTTTTTGTCATTGCGTATTGCTTTCATTCTTGTCTTCATTTCGAAAGAGAAGAATATCTGAACAAATTCAACCAAACATACTCTTATTTTGAATGTAAACGCCATTTGCAATTAGCAAAGAATAAAAATTGAACGTTCCGACGTAGCTGCAAAAAGTAAGAAAAGGATGAAGAGAAAGGGTTCGAACCCATACTCATGGTTATTAAAAAAATCTCTACATGCCTTACACCTCTCGACCACGTCTCTACGTTAGCAAGTAAGAGGCTTGTGTTTAGGTTGGGCTGTTCAATACGTTTTGCAAAAAGGCCGACTTAGCTGTGCCGAGCACAGGTGAGAGAAGGGAGAAGGTCGCAAAACACTTTTTCTTTCTCTCTCCCCCTGTATGTCTACCTATCTATCTATCTATCTATATATATATATATATATATATGTATAACGCTATTTGTGAATGACATAACTACCCTAATTTTCAGCGGATTGAGACGATATTTGGCACAAAAATTAATTGTTGAAATATCTTGAGTGACTTCGTTAAACAGAATAATCAGATGAAAATGTTCAAAATGGCGGTCCTTCAATATCTCAAAAAGTTCCAAGGGAACCAATAAATAGGTATTCACAAAGTTTGAGTAACATTTCCTCCTTTACTGCAATATTTGTTTGCAGGGACTTATCTTTTTTCTTGAAATATTGGACCCGATTAATCGCCTAAAAAAGGTTCACGCTCTTTCGCTACGGTCAGCTTTTTTCTGCAGGAGGGGTATATTTTTCTATCGGAACAAGCTAGTCATGATATGAAATTACACATTGAAAGTGAAGTAACTAGAGAAACGTGTTATTGGAAACAATAATATAATAAATGTGCCTTCCCCTAACACAGAGAACTGTAAATCATGTATTTCGAGTTCGGGAGTGTGAATGGCGAGGAGTGTTATTTCATTTGCTTTTTAATAACACATTGCATTGCAAATAAAAGTAGGCAACATTAGCGGTAAGTAAAACAACAATAATAATAATAAGAAGAAGAAGAAGAAGAAAAAGAAGAAGAAGAAAAAGAAGAAGAAGAATAGGTGTTGTTTGTGACAAGGCAATATCTTCCTCAATTCTTCTTCAAACGAATTGATTGTAACGCCACGCTCTATATCCTTACAAAAAATATTAGCAATTTATATCGAGAGAACGGGAAATGTTAGAGTAATGGGAGAAACCTTGCAGAGTATGCACTCATAGTATTCAGAATGTAAGAGATTTGATTGCAAAAAGAACGAAGAGTCATGTCATGGGGAGTCAGGGGGCCACGGTAGAGTCCCCTTCAGGCAAAAGGTCGATAACTTATATCGAGAGAACAGGAAGTGATAGTGGGATGGGAACAACTTTGGACACCGTTGACCCATAAGGCGCATCGAAAAATTACGAGGAAGGGCGCCAGCCAGCCTTACTTATTTCTACATAATAATATAAAAATATTTTGTGGGAAATATACCCACGAGTTAGCTAGTAATATTTCATATTATTAATATTATTATTATTATTATTATTATTATTATTATTATTATTATCAACAGCGTATTTTCATTACGTGTGCATGTTTGACATGAAAGCAAAAAGAAAATTCATCATTCGTACAAAGAATAAAAGTAGCCAGTTACTTTAACTGTGAAGGACGGCGAAAAATACAAAAATAGTGACAATCTGTAGCAAAAAGAAACAATATTTTTTCTCAAATGGATAAAAAATCAAGCCAAGGTAGATTCGAACTCTCATGGACGGCGCGAGAAGCCAGAGCTTTCTCTACTTTTTTTAACTGACTCACCGAACGTGTTTCAGTAACTTACTTATTGCTAATTTTACTTGCTTCACTCGTTTAACTTGCGTTTTCTAATAACTTATAACGACAGGGACACGAACATAGAAACATCGAGGACAGTTAAAAATCCTAAAGTATCTCCCGCCGGGAATCGAACCAGGAACGCCATACACCAAAGGCGCACGTGCTAGCCACTAGACCAGCAGGGAGGGCACCGCTCACCCCTTGTGTCGTTAAAGGTTACATTCGCTGTATTGCCAGCTATCACTTCTGTGGGTTGTATACTATGATCACATGTTCATTCTTTGCTGGAAGAGTTAAACCTACATTCTATGCAATGCATGAGGTATTTAGACCTACATGCTCTTCATATAATGTAATAAAAGGTTCATGCTGGGAATAAGAAAAAGAACATTCCTTGGACAAAACGGAAACTATTGGCGTCAAAAATATGTATCTACGAGGCTCGCGCAGTAGTATAATTCAGAATAGTTACTATTTAGTTCAGTAAACGAAGAAAGGGGTGTAAAAAGCAAAGATGTCGCGTGAACGAGATCGACCACAGTTGACAGAGGCGGAAGCAGATGTGTAGTAATAAAATAACTTGGTTAAATTAATAATTCGTTCTGTATCCTATAGTAGATCGTATCACAACTTTATGGAAGAGCAGAGAAAGACTTACTAACGCTATCATATAGTAAGCTTTACTAACACGATCATATAGATACAAATGGATGTAACTGTGAATACTACAACTTGGATATAAAGAAAGTCGTTTAGGTATGACGAAGCGAAGTAGCTGAAGTGGTAGAGCATTGGTGCCTTCGGGAGGTCGTGGGTTCGATTTGCGCTGCCGATTATCCTGACTGGCGTTTTCCAGGGATTTCCTCAGTCCTTCCAGGCAAATGACGGGATGGTACGTACTAAAGAGGCCCTGCACGATACCTTCCCAAATCCTTTCCATTGTTATTGCTGTTGTTAGATATCCAGTGTGAAATGACCTCTGAGCTGTATCTGGTAATTGTTAGATAAACAAATAAAAATATTCAGTGGTTTGCAGGGTTGTGTAAGACACAGAAATGGAAAACACATTACAATTCTTCATACCTCAGCTTCCAGTAGCTAGATACTTGCAATTTCTGGTTAGATATAGAAAGTGCTGTCGGATTTTAATACATGACGTATTGCAGGATACAAAATGCTTTGCATTACTTGTTTGTTTGTAGAAAGCTACTAGCTTAGTGTTCTGAAAGGATGTGTATAAACTAGGGATGGCCAATTCTCGAAATTTTACTTTCTGGATTCCCGAAAGTAAAACCAGAGAAATTCCGGAACTCGGAAAATTCCGATTTGAAATAATACCGGAATTCGGAAAAATCCGGTATTTAGAAATTTCTGATTTCCTCAACATTCCTGAATTCGAAAAAGTCGGAGTTTTTCGAAATTCGGAGTTTTTCTCAATTCCGGAATTTTCTAAATTCCAGATTCTTTCCGAGTTCCGTGATTCTTCTGAATTCGGGAGTTTAACTGATTTCAATAAGTTTCCGAATTCCGGAAAGTGAAAGTTCTGCTTCCGAAAATGAATTTACTTTGGTTAATATGAATCGTGGATTAATTAAGTCGTTGACGAGGTAATGGCGACTCCTTTGAAAGAAATGGAGAGTATGAGAATTCAATCTGTCATATCTGTAGTTTCGTGTGGAGAAAAAGAAACTTGTGAACCAGCGGTTTAAGTACAACTCAAGTTATTAATGTAAACTTTGATGACATCATAAAAGAAATACAAAAGACATTTTAAATCGAAGAAATATAATATACAAGTTTGTAAGCGGAGACAAAGAAGCCTAACGTAATCAGACTAAAGAGAACTCGTTTATCCCGTAGCGATCGCGGTTTAGTGGTTAAGGTGATTGTGCAAATCCACGTCATACAAATATTTTTACTTTAAGTTTTTGATTGCAATTGATCGGCGATAACTAACGTTTTATTATATTAAGATATTTGAATAGTCGCATGTTTCAATACTTGAACTATCAAATCTTCAGAATAATAATAATAATAATTATTATTATTATTATATCGTAGATGATTTCAAGCCAGGATCTAATTATCGTTCAGGTCATACCATTAAAAGCAGATACGTGAGATATGGAAAATATTTTGATTTTCTTTAATGTTGCCCACTAGAAGAGGAATTTCTCATCTCATTTCTAAAGCAAACAAAATAACGAGATTTAACATTTTACAGTAGAGGCGGGTCACGGTTAACTCAAATTATCGTCTCGCTTGGGGGATGAGTATCGAGACGAGAGGAAAAATATCGTAAACATGTCTTGTCTTGTCTAGATTCTCGAAATAAGGTATGCCCATTCTTTAAGTAAAAATTGCTCTGTAGACTGAATCTCTAGGCTATTTTGCTTCTTTGTATTTCAGAGCTCATTGAATTATGGTCTGTGTAGGTATTTTTGTAGCAAAGCTTTTATAAATACTTCTCCATATCCTAAAAAATGTTTATTATATTCCTTAATGTTGCGTGATATTGAGTTATTTTTATTACGGTTGTTTTCCTTAAAACATACAGAAGAATACTTTCTACATGAAACTTTAGTGAAACGCTCTAGTTTAAAATTTTGGTAGTTGCAGAGATGTGTCTTTGAGGAACAGAACCCTTTCCCTGAAGTCTCTACTTTTAAGTAAGTTTTGCCAAATTTTAGGGCAATTTAAAGGGTTTCGATATTATTATTATTATTATTATTATTATTATTATTATTATTATTATTATTATTCTGAACATTGTGCTGAACAAACAACGTGTGTGTAGGTTTTCTCCGGGTTGCGCTTCCTCCCACTTTCTTTATTCCAATTTTTTTTTCATTCTCATCATCGACGTCTTCTGTAGCATAGCCGGCATAACCATTACTTGAAAGCAAATTTTCTTAGGTCTCCTTAGAGTTCAGTAGCCCTATGTTGTACATGAAATTTGATGGAAATATTCCTTTTAATATTTAGCTAGTTCTAGGGACGTATGCAGAGGGTATGTCCTAATGATCCTGACACTTTTCTCCTAAAGTAAAAAAAATGGGCAACGTGGATTCGTACAAGCACCTTGACCACTGAACCGCGAGAGCTACGCGGTAAACGATTCGACTTTAGTATGGTTACATTATGTTTCTGTGCTTCCGCTTGCAAATTTGTATGTTATATTTCTTCGATTGAAAACGTCTTTCGTATTTCTTTTGTGAGTAATCTTCGGCAAACTTTATAGTAATAACTTGTATTGTTCTTAAACCTTTGGTTCACAAGTTGTTTTTTTTCTCAACATGAATCCACAGAAAGACAAATTTTATTTTCATACTTTGCATTTGTTTCAAAGCAGTTTCCATTACGTGGTCAAAGACTTATGTCCGCCACGTTACAGATTAACCAAGAGAAATTCATTTTCCGGAAGCGGAAGTTTCACTTTTTGGATTTCGCAAAATTATAAACTTCGGTAAAATTCCGAAATTCAGACAAAATCCGGAACTCGGAAAGAATCCGGAACTCGGAAAGAATCCGGAATTTAGGAAATTCCGAAATTCCGAAAAATCTAGGAATTCCGAAAAATTCTGGATTTCTCCGAATTTCGGAATGCTTACAAAATGAGAAATTTCTAAATTCTGGATATTTTCTGAATTCCGGAATTTTTTTTTCAAAATCGAATATTTCCGAATTCCGGAAGTTTGCGAATTCCAGAATTTGTCCAGTTTTACTTTCCCCAGTTCAGAAAGTAAAAATTTCGGAATTGGCCATCTCTAGTTTATACACATCCTTTCAGAACACTAAGCTAGTAGCTGTCTACAAACAAACAAGTAATGCAAAGCATTTTGTATCCAGCAATACGTCATGTATTAAAATCCGACAGCACTTTCTGTATCTAACCAGAAATTGCAAGTATCTAGCTACTGGAAGCTGAGGTATGAAGAATGGTATTGTGTCTTATGCAACCCTGCAAAGCACTGAATATCTAAGAGGCTTTCGTTAAACCCAAGTTGTAGTACACACAGTTACATCCATTTGTGTCTATATGATCGTGTTAGTAAAGTCTACTAATGATAGCGTTAGTAAGTCTTTCACTGTTCTCCCGTAAAGTTGTGATACCATCTACTATAAGATACAGGACGAATTATCAAGTTAACCAATTTGTTGTATTACTACACATCTGCTTCCGCCTCTGTCAACTGTGGTCGATCTCGTTGACGCGACATATCATCTTTCTATACTCCTTTCTTTGTTTACTGAACTAAACAGTAACTATTCTGAAATATATTACTGCGCGTGCCTCTTAGATAATTTTTTTTATACCAATATTTTCCGTTTTGTCCAAGGAATGTTCTTTTTCTTATTCCTAGCATGATCCTTTTATTACATTGTATGAAGAACATGTAGGTCTAAATACCTCATGTACTACATAGAATGTAGGTTTAGCTCTTCCAGTAAAGAATGAACATGTGATCATAGTATACAACCTACAGAAGTGATAGCTGGCAATACAGTGATTGTAATCCCTAACGACACAGGGGATGAGCGATGCCCTACCCGTTGTTCTAGTCTCTAGCACGTGCGCCTTTGGTGTATGGTGTTCCTGGTTCGATTCCCGGCGGGAGATACTTTATATTTTTTAACTGTCCTCGATGTTTCTGTGTTCGTGTCTCTTTCGTTATAAGTTATTAGAAAAAGCAAGTTAAACGAGTGAAGCAAGTAAAATTAGCAATAAGTAAATTACTGAAAGAGGTTCAGTGAGTCTTTTTTAAAAAAGAAGACATAGCTCTGGCTTTCCGCGCCGTCCATGCGAGTTCGAATTTACCTTGGCTTTTTTTTTATCCATTTGAGATAAAGTATTGTATCTTTTCGCTACAGGTACTCACTATTTTCGTATTTTTCGTCGTCCTTCACAGTTAAAGTAACTGGCTATTTTTATTTTTTCTACGAATGATGGATCTTCTCTTTGGTTTCATGTCAAACATGCACACGTAATGCAAAGACGCTGATGATAATAATTATAATAATAATATGAAATATTATTAGCTAACTCGTGTGTGTATTTCGCACAATATAATTGTATATTATTATGTGGAAATAAGTAAGGCTGGCTTGCGCCCCTCCTCCTAATTTTTTGATGCGCCTCATGTGTCCACGGTGTCAAACGTTGTTACCATCCCACTATCACCTCCTGTTCTCTCGATATAAGTTATCGAAATTTTTCTTAAGAGGGCTCTTTCCTGGCCCCATGATTCCCATCACAATGAATATTCTTTCATTTTTCATAGAAATCGCTTATTTTTCTGAGTACTATGAGTTTATACTGTCCAACGTTGCTCCCATCACTCTACCATACCCGGTCTCTGGACACAAATTGGTAATACTTTTTTTGTAAGGGAGATATAGCGTTACAATCATTATTGATTTGGTGAGTTTGATGAAGAATTAAGGAAGATATTGCCTTACCATAAACAACACCTATTATTATTATTATTATTATTATTATTATTATTATTATTATTATTATTATTATTATTATTATTATTATTATTATTATTATTATTATTTTATTTCCATTAATATTGCCTACCTTTATTTGCAATGCAATGTGTTACAAAAAAGCAAATCAAATAACGCTCCTCGCTATTCACTCTCCCGAACTCGAAATACATAATTTACGGTTATCTGTGTTCGGTGAAAGAACATTATTTATATTATTCTTTCAAATAACATGTTTCACTAGTTACTTCACTTCCAATGTGTAACGTCATATCATCACTAACAATCACCTTGCTCCGATAGAAAAAATATCCCCCCTGCTGCAAAATAACGCCTGACTGTAGCGAAAGGGCGTCAACCTTGTTTAGACGATTAATGGGGTGCATTATTTCAATAAAAGAGAATAAGTCCCTGCATACAAATATTTCAGTAAAAGAGGAAAACATACTCAAACATTGTGAATACCTATTTATGGGCGAAATTTGGATCCCTTGAAACTTTTTAAGAGATTGAAGGACCGCCATTTTGAACATTTTCGTCTGATCATTCTGGTTAACGAACTCACTCAAGATATTTTAAGAATCAATGTTTGTGCCAAGTTTGTCTCAATCCGCTGAAAGTTAGGGTAGTTATGGCATTCACAAATAGTGTTATATATATATATATATAGATAGATAAATAGACACACAGAGGGAGAGAGAAAAAGTGTTTTTCTCCCGTCTGCTTTCTCTAACCTGTGCTGCGTCAGAGCTAAACCGGTCGTCTTTGCAAAACGTATTGACCAGCCTAACCTAAACACAAGCATCTAACTAGCTAACATAGAAACGTGGTCGAGTGGTTTAAGGCATGTAGAGCTGGTATTTTTATTAACCATGAGTATGGGTTCGAACCCTTTCTTTTTTTTGCAGCTATGTCGTAACGTTTAACTTTTGTTCTTTACTAATTGCGAATGGCGTTCACATTTAAAATAAGATGAATTTTGTTGGCGTTTGTTCGGATATTCTTCTCTTTCTAAATGAAGACAAAAATAAAAGCAATACGCAAAGACAAAAATTATTACCAATACTAAATATTACCAATACCAATACTAAATATTACCAATATTACCAATAATTGCTACGAAAGACTAAATACAACCTCTTTATCATCTTTCATACTCTGTATGAATTATGAACAAACATATTTAAAAATGTCCTTGCCGGGGATTCCAACTGGCGTCCTTTGCATTTGTAAGACAGCACCTTAACCACTACACCAAGATAATTGCGTGCTGAGCATTTATTTACCAGCATATTTCTTGTATTTGTGTATTATGTTCCCACTTCGACAAATTTTACTCTTTTTTATCCGTTTAGCAGCTGTTTCTGGCTTTTTCTTTCGGTGTCGTCCTTTATTTACAGTATTCTCTATTTGTATTCACAGTTTGTGCTTCTTTACAATGTCCTATTCAGATTATACTTTTCTTCTTGCCCCTCAGTAAACGTTTGATTCATTTAATTCTCATACTATCCACGGATGGAGCGCAGGAATGCCAGACTCGAAAAATAGGTGTACATTTACTTTCCTGACAGACTATACAGAATGAATGATATCATGACACACTTACAAAGTGATCTTATTTAACCTTAGATATACAAAGGAAAAATCAATTTTTTAAAACTTTCATTTTGTTTTCGAGTATAAACCATTTCGTAAAATCTTTGAGTGCTTTATATTATTCGTGTCAAAATTAAACTTCAGTTTTGCCAGTTTTCAGTTTTAATATCTCTACTAAAACCTTATGAAAAAATATCATGTAGTAATTGGAGATTCGGCTCGTTTCTTTCTTTGAGAAAATTTCTTCTTTCCTTAAAACCACCGTATTTTCCTTTTTCATTTTTAAGTAAGTATTATTAGTAGTATGTCATTTAAAATTTAAGGCTAAAAAGAATATTTTCCGTTTTTCTATAATTGATGTTCAGTTTCTTCGAAAAATGTAGTTTATACAACAAAAGGACAATTTAAGAAAGTAAGAATGAGAGGTAGAGTATGTGAAATTTTAATTTGTGAAAACTATTGCATCAATATAAATGGAATCACATGTTTCGAATAAGACAATGAATTAAAAGGTATATATTTCAGTAGTTATATATACCTTTTAATATAAATCTAAATACATAAATCTAAATACATACATGTATGCTGTTGCTTCTCTCGAGCAAACTGAATTGTAAATGTGTGTGTGTGTGCACAAACCTTCTGTGTTAGGTTGTATAAATACAGGCGGCAAAATGCTAAATTCGTTATTTTTTATCCGATTTTAATAATTCAAACGGCATTTAAAAGAGTATGTATCAGAGTTTAAAATGCAATTGTTCATTATTGTTAAATGTTGTTAGATTTAGTAATTTTTTTGTTTTTGTAACTAGATTTAGTGATTTTTTGTAACCAGATTTAATGATTTTTGAAGTCAAAACCGGTTATAACCAGATTTTTGTAACCAGATTTAGTGATTTTTGAAGTCAAAACCGGTTATAACCAGATTTAGTGATTTTCTTTGTTTTTGTAAGTAGATTTAATGATTTTATGTTTTTGTAACTAGATTTAGTGATTTTTTGTAACTAGATTTAGTGATTTTTGTAACTAAATTTAGTGATAGAATGCATTAGAAGTTATTATGAGTAAGATAGAAGTTATTTGAGATGTGATAGAAGTTATTTGGGGGATAAAAAGTGTTTAAAATTATTAGGGGGTAGATTAGAAGATATTTGGAAGCAGGGGTGTGCTATGTTATTGAGGGGTGGGGGTGAAAATGCGCTAGAACATACATTTATCCCCTACTTATATATATATATTCCTATGTATGTATGTATATAGGTAGCATATATTTGTTTTTACTTTATCTATATTGTATGATTAATTGGTAATCAAATATGCTGGCAGTAGCAATGTATTTTCTCAGATATAAAATTCGTTTAGTGTATAAATTTTTAATTTCCTGCTTCCTTGTGTTTATTTGAGTCAAATTTCATATCTATCCAAAAATCGGAGATTATTCTAGAACTTTTAAACTCATAAGTCTTCTAAGTAAAAAAGCAATTATATATTGCAATAAGCAAATATTTTGACAACTAAGCACTAAATTTGAAATTTTCATGTGTGAGAAATATTACACTTTTAATTATTGCCTCATACCTTGAACTTTCATGGGTTCCTTACAAAGATTAGTGCTTCACCACGCTCAACTACCGTTGGCACTAGTATGTTTTGCTGCTAGAAACTATACAAGAATGAAGGGAAAATGCAATTCTCTCTGTACCGATCTGAGGAAATAGCCATGGATCTGGGCTCACGTTTTTGTTCTTTGTCTCTGAAAGGGTTTATAGATTTTTATGAACAAAATTTTACCCTGTTAATGTATCACCTGTATCTATGATGAATGACTACAAATATTTTCACAATATTATAATAGTTATAGTGATTTACTGTAACACAATATATTAAGAAAATTTTACCATACCACTACTTAGGAAAAGTTATTTTGCTAATTTAACCGCGTATTTGACAAAATACCTATTGTTTGAAAGCAGAAACAAACTAAAAGCTTATCGCCTAATTTTTCTTGCCTAAAGTAAACGAATTATTTGGTGAAAACGTTTTTTGATAATTTTCTCGGTAACTCATATAAGAAATAGATTACAGGAGCAAAGTAATATTTAACCGGCTACTCGGTTATTAGTTTCCAAAGGGTTACGATAACGAAAACTTGGCTACTTAAACCTTCAGTTGGGAGGCGAAAAGTATCTGTATTAATTTTGTTTTTTCTTCATTCAATTTTTCTTTGTTTTCACCTCCTTCCTCTCTATATATACCACCAGCCTTCAGTTTCTAAATACAACTATTAAATTAGGAGACTTCGCTACCACTGTAAGAATAGTGAAGGTATTATAGGCGTTATTGTTGTAATGACAACTTCTTCGGTTCAGATTACTTTACTGAACACTAATACTTTTAAATTTAATTTTGTCTTTACAATGTGATGGATAAATTCCCTTTGCTCATTTTTTTCAATCTGGAAATGAGACACAAGAATCATTCACATATTACTAGTACCTGAGAGAAAGAGAGAGAATGGAGATAGATGTTATTGAATTATTATCAGGAATAGTAATATTGGGTAATTATCAGGAACCATTTTCATATTTGAATATGTGTTTGTGTATTGTTCATTACCAAATCACAGCATCTGCCTAGAATATAGCAAATGATAGTGAATGATATATTACAGCGTTCAACAAGAGAGCTTGTGTTAATTTAATGCCGTTAAGGCTTCTAGTCGAGACATGCTTGTATTATTAAATGGAGATTAAATTAGACAAACGCCTGTTAAACATAAGACATTATGTGCTTACAAATAATCTAATATATAAGTTTTTTTTCTTTGTACTCTTTGCAACATATTTTTAAATTTTCTTGCGGTGCAATGGTTGTCACAAATTAAAATTTCATATGCTGAACATCTCGTTTTTAGTTTCTTATTTTGCCCTTTTTTGTATCAATAACATTTTTCGAAAACTCTGAACACCAATTATAGTACAACGGAAAATATTCTTGTTAGCTTTAATATGCTAATGAAATAATAGTAATAATAATAATAATATTAATAGTAATAATAATAATAATAATAATAATAATAATAATAATAATAATAATAATAATATTTATTTAAAAATGAAAATGAAAAAAAGACGGTGTCTTTGATCAGATAAGGAATTTTCTCAAAAGAAAGACAGGAGCCGAATTACCAATCACAACGTCATATTATTTTCATAAAGTTTCAGTTTCAGTTTCACTGAAAACTTTCAAAAGTGAAGGTTTATGTTGATACGAATAATGTAAAAGATTCAAATGTTTTATAAACTATAGTACGCTGTAAAACAAAATAAAAGTTTAAACAATATACATTTTTTTTTTGGTATGTCTAAGGTTAAATAAGATCATTTTGTAACTGTCTCATGATATCACCTGTGTTTGGTATGAATTCTCGTAGTTCCTATTTTCAAATATTCTTGATCGGCCACTTCTATTTCTACCTCAAAATTCTCCATTTTCTCTAGAATTACTTCTATGAAGGAAACGTTCGTTTTGTAATGTATTACTAAAATTTCTCTATTGGTACTTATGTCTGTTGCCATTACTCCTAAATTCTTATATCTGTCTCTAACCGAGTTCTGCTTAGACTTATGCTGCTTTTTCGTATCTCCTGTCTGATTGCCTCTTATTGAAACTTTCAATTCCTTTCTCAACACTTTTTCCGCCCTAGACATTTGATCCCTCGAATTATGTTCCGTTTTTTTAATTTGTTTCCATTTTCTTACTACATGTATTTCTCTCTTATTCTTTCACCACTGTTTGTGCCTTTTTATTTATGACTCATTCCTCAACTTCACTATCACTATCTGATGAATGTATATTCACTACAATCCAATTTCTAACTTTATGAATGAGATCCTGCACCGACTCTACCATTCAATTATTTTCTTTTTTTTTCTTGTCTCTTACACTTGTTTTCTTTCATTTTCATCAATTCTTTCATAAATTCCTTTAGAGTCCTAAACGAATTTGTTCCTATTCTGTCTAAGTAATATGGTAATAATCCTGAAGCTATGAATCCTACTTTCTTCTTATCTGTCATCTCACTATCAAATTTATCAGCCAACGCTAACATATCATACACGAAACTAACAACTGGCTCTTACTCATCTCGTAACTTTTCTTCCATATCAAAATTAAAGTTTGAATTACGAAACTATTCTATTATTTCAATCTTGATTTCGTCATATTCATTTTCTCTACATTTCTCATTTTCAAAAATATTTAAATCCATTTCCTACCAACACCTGTAAATACTGCCGGCAAGAGGGCCTTCTTTCGATTTTCGTCATATTCATTAATCTCACATGCATCATCAAATTCTTCGAAAAACATAACTATGCCTCTACCTAACTTTAAATCAAAGTTTCTTTTTAATTTAGAAAGATCTGATCTGATTTCCAAGGTCTGAATTAATTTGCACCTGAAGTTTTTGTCCTTCCTGTACTTCATGTTATTTATTCTGTCGATTCTGATTCATATTTGCTTCTGCGTCTTAATTTGAAAATGTTTGTGTATGCGCCATTGTTCTAAATCTAAGCTTTGTTTCTTTTTCTTGAGAAAATACTTATTTCTTCCTAACTGCAGGAGGTGTCAATGTTTCTAAAATACTATCAAATGCTGAACCTAATATATTATTATCTTCATTACTTACAGCTTCTATAAATGATGTTGTGGCACTTTCTAAATTTTCTCCTGTTTCACCTTGATTTTATGTATTTAATGGGATTATATGTAAATATTCTTAATCTATTAGATCCTAGACAGTTTTACAGAAATGTATTAGCACTATTCACTAAGAATTGGTCCGCCTTAATTAATTCCAAATGTTACGTTATTTCATAACACAATTAATATTGTTATAATGGAAAAATTAGCAATCGCAGGGCAATAATTTTTTTCGATCCTTTCATCTCCAAAAATGGCATTAGAAATACTTTTAGAGTTGGACTACGAACGCCGCTAATTCCGTTTTTAATAAATGAAATTACAAATTGATACCACTGGCATTACACTTAATTCAACCCTAACGCTTAGACTCGAACTCCAGAATATTCTGTCCACCTCTCTTTGGTATGAATTAGGGGCGAGATGAACTACTTATTTTTTTATATCAATGGGAGTCAGCGATTATCATCCACATCCCGCCAAACTTACTAACTCCAAATCAGCCTAAGCCTTGTGATTCATTGTGTGATGTGTAAACGAAAACATGAATGCATTTGGTTCTAATAAGTTTGGTGTGATTCTAAATTCTTTAGAAATGTTTGAGAGAGTGTGTTTTCAAGTGTTTTGCCATGGAAAGTAACATTACGAAATGAGCAAGATTGATCTTATATTTCCAACTGATTCTGGATCGTCTTGCTGTCTTTTTCTTTTTTCGCCGGATAGGTAAAATTGGTGACTCCAAATCTGTGGTGATGAACCTGACCAAGGTGGTGTGCTTCTATCTTCCTCTTTTTGTCTTCTAGTTGTGATGGAGAATTGCCTATTGGTACCTGACTACAATATTGAACATAGACTAAATAACAGTTAGTATATGCCTCTGAATCAGTCTTAAAGATAACAATATGAGATGTACTGGCGGAGTTGCAACGAAAAGTCAACACATAATCATTAGAATCTTGAAGATGAAATTCTAAAGGCAAAAACCACACCTAACATAATTCTAGCAAAGATCGAGTAAAAAAACCACGAAATCTCTTAATCATAAAATTTTATATGACTTAACTCTTCTGCGTTTTCATTCTTTCTAGTCGTCCTGAATCGGGTTCTTTTATTATTATTTTAACATCATACGTTTGTCGCCTCATGGCTTGCTCAACTGGGAACGTAGGAAAATTTTCTTTATAGCTCGTGATTTTACCAAGCATTTCTTGAAAACATACAATAAATTACAAAGACAGTGTTTTCTTGCATTCTACAACATATCCATCCGTTTGCACTTACATGCTTTTTGAATCTAATGCCTTCGTATTGTTTTATTTTTTTAAATTTCAACGTCGTTGTTCCCCATGCATTGGCCTAATTGAACACTGGACGTTGTACTTTATAATATAAAACAATTTTTACCAACACCGAAATTCAAAGTGATAAAACAATATTAAACATTGTGTACATACCAAATAATGTGTTTTTCTCAATTGTTTATTCGCCTCAGAGGCAAAGATTTTATTTTATTTTTTGGGGTTAGCTACGCTGACACATTTTCAACAAAGCAGAGAATTTGTAGAATCTTCTTATCTTGTTCTCAACCCTGCCAACACCACTGCAAATATGATTGTCTAACGCTGACGGATGTGAAAATCGAAATGTGAATACACTTTTGTTCCCGTCTATACAAAGTTTGACATATTATTAGAACTAGTTCTTAAATTACCTATTTAACAACTAATTAGTCCCTACATGCAGAACCTTCGTTGTTTAATGTCACTAACATAGCATAGTACGGATCTATAGTTTCTTTCACTTCCTCACCATTCTTGCAGAGAACATGAAATGTATTAAGTAGCTGTCCATTATAACTATGACTGGGAGCTAGAAACAAGCACGAATTTAAAACTGACCTTGTGTGCCATAATCTTCGCTAATTTTAAATCGATAATATTCTACATATACAGAAGTGTGTTCTAAGATTTTGTTGTGGATAATGTTATTGAAATTCACCCTCTAGAGACAGAGTCTGAATATTGATTTAGAATTCAAATTTATTGACACCACGAAATTGTACTATTTCTCAAACAATTGTATGAATGTTTTCCGTGGGATAGTATCTTGCACCTTGCTGCTATCGGTGGTATGAAAATAATATATTAGACATTACTCCATATCGTATCGCCAGTAGCTTCCTATTTGCTGATGGGTTCAAACAGTATCCCTGGACATCGTTGCAAAAAGTGTATTTTTTTCATGCATTATACGAAAAACAAAGAGTGAAAGCAATAAAAACGAAACAGTTAAAATTAATACGATGTAAAGTACTTTGACTTTCTGGATAAATTACCCTGTATCGCTTTTATTGTAAGCATATATTGATGGCGTAATAGGTGAAAAACTTCACTCAAGATCATGGGGTCCAGAGATGAATTCCGGATGAAGACATATCTGTTATTTTCTTTAGAACAATAGAACATTTCTAACTATCCAGTGACTCTAGATAAGGAAATTTTGTAGAAACATATTTCACTATGGTATTCACAGTACCGCAAAGAAATATGATTTCTTGCAGACCAAACCGTGGTCAATAACTTAGTGATTAACGTTTTTTGGACTTTTTATGGAAAATGTCCAGTGTGTTCTCGTCAGCAAAGCACTACACTACGAAAACAGCCGATTTATTATTATTATTATTATTATTATATCGACAAACGAAAGGAAACAAGCCACTTAGTCGAAGCTATTGATAAGAACATAAGATATGGCAGATGATACTTAAGCTTACATATGAAGGTAATAATATCACTACACTTATGGATTGACATATAGAACTACTATTTTACGACAACAATAAATGTAGTGTAAATATTTGTTACCTGGCAGCAGTAATGAATTTTGTTTCGCCTTTCTTCGTCATAGATCGAGTTGATTTTTAGTTGATCATCCCTTTCAGTAACGAGGCTATATTAGATGGGACCTACCCACTACCCTGATTTCCCGCCGGGAATCGAACCAGGGTCTCCTTCTAGCTATGAAGGTGAGAAACACTACTTGAATCGAATCGATCTTGTGATTAGAGTTGTAAGTTCAATTACTATTTGTAATTGGTGTCTTTCCTTTAATGCTATTGAATCCTTGCGTATAGCGTTAAAACTAATGATAACTTATTGGCCAAATTATTAGTAAAATTTGAAGACTGAGGTAGTTTTGTAAATTCGGACGCGGATGGAACTACTAAGCCCATGTTTACATGGCTCTTGAATAAATTAATCAGTTTTTCTTCTCTGGTCATCGTCCCTCCTAGAGTATTCAAAAGCAAGGTAGTCTGAAGACTTTGTGGTCCACAGACCGATTCCCGCGCTCGCCGAACCATGTTTAATTCTTACGCACAGGTGGAAAAGGCATAAAACGAATCGAGGGACATGAAATGTAGATTTATGAAGAAATGCCGAACCAAGGTATGAGTCATTTCGTGACTTGTTGGAACAAAAAAATAGAGGAAAGATGTATTTTCCCTGTGTAGGATTCGAGTGTAAATAAAATAGGATACAACAATTTATACGTTATGTTGGAAAACAAGAAGATAATAAAATAAAATATAAAAATGCATGATAAAAAAGTCAAAAATGAATTATTTCTATGTGAGAAATAGTTTTTCTGTCACGTTCAAAAGCAGCAACAGAAAATAACGAAATAAACTAACACATCTCTTTTTGAAATATTGAGGCAATAATTACTAAACTACTAAAACATAATAACAACACATGAATGGAAAATATGTAAAAGAAGTTTTCTATATAAAAACAACAAGATATATTATTTCCCTCTTACTATAATTTCTAGTGGAGTTTATGATAATAAACATAACAAATAATTTAATTTCCATGAGAGCTTCAAGACAAACAAGATAAATAAGACAAAGGAATGAATTAAAATTTTCACATTCGAGTGTAATGACAAAATATACTTTAACTCCCCACAGTTTAGTTGGCTAGGGTACATAGACGATTATGTATGATGTGGATATCTTATGACAGAATTTGTGGAATATATAATGTGGGAAGTAACAGGAGAACATCGAGAACACCCAGGAGCACGGAGTTGTACACAACAATCTCACACTCCTCTCGACGTATTTTTGTTTCTTGAACCACAGAACCCCAAAATCAGAAGATTTGAGAGGACACTCTGTAGAGATAAATCCAGGTTGATCATCGAATTATTCCGTCATCAGTCTTGACGCATAAAGAACATTATGGTCGTGGTTAAAAATGAATTCGTCCTGTTCCGGGAAATGACTTTGAAGGTATTGCAGTAGCATGTTATCTAATAATTGGTTTACAGTAGGTGGCGCTGGTCATACTCCCGGGAATAGGCACGAGCTCACCAGGATCCGTACCTGTCATATAACCCCAAAATAGAGCTGGGAGACGGCTAGAGTTCGAAGTTCAAACTAAGTGCAACATGCGGCCGGTATAACATTATCCTTTCTTGTTGGTCGGAACGAAATATCTTCTCGTCGGGCCAGATGATTAGGCTCCAATACGCTTGAAGAGCATTCACGTGCAACTAATCCCATTTCAGAGCTCTTATCTTGTGTTCTTCTGTTCGGATAGTTTTGTTTGCGGAACGTGCATGGTTTATTCCAGCAGACATTAGGCTTTGTGTTATTGGTTCGTGCAAAGAACCTTATTCTACAGCTTTATCCCTGAAAATTGATCGATGATGCAGAGGTTGATTTCGAACCTGTTGCACCACAATAAGGTCTGCATTTTGTTGCAGATGTTGCTCGTGGCCGGCCTCGTCGATATCTTGTCTTTACCCAATTACTATCTTCTTTCTTTGCATAAAGATTCAGCCACTTACGAACTCTTTCAGGTTCACAACCAAGATCTGGAGCAATGTGCTACAATGTCTCACCATTTGCTGTGCGACCGATAATTTCGTCTCATTGACGAGCGCTCAGTTCTACTTAGCCCGGTTATCGTGGCATGTATTTTTAAATGTC
The DNA here is from genome assembly GCF_964235325.1 of Thermobia domestica. NCBI lineage: Eukaryota > Metazoa > Arthropoda > Insecta > Zygentoma > Lepismatidae > Thermobia > Thermobia domestica. Next base: position 103,412,503 of record NC_137458.1, read on the forward strand.
TTGCTGTGAGTATGCAACAGAAACTATCTACACATGGACTTTACGATAATGCTATCTGCAAGTTTAAGCGTATGTTTTTGTATTGCATAAAGCAAATAACTAAATAAATAATATCACGGCATAAATATATTTTATTATCTTTATCGCATATGCGAATGCTACTAAGTTTACTTTCATCTGTTGGTTTAGGTTAGTAAAAGCAAATTTCGCTCACTTATTAAACTTAACGCCTGGTTTATTGTTTGTTTCCAGTTATGGAGATACGAAAAATAAATAAATTACTGTCTTAGGTTTCTTTCACTCCACCAAAACTCTTTAGGTTCCTATCCAGAATATTTCATTCAGTCTGTAGTATCCATTCTGACTCTCTCTAACCAAATAAATAAGTAGTATTGGATGATATGCGTATTAGAGAAAAGAGAACGAGTGCTGCCGTTTCATATCAGAACCTCATTATAAACTATATTAAGGCATGTACACTCCTTTTCACTCCTATGAATCATTATTAGCTATAGGAGTGCTCCCATAAATCCAAACCTCAGAAATTGCAACACTGAAGAGCAATTGCGTTACTTGTGAAAGGTACATACCACATATCAGGTTTAAGTCAAGGTCCGTCGACCCTACTGTTCCTTTCCTCTTTTAAGGTTGCGTCATAACTACCCTTCTTTGAAAACCGAAGATGCAGTAAAATTGTGACGTCACGGCGGGAGGAGAAACAGCTTTCGCCCAAGGTCCTTGTCATTCATCCTTGCATTTGTTTCTTTGGTTTTTCCAGAAAAGTGAGTGATTCTTGCTTTCCTGTATTAAGAAAACATTAATTACTGTAGTGCTCGTGTTAGCCTATAAGCATGTCGAATTGTACACTAAGTACTTGTCGTAATTATTGTAGGAATACTACGGGTTCCAAAGTTATATATCATGTATTTCCCTGGGATTTTTTGCGGAATGTTTGGCAAAAGAAATGCTGTTGGAAAGACATCTTTAAAGTTGAAAACGCCAGGGTCTATTCCGATCATTTTATTCCTGAAGCTTATGGACATAATTTAAAATGTGAGCTTCTAAATATTCTACTCAAGAAAAAGTTTAAACAATATGTGCCTTCACTAAACTTACCATTACCATACGGAACCGTGTTGATGTAAAAATGAAAGAATTAAATGTACGGAAGTTAGGTGTTTAAAGAAAAAACAAATCAGACATTGGGGTGCAGCCAGATGAGGTAACTATTGTGACTGGAACAAAAAATAACACTTTGTTAATGTTATTTCCCGTTTGTTCTGTAGAGGGTGAGGATCACAAACCAAAAGAAGAGCTCTCCTTTTTGCGTAAAGAGAACGGAAAACTGAAGTCTAACAGTAGGTACAAAGCCAAAATAATATGTTTACCAACGAAGTTAAAAGAATTTAAAGCAAATATATTAAAGAATTAATTTCAAAGCCAGTTCTAAAATATAATATTGTGATCGTTTCAATAAAGTGGTTAATAACCGGATGATGATATATTACGAAAACGTTTTACACTAGACCAAGTAAATATGCTAATAAATCGCAAGAAAAAACTAAGATGGATTGATTAAGATATCATTCGTGCATTACCACAACACGCCTCATTGTTAAATTATACAATCATCTGCTGTTACAAGTTCGAATCCCCGTACTCAATATGTCAAAATGTCGACGTTGAATGCAAAAATAACCGTTTTTTCCTGGTATTCTTACTCCAGTTTTGAAAATGTTGACTTAGCAAGGGCGCTACTTAAAGAGTGTGGAAAAATTTTCAGTGTTCATATTTGATGAATGTTAATAGGGGCATATGCTATGACCAAGAGGTTTCTTTATTTTAAAAACCACACAGAAATGTCCAGGTGGCATTGATTCGAGGCTTAATAGATGTGTGGAAACAGCCAGTGCATTATGATTTCGATAAGACTATGAAAAGTAAAAAATTACTCTTCGAAATCATATCTAAAGTTGAAGTCTCAGGATTCAAGATAGTTGCGATTCTTTCGAAGTTCAATGGTGGCAATATGAGGCTACGTGGTCGTCTCGTTGTACCTTCTTGCAGGTGGATGGAAGCAATAAAATAGTATGAAGTTATATTTCGAACATTTCACAAAAAACTGTGAATCAAATAAAAGAAAAAGAATGTGATTGGCAGACCGTTTCATGTCCTAAGAAAGACACTTCGATCTTGAAACAATCCGGCACGGCTAAAACATACTTCAGAATTCGGTTTTTGAATAGGAAAACACAGAAACTTCGCAGGAGGAATGTTCTTTAAGATAGTGGATGTAAAGCTATTTTTCAAGTGCTACTCAATGCTATAGTGAGTACATATTGTATCTGTATTAGTCTTTATTTTTATTGCATTTAAAAATTTGTTTTCCTTTGCAAATCGCTACGGCGGAACTTAGGCTTAGCACACGATATTTGTCCCTGCTTCACCGCGGTGACGTCACACTACAGCTGGAGAAAGTGGCTACGCAGAAACAGGGAGTTATGAAGGAACCTGTAAAAGCGTGGAACAGTAGGGTAGACGGACCTTGGGTTTAAGTGAACCTAAAATACGGAGAAAGTGCACTAATACTTGACAAAAGTGTGTACTATACTTACTATAGCAAACTAAGAAATGTTTTCATATGTGATTGGTTCAATATGGAAGAAAGGGAATGGGTGGATAAGTATAGTGAAACAGCAAAAATGAATCTTAGATGACAAATGGGTGGTAAGTAGGTACACCAAAGATACATAACGTTCACTTTCCAAGCCTCAATTATAATTGGTTCATGAGGAATGGTGCAAAATCAGAAAAATTGGGTTTAATTTATTTCCCAGTAATGGCTCAATCGATTTTGTTTAAACTTACTAGTGATTCAATACTATGTGTTTATGCGGATACTAAGAGTCAAAAAGGACACTACACACTGAGTAAAGTATTCTGGAGAGTTGCCTAATGCGTTTCGGTGGAATAAAACAAATATTAGACAGTAAGTCAAATTAATATTAGTACACTCCCTGTTCACTTATGTCCACTTATGTCCACTAGAAAGTATGTTTAGTACACTTATGTTTAGTATAACATCCCTGTAATTGACTGGTCTGCACAGAGTGCTGATTGGAATCCTGTAGAATACCTATGGGATGTTTTGGAACGCGGACTTCGTGCCAGGCCTCACCGGCCAACACCGATGCCACTCCTCAGTTCAGCACTCCGTGAAGAATGGGCTACCATTCCCCAAGAAACTTTCCAGCACCTGATTGAAAGTATACCTGCGGGAATGAAAGCTGTAATTAAGGCTAAGGATGGGCCAACACCATATTGAATTCCAGCAGTAGCGATGGAAGGCGCCACTAACTTGTAAGTCATTTTCAGCAAGGTTTCCGGATACTTTTGATCACATACCTTATCTCCATAACTGGGAAGAAACCATAAACCGGACGTTAAGTTAAAACAGAGAGCAAAATGTGCTTTTACTAAGCTAAACTAACAGATAAGAGTAAATTTAATAGAACGCGTAAATACGATAAAGCAAACAAATCAAAATGTATTTATTTCCTGATATTATTTATTTATTTACTCTCTTGTTTATTTATTTACTTACATATCTTCTTTACTTAGCCAGCACAATTGTGGGGATCTAAAGTAAAGTTTGCTATTGTAGTCACAAGTTAAAATTTTATTTCTTTCATTTTTCTATTTATCTTGTATATTTTGAAGATCTTAAGAAAATGAAATTCTTTGTTATGCTTATTATTGTAAATTCCACTAGCAATTCTCGTAACAGTGAAGTTATATCTTTTGTTGTATTTTCATGTATTTTCCATTCATGTGTTGCTATTACATTTTAAGAGTTGAGTGACTATTGCCTAAATATGTCAAAGAAGATGTTTTAGTTTATTTCATTTTTCTACTAAAGGCGAGAGAAAAATTATATCTCATGCCATACACATTTAAAGGTGTTACATTCGTTTAATGCATTGTTATATTTTAATCCTCATTCTAAGAAGAGTGAGCGCCATGTTCTGTTTTTCCAACAGATCATACCTATTCTAATTTCTCATTATATTTTCCTCTATTCCCAGAGAGAGACAACACATCTTTCCTTCATTTTGAAATTTCTTTAAAGAAGTCGCGTTAGGACCTATACCTTTGGTTCAGTCTTACTTGTTATCTCCAGACTTAATCTGCCTCGATTCGTTTTTTGCCTTTTCTACTTGCGCTCAAGAAATAAAAGCGGATCGGTGGGCGCGGGAATGGATCCACTGGAAACAAAATGTTCTTAATACCTTGCTACCGAATAGTCTACGATAAACATTGTCCACAGTAGAAAAATGCATTTATTGGTTCAAGATATACGCACATTACTCTGACCTGGTTAGTTCGATCCGTGTTTGAACTTACAAACAGACGCATCCTTCAATAAGTTATCGCCAATAAGTTATTGCTTTTAATGCTACATGCAAGATGCATAAAGCATTAAAGGAACTTGACAAATTATCAATATTTATCGAACTTACAATTCCAGTTATAAGAACAATTCTATTCAAGGTATCACCTCACGTTCCTATCCCTAAGAAGACCTGGCTTCGACTGTTGGAGGGAACTCACGTTATTCAGATTAATCAGTAAGCCCCGTTTCATATAACCTAACTGCAGAAATGGACGACAAACTCAAAATCAACTGAATCTATCTGGAACAAGAGCGAAACAAAGTTTATTACCGCTACCTGCTAATAAATGTTTAAACTTTATTTCTTGTTTTCCTAAAATAATAGTTCTGTAAATCAATGCATAAATGTAGTAATATTATTATGTTCATGTGTAAATATGAGATTTATCTGACATAAAATATGTCTCATATTCCTACCAAAGTTTCGACTATGTGGGTTTCTCTTTCCTCCTTTTGTCGATATAATAATAATAATAATAATAATAATAATAATAATAATAATAATAATAATAATAATAATAATAATAATAATAAATAGAATATTTTCGACAAAAGCCTGTGGCATTAAGATCTTTGCTGACGAGAACACACTGGATGTTGTTTAAAAAATACCAAAGAAATAGTCACTAAGTTATTGACCACGGTTTGATCTGCTAGAAATGAAAATGTTTCTTCGCGATAATACCAAAGTGAAATGTTTATACACAGTTTCCATTTCTCTTACGACTGGATAACTAAGAAAAATCATATTGATTTAATTGAAACAAAATATATGTGTTCAGCAGGAATCGATCTGATGACCCGTGAGCTTAACTCCGAGTTGTTATCTATTACGCTATCAAGACCTGCTTACAAGAAACACGATACTTTGAGTGATTTGTCGAGAGAGTCAAAGCACTTTCCATCGTATTGATATTTCCTTGGTTCGTTTTTATTGAGCTCACGCTTTGTGTTTATCGTACAATGCTTGAAAAAACAAATATACTTTTTGTTACGGTGTCCAAGGTCACAGTTTCAAATGATCAACAAATAGGAAGATACTGGTGAAATGATACGCGGTAATGTGTAGTATTATTTTTTTATACTACTGATGGCAACAAGGGGCAGGATACTGTACTGCGGAAAACATTCATATAATTGTTAGACAAACAGTACATTACCAAGACCCTTAGTAGCACTCTACGTAACATTACAACCAGTATAATAAACATTTAGAAAGAACTAGAAGTTATATATGTTATCAGAAAAAATATTAATTCCACCTCCAGATTTAATATTTCGTACCCATTTTTATGCAAAATCATCATACAATTCAGTGAAAATAAATATTTAAAAAGTTGTAATTTCGTTCAGTTACTAAAATGTTAAAGCTTTAATTTCCCTCGATCCTAGCAGTTTGACTCACCGTGTTACCATATGTTCTTTTGAATTTCCATGCTTCTTTGCAATATTTACTTTCATTTTTACGATTTCGTAATATTGTAGGCACCGTTGTTAGGGGGAATACTTCGTTGCATAACCAAATCTTCACTGTAAACATATTTTCTCTTGTTGATATTTGTTCATTCATTATTGTTATCTTGAAATAATTGCATGTTCTTTACTTATTCACACTTCCAATATTCTATATATATATTATATATTTTAAACAGATGGTGTTTTATAATAACTTATTTGACTAGCAGTAAGAACAAACGAGAATAATATTTATTCTTATTTTTCAGTGTCTCTTGGTGGCGTTTTTTCATTTTTCATTGGTGTGAGTTTCTTGAGTGTTGCTGAGATAATTTATTATATTGTGTTCAAACCCATTTTTCTCCTTTGTACACGTAAGAAGAAGTACTGAGCCTATGTAATATCACAGATGCAAAGTGATAATTACTGTAACTTCTTGGAGTGTGGTGGCAGCAAGATATAACTTGAAAAATGCAGAGCTTACATCATGAAAAAAAGGATTAAACTCTACGACCAACATACAATACATAAGGTCACCTGAACTAATTTTTGTTTTATTCTTTAATTACTGAAAATAATGCTCATTTGCTATAATAACTTTGACTATAAAATAACTCACAGCACATGTATAGTAGAAGAAATAATTTTAATTACCGTTTTGTATATGTATTGTAATCTTAGGCGTGAAATGTAAATGTAATAATTTACACGCTTTAGTTATTACAAATATAAATCACTGGCAAAAGGAAATTTAAAACATATATACTTTCGGGATATTACATATCGGGATATTTATCGATTTAGCAGTTTATTAACATTTGTATTTTTATATATATTTGTATGCATTTTAGCCAAGACGTAGAATTGCACTATGTAAATGGTGAAACATTTACCTTGAAACATATTCGTAACATGCTAACTTATATATAAGAAATGTTGATATTTTCTGCAATGAAAGATCTAGATGAATAAATTGTTTGGTATGCTCTGCAATGTCATGAGATTAGCAAAGAAGTAGTAAAGATCAATGTATTTCTTCACATGTGTGGGTACTTACAAAAGTGTTATCTTACTGTCACGAAATTAGCATAAATGATCTCTTCTGTATTGGACAATACCCAGTGCGAAAACCACGTACACGTCTGTCGAGATCGCTGGATATCTTAATATTGTTCGAACAGCGTAGTTGTAATTTTTCCAAGAATAATGACCGCTGTAAAATGAGGACAGACAAAATCTTTATAGAAGGCACCTAATACAGGTTGGTTGCGTTTTACACATGAATAATAGTTTTCTTGCATACCCACGTTAACTTCGCACTTTCTCCCTACGAATAGATCACCATGTACCCTTTTGGTACACTAGCTTTGCACTCCTTAGCATTAATACGGATAGATGCAATGTTTACTTGTAGTGGATATGTAGCAAAGATTCATGAGTGTTTAAGCCTGAATAATCGTTTTATTGACACATCAATGAGAAAATGTTGCTTCTTTTACGTTGTTTCCTTGTTATTTTTAACTGAAATGTTTTCAATTTTCGATTGAAATAATATGCATATTTTTGAAATAAAGTTGATATATATATTCAGACTAAGGTATTCAAATTAACAATATATTTTGGAGTTGAAGTATCACACAAGAATATGTTTTATATTGTAGAAACAAGTAAATTAGCGTTTACTGGGCAGTGACTAACATGTGTATATGGTTGAGCAAGATTATTTGGGTGTGGAAGGTCTGGCCTATATAAACATTGTAGATGGAGAATTAGTAACGGTCAAAAGTGAGTATTATTTTGTCCAATTATATGAACGCAGAATACGCAAGATTGGTAAATGAATTTCTTGGATTTTATATAATATAAATATCAATGCTTCTTGACTAAATACGTATAGTATACTTTTCGGTGTCCAGACGTGCTGTTAGCGCCATTAGATGTAGTGAGTATGCTCAACGTGCGGTTAGAGCATTTTCCTTTCTCATCGAAACCGTTCGCATAATCGATCCAATGGTAGAGGCACTGCCGAAATCGCAAGTTATAAATGCTGCGTTTAAGTTTAGAGCGTTTGTACGAGATCCTAAACCTTATATTTTGTCAGCTACAAGGTGGTCCAGTATGAAATGTTTATAGTACGGATATACATAAAAATTATTATTATTATTATCATTATTATTATTATTATTATTATTAATAATAATAATAATAATAATAACATATATTCTGTATCATTTCATTTGTATGAGAAATCCTTATTAAATTCTAGTGGAAATAAATTGAGAGGAGTTAAATCTGTATTATTCGAATTTTCTTTCATTCACCAAACTAAATGCTTTAATATTAAATATTTCTCTTATAATAATCAAAATATCTATGTTTTAAGACACAATATTGAATCTTCATAGATATATGCCTTCTATTCCACAAAATGATTTTTTTTTATTTCCGGAGTAAAACAGTTGAATGCTATCATAATCTTGAGAAATCCCTGATTCTTGTACGAAAGGCATTCTCATACAGAAATTGAAGGAAAAAAAATTACTACCACAGAAAACAAGTCAAGCTCCTTTCATAAGATTCATACTGTCATACGTTCTGCAGGAGTTGATATTATTGGGCAAAGTTTCAGCATATGGAAATCTCAATGCAAAACAAAATTTCAACAACTAAAGGCAAACATTTGTTACTAGGGATGGCCGGGAAGGGTTACTGGTGGAACCAGTTGTCAGCTCTGAACGGATACACCTCTAGAGGATTCTGTTCATGTACCGGTTTTTCGGATCCAGGTTTGGAACCGGTTCTGAAAAATCTCATCTCCAAGGATCGGTTTTCCGCCGGAACCGGAACTTTACGATGAACCCGAGTGTCTGGTAACCTGTGAACAGTCTCCTAGATAAAAGATGGAAGCGACAGGCAGGTGTCCAGGCGAATGCCACTTATCTCGTTTGGCTAAAAAAAAACTTTTTAACTAGCAAACTCATTGGCTAAACAGGCAAACAGCACACTCACTTGGGTAAAGACCTACTGCAGGACCAGCATTTTTTTTCTGGGGGCACAAGCGGTTCTGGGCGGGGAGGGCACAAGTGCGTAGTCCTCTTTGCTGCCTCTTGATGGTGAACTTTGTGCCTCTTTTACGGGTCTTTGGGGATTTCGGATACGAGACTGGGACCGGTTCTGAAAAGGATCTGCAAGAACAAGTTCCTCGGGGAACCGGATCAGCCAGATTCAGAAATTTGTGGCCTTCCCTATTTGCTACTACGATTGATTCCTCTATCCAACCATGGCATTGAGTTTCCTTGTAATCTCTTAAATTTATGCTTTCTGAAAATTTTCCAAGTTACACCTTTTTCCAAATTATAGAATTTTCATAAATTCCTTTTCCGAGTTTGTTTTTCCGGATTTGAAAAATAACAATTACGAATTTCCGCATCTCTAATATACACGTACATATTTTTACGTTATTGGTTACTGGAACAAACATCTAGGTTAGAAGAGGAAATCTAGATCATTTCTTGAAGGTGTTTAGGCAAAGTGACTAATATCGCTGATTCACATAAAAACTTAATTTCCTCGCTTGATTCTTATTCTTATAGATATCCGTTGCTATAGAAAAGAAGTTTGCCTATATTGAACTATTTCCTTCTTTTGCAGAAAATTAAAATTATGTAGTTCGATAAACCTGTGCAGCAATATTTGCTGTAACTATGTTTAGAAACAAACAAATACGAGGACATTTTTATGCTCAAAACAAACCAAGAAACTAAGTCCTATATTTTAATATTTATAAGAAACATAATACACTAATGAAAGTATACCTGTATATTTTTGTATAAAGCACTTTTTCAGGCTCTTCTATTCCATCGTTCACTTGATATTGTCTTAATTTATGTTCTGTACTTCTGTTTCTTTCGAGACGTATTAATATTTTTTGGGGGTGGAGGGAGTCTACAACGGTCGTGATGATTTAATCATATAAAGGTTTAACAATGCTTTAGTGAGCTTCCCATCAGTTTTTTTCTCATTTTAAGTACATCTCACTGAAACTTTTCACCTTTGAGAAAGAGTGATTGTGGCGCAATGAAAGAATCAATCGGACGTGAGTTTATTATTGTTGACTAAGTATGTTTTTCAGAATTGATTTGGAAACTACTTATTACGTAATACTTAGTATTGTAACGTAAAGTAAGTCAATACCGGGAGCGTCCGAGAAGTATCCTTACAGATGAACATATGGATCTTATTAGACATGAATTGAATTTACTTCTAAACTTAATCTTCTTCGATTTTAAATATTTTGACATCTGGGTCTTCTTCCATTTGAGTCATAAAAGAACTACAAGTGTGTTTCGTTTACACTGTGTAAGTAAGGTAGACTTCCAAACTATGGGAATTCGATATTGAAACTTTATGTACTACATTCGTAACTGTTGGTTGCAATAGAGAAATAAGGTCAATGATTGAACCTGTTCCTTGCTGTCTGAATCCATAGCCAGAAAGCCATTACTCGCTACCTTTACCGTTATTACTCTATGGAAATTAACACTAAAGCCAGCGATGGTTACTGTCTTGCACGTCTGATTGTAATAGGAAAATAAAGTAAAGTAATGCATCCGTATAGAGATTGAGCTCATTATGGAATCTATTTCCGTTTTCTTCATTATGCAGTGAGTGTTGTAATCTATATTTCCTTGATTTTCACCTTATTCTGTTTAACAGTTATATAGAAGAGGAGACAAAATTCTTTAGACTCTGAATGTGTTTCAATAATTGTTTCTTGATACATTTCATCGGTTTTGCTTTATGGAAATAAGTATTGGAACGAAATGTACTAGTAAATTTCAACCACTTTCTGCTTGAGTAGAATATTGAGTTGAGCGATAAATTTGTTCTCTTGATCCGTTCAGTTGTTCTTTTTTTTTTTTAAAAAAAAAAGCTTGTTGGTAGCTGATATTGGTTTTGATTTTTGGTTGCACAACGATCAGATTTAAAAACGAAAATTGTTTATTTCTACCACTTAGAAGAATTAAAAGAGAGGATCAACAACAGATAAAATATTTAAATTTGGGACGGTGAGTCGATTACATAAACGCGATTTTCTCTCATCTTACCATTTTTGCTCTATAAAAATCAATATTGAAACCGGAAGTACAAGTATATTGCAAGTACTTCTCAGTGTTGTATGCTCTCCTTAACTTTGAATTGATTACTAAAAGAAGAAGAAGAAGTTGATGCTCTTTATTATCATTAAGCGATGACCGTTGAACCAGAAGTGATCGATTTGTTCAGTCAGTCGGAGTTATCATTTCTTATACTTCCAACCTATACTTAATATTTTTTCTTACTTTACCACGTGCGGTTTAACCTTTCGGACACGGGTGGCCAAAGTGGAACACACTGATGTGTCACTTTTTAATCCGCTCCTGTGTAAACACTAATTAAGGAATGGCGATATTTTTGGCCAATTAAGGTTGGACTATAGTTTATCATATTAGATTGTTTTTCTTCTGGGTGACGAACCTACTTTTGAAATTGCAGCCCAAAGTTCAAAATTTGAAAATTTTCGAATTTCCAATTTTCATTTTTGCCTCTACCTTCATTCGTTCCAGAAACATCTCTTTAGGACTTGTCAGATAGATACTTCGGATCAATACGTAATTGTTGACATCAATTGGATCGGCTCGCGAGCAGTGGTGCCAATTAGGGAAATTAAAATGTCAATATATTTGGGCTCAAAATTGGAAATTTTCTCTTATAAATCCATACCTATACGTGCGAGTTCAAGTCAACTTACGCCAGTTTGGCATTGAATCATACTGAACAAAAGCTGGTACAAATCGTTACAGTGGTGTAATTAGAGGAAGAATGAAAAATTCTACTTTAGTTTGTAACTCATGATTTTTCCAATGTTCCCCATCTTTTCTGTTTCCCGTCATCTATCTTTTTATAATTAGAAGCTATGTTCCTAAAATATCGCCATGATACTTGTAGCATATATTTGTGGTGTACTAGTGTTTATTTTAAGATACTTTGCGTCTGCCTGGTGCCAGTGTTACGAGCAACAGGAAAATCTCGATTTTAGGGAGAAAATTATCTTTTTTGTATCTATTCTTTCTCTCTTTTTAGCTAATCCGTAAAATCTTAACACTGTCTAAAAGCCTAACCCTTTTTCTACTCAACTCATCTTATAAAAGTTGCAGTAGGATAATTATGGAAAGTACAGTTGAGGTTTATAATAAACCATGTTCTGTAAATGGCAAAGGATTGGTGAAATTCTGAGGTAGAATGAGATATTATTTTAATTTCATGCATACTTTACTTGATATTATCATGATACTTGTAGGATATATTAGTAGGGTAGGAAGGTTTATTTTCAGATAGTTTGCCTCTTCATAGTGACAGTCGTTCTAGCCCAAAAAAGTTAATTCCCGATTTCACGTGAAAAATTCCGAACTGTTCCCTTTTCCTCCTCTTTTATGTTTTTTTCGCTGGCTTACACTGCAACAAAGGTACCACTATATGAAAGCATTTTTCATTGGCCTAGAACATGCAACATAAAATGTTTAAAAAGGATAATTAGGGAAGCTGTGGCCCCATTATATTTGTTGATTTTCGCTTCTCAGGCGTAAAAGTGTCAACTTTTGTGAGGTATCAAATGTATATGATGACACATAATATTTTCATTCTCTCGTCTTATGACAGCCACCAACTTCAGGATTTCACTGTACCCTGTCAATACACCAAACTAATTTAAATAAATTGGACTCATGTTGCAACATTGGTGCCAGCTACAAAAATATTTGAATTCGGTTATTATTGTTTTTGCTAATTTTCACCTACACATTTCCCTCAATAAGTTTCCTCCCGTTGGCAACACTGCAATGTAACTTACACAAAAAAGAGTAAACTACATTTCAAGAAACAAGGTTTCAACCGTATCAATCGGTTGACAAGTTCTTGAGCAATGAGTTAATAACTGAAAAAGTAGGAAAACATCAAAAATGACCTGGGTCCGAAAGAGTTAATGGCTTTAACACAGAAAATGTTAGGATTTAAAATATTAAATTTTCACATAACCTATAGAGATATGAATCAAAACTCGTACAATTTCAGAATTCTACGTTATATAAAACTACAGTGATTTTCACTACAGCCTTCGAAAACAAACTGCGTATCATGATGTTCTGTTACTGTGTGTACAATTGTTAAACGATTGGTGAAGAGGAAAGCTATTTCTTCTGCTTCTGCCAATATTTATGCTGCAGCAGGTGCTTGTATTCCTATCATTGCGACGTTGACTTCTCTCATCACTTACACCACGGCCCGAACATGGGACAAAAATCTAATGCGCAAAAATCTTCTCTAAGACGAATCGAAAATCGTTATTTTTCCAATTTATAATTACAGCTGAAATCAGAATAAACTATGGCAATATTATCAACTGACGAACTAAGTGATGGCACTGGTGAGTAACAAAAAGTATCCTTATTTGTATTAGTAGTTAATTTGCATTTTTTCCACGAGTATTACCTAAGCCATTCAGTAAATTTATGGATGCATATTATACAATTTTCTGTTGTTATATTTCTCATGAATCGTATGAATATACAAATTATAACCTCAGTAGAAAGAAAGTACTGCTACACTAGATTCTCTCTAATCCGCTCCTCAATAGTCCGGCCTCTTGGTAGTTCGGCCTACACCCAGCCTCTAGCCACTCAAGTCAAAATGACGTGTACAATAATGAATTATCGTGTGCAACAATGTTATTAGTACAATCATCTTAAGCAATGCTATACATACGTATTTAAATTGTGACATTCTTACAGTAAAGTTCAGTACATATTACGGCTTCTAAATGAGAACATGTTACGCTTGACCTCGCGTATCAACATTGCTAGAACTAAAAATTGCTGACACGTTTCATAGTGAGTGATACTACTGCATATGTACACACTAAACGACTACATTTTCTATGCAAATGAATATACAGTGACTTTGTATTTAATAAAGTCCGGCCTGTATAGTTCCTATATGTTTCAACTACTGACCCTCTCAATAATCCGACACTTCCCCGAATCCGGCACCTATATGTGCGAGGTATAGGCGATTAGCGAAAGTCTAGTGTAGTAAGAAAATAATATATTTGGTCTAGGAATCAATTCGTGCTGGTGGACAAGAGATGGCGCAACGAACGGAGCGTCCCACAGTTCCGTGTATCCACACATGTGTTGCAAACCCCTGTCATCGCGTATCGTTCGTAGTATAGGGCAGTGGATTAAAGCGTCAACAACACCAGTTTGTAGTTAAGTGAACATGGCGCAATTTGTGCCTGATAAAGTGTTTTTGCGGGGTGTCCTGCTGCATTACTTTAACATGCAGAAAAGTGAGACTGAAAGTCATCGTATTTTGGTGGAAGTGTATGGTGACCATGCTCTAGCTGAGCGAACGTGTCAGAAGTGGTTTGCACGGTTTAGAAGTGGTGATTTCGGTTTGGCAGACCAAGAGCGAACTGGACAGCCAAAAAAATTTCAAGACGAAGAATTGACAGCATTGCTCGAGCAGGATTCGTGTCAAACGCAGGAACAACTTGCAGCAGCATTAGGCGTTGATCAAACAACAGTCTCCAAACGCTTGAAAGACATGGGAATGATTCAAAAGATGTCACATTGGGTTCCACATGAATTGAAAGACAGAGACGTTGAAAGACGAAAAACCATTTGCGAATTGCTGCTTCAACGACAGAGCAGAAAGGGGTTTCTGCATCGAATTATTACGGGTGATGAGAAGTGGATCCATTACGAGAACCCTAAACGAAAAAAGGCCTGGGTGAAACCAGGTGAACCAGGTCCATCACAACCAAAACGAGATATTCACTGTGCAAAGGTTATGCTGTGCATATGGTGGGATATGAAAGGTGTGGTGTACTATGAGCTGCTGCAACCGGGTGAAACTATGAATGGAGAACGTTATCGACGACAATTAATGCGTTTGAAGCAAGCTCTGGCTAGAACACGACCAGAATGGGAGAACAGACATGATAAACTTATTGTTCAGCATGATAACGCTCGCCCACATGTCGCAAAACCGGTCAAAACCTATTTAGAAAATGTCGGATGGGAAGTTTTACCCCACCCGCCGTATTCACCAGACGTTGCTCCTTCGGACTACTACTTGTTCGATTGCATGAACAACGATTTGATTGGACAGCGGTTTGCTTCTTCAGAAGATATCGAAACATGGGTCTCTGACTGGATCGCTTCCAAGGATGAGGACTTCTTTCGCCACGGAATCCATACATTGCCTGACAGATGGGCGAAAGTGGTGGCTAGCGATGGACAATATTTTTCTTAAGGTATTTATGTATTTTGTGTTTGTACTACAGCTTCAATGTGTGCGTACCAACCGCACGAATTAATTCCTAGACCAAATAAATATATGCTTAAGGTCTTAATTTTCTTCTATAGAATAAAGAACATTGATAAGCTATTTGCTCTTCTCCTACACTTACCGTTTTGCCTTATTTGTGTCTATTAGAAAAAATCGAAGTAGCCTGTAACTTTTCTGAAGTAGCCTGTAGTTTTTCTTAAAATTCTGATTTTGATTCAAGATTCCGATATGTGTTTTTACTTGGATTTGATATATGCTTAGTATGCCTTAATAATGCATTAATTAGTAAAATGTATTGCATCCTTACGAAACTTTTTCTTATTGAAGAATCAATTGTTATTCGTCCTACTCTCAATGTTACCAACTTACAACTATATTTTGTGTGTGTGTTTGTTAAACAATTGTATTTCAGGCAAATGTATCGGAATGTTCATAATATAAAATAAAGAGAAAAAAACAGTTGTACCTCCTGTTCTTATTTTGGATATAAAGTTCCTTATATTTCAGATCACTACATAGAGTTTCATTAGAGACTAGGAACTTGTCAAAATTTAAATAACTGTAAAATGGAAATACACTAATTACCTAACTCTGTGACCTACGGAACCCAGAGGTTCAATACCGCGTTTACATAAACTCTCCAAACTGACTTTTATCCTTAGCCAAATGATTCCAGTTGCAACTTAATTTTCCTATTTTTGCGAGATTCATCTTAATATTGTCCTTCCATCTGCGTCTGGGTCTTCCTAGTGGCCGTTTTTCGATTGGATATCCAGATAAAACTTTCAAAGTATTCCTGCTTTCTTTCATTCGGCTACATGATTTGCCTACTTGTGACTCCTAGACATGGTGAACCTAAGAATGTGTTGTAAACAATATAAATGATGCATCTCCTCGTTAAAAAATTTCGCCATTCTCATTCCCATTCCTCTTGGGTCCAAATGTTCGATTGAGGTTTTTTTCTCAAGTACTTTCAGTCTGCGATCTTTCATAATAAGTGACGAATGTACGCGACCGTACAGCATAACAGGCATGATTATCGTTTTATATATTTTTTAATTTTAAATTCCTCGAGAAAACTGGAGATAACAAAATATTTTGAAGTGAATAATGACACAAATTCCATGCTTGTAATAAACATTTAAACACTTGCAGTGACACTTATTTCGAAATGAATGCAATGAAAAAAACTAAATGCTTGGATTTTCGTCGAGATAGTAATACTGTAAATTAAGGATTTCTTAAAATATAAAATAAAAGTTTCAGGAAGTAGCTACGTTCAAATATCTAGAATCAATAGTAACAAGCCGGAACCATATACACGAAGAAATTAATAAGATCTCAGCAGTTCTTTCTTCTGTTCTCTTATCGTCCCATATGCCATAACCTGGTGGACATCATTCAGCTCGAGACCCTGATTCCTATCATTGCTTTTCCTTAGGGCATACTTCAGAACAACGTTGAATATAATTTCGACAACACCTATGGTGAATATCTCCTTCTTCCATGATATTCTCGACGTGGAACCTGTTGGAGAAGAAATTTCCTGCTGGTACTTTACTTTGAGATTCATTTAAATATATCTTAATTAATATAACTATCTCAGACTTCCACTTGGCTCTCAACTTTCCGTCCGAGAGACCTAGGTATCGAGTCTAGGCTTTGATCGATCCTGAGTAGTGGACGCAACCAGGCAATCATTGCTACGGGCGTTGTGGTGCTGCGAGACAGAGGGTTTCATCCGAGAAAGGCCAGTTATTTTTTGCTATTGCCTCATTTCATTTTCTCATTCAGTATACCTTCATCTGATTTATCCTCTTTGTTGGTTCATCACATTGATATAGACTACCACGGATATCGACACCGGTCGAACAACACCCTTACCTTCTGGTTCAACTGGTGCTATCAACAAGACATAAACGGAAAGACAGCAATGGTTCACGAACAGGTATTCGATATCATTCGCGATCCTCAGCTCCAATACGAACTACTCGCAGTCAGCAAAAATCGCCCAGCTAAAAAACCACCTCTATTCGCAACCTGTGCAACCTGAATCTACCGAGATGGAAGTACCATCTCCTTACGATATGCAGCAATTTCCTTCTCTAGAAGATGTCTCGAAACCAACGTTCTATTCTTATTTACTCACTAATTACGATCCGAAGTTTCAAAATGAGAACAAAATCTTTCTTCAACTAACGAAGTATTTCACTAAGGGACAAGTGACTCAGATCACTAAAATTCGCAACGGGATCATAATTAAATCACCAGATCCCAACTTCGCCATCATTATTCGAAATAAATACTCATTTGAAATTTTTGGCAAAAACGCTAACTTGCAGAAAGTAACAGATAGCATATCAAACAGCAACCTCCTCCACGCCCGAAAACCTGCTTTATCGGTAGTCATACGTAGTCGAACCAATTATAAGCGATGACAAAGTTACCGAGAAACTAAAAGCTGAAGTACAATCCATTCTCAAGTGTTTACGCATTAAAAGCGTACATGGCGCAACTTGCATGTCTTCGTTTTGACTCACTCTCAAGAGACCACTGAAAATTAACTTTGCAATGGAGCTTTCATTTATAAAAAACGCAACAGAGTTGAGCCATCAAACACTCCACCTCGCCTTCCATTGCGTTCGAAAAATGCCAAACTTATAACTCCAATAGCACATCGGAATGCTGTAATCCTGTAAAATGCGGACACTGCTCGCAATTTCACAACTCGAAAACCTGCTCAAATCTCCAAAATCCACCGGCTTGTAGTATTTGTGGGATATAGTATACTCATCCCACTTTTAGCTTCTAGTGCAAAGCATGGCCCCGTCCTGAACCAAGCAAGCCGGAAATAGTTATGCCCTTAAGGCCTACCTACCGAATTCACCTACCGCCAATCCTATAGATACGCCAACTTCAGATTTTCAACCAATTCAAATGAACCACTTTCTATCCTTTCTCACCGCAGCACTTCAAAATATTCTTCCATTTCAACGGCAACACGTCTTCCAACAAATTCAACTGGTAACCAAAAGAATCCTCAATGTTATCTTCCAAGCTACTTGCACTGGTCAAAATGTATATTTTCACTCTTCTATTCTCATTACTGATCTTACAACTGATCCACATTTACTTTCCAGATATGGATTCTCATATTAGTTTATTGTTTCTGAATATCAGTTCCTTACAGGAACACATTACTTTGTTTGAAGAACTTCTATTGGAGGAAAACATTCATGCATTCTTACAAAAGAAACACATTACAGCTGCACGATCTAGTACTATCATCATACCAGCCCACAGGGCAAATGGTGGGGCAGCTATTGCTTTCCCTCGAAGCTTACTATCTCGCATCTTCAAACCTCCAATACAAAATCTGTCTGAAAACTTGATTGTTACACTATATTTTTCAAACCTTTATGTAACCATTGCCACAAATTACATTCGCCCTGGTCATGAGCTTCCTTCTGTTTTTTTCAATATATTTCCAATAACTTTCGAATGTTTATAATCATGGCTGACATTAATTTTCAGAGCCGTACCAATCGTCAAAAAGGCCACTTCCAGGATTTCATAACCACGCATACTTAGAACACTATTCTGCAACTACCCAAACCAACTAGACATGTTTTTAACACTACACCAGGTGTTGCTATATTTTCGCATAATCTGATCGACCAATGCACTGTGCACGTACTCGACCCGATGGGCATTGATCACTTTCCAATTAGACTTTCTATCACACGCCGACTCTCAAACCTTTGCAATTCTATTCCATCACGTGAAGTCCCACGATCTGATAAAGCAGACTGGGAAGCATACTACATTTCTCTTGAACACAGCCTTGAAAACTTAGAAGCCCCTACTACAGAATGATTATATAATGCACTTGACGTTATCACATCGTGTATTCATGCATCCACTAACTCCCATATTCTCAAATCTACTATTTTTCCTCATCATCCTAAACTCCTACCCCATTATCTTCCACTTATTAGTCGTTCCGGAGAACTCTATAGAGATTACCAACGCACTGGCATGTCGAATCTTTGAAGCTTCATAGACAATTTCAACGGACAGTCTGAAATTACATACGGGTATATAAACGACACCGTTGGATAGACACTTGAAATAAACTTTCAGATACTAAATTTTGGAAAAGATTCAATATCCTAACAAGTAAAAAGTCCGATACACCATATCCATTAATTCACCATGACATAGCTCTTCGTACCGATAAAGATAAAGCGGACGCTTTTGTCCATTATCTACAAACAATTTTTACTCGTCTACCACCTACTAATCAGTCGGAAACTCATCCAATCGAAAAAGTTAATTTTCAGTCACATCATCTTCAACCAAATCCATCCCACTCTCTTTCAGCTACCCATCCACTTAAAGCTCTTATCACCACCGTCGAAACCACCGTTCAAGACACCAGAGCGCGAAAACGCAATACTGCTCCTGTCATAGATGAGATCACATATCGCCATATCAAAGGAGGGCCGTATATTCTCCTACACCTCTTAGCTCTCATTCTTACACTTATACTCAGAACAGATTGCATACCGTCCTACTGGAAAACCTCTAAAGTTTTAATGTTTCAAAAGCCGGACAAACCTGCCAATAGCGTAGCTTCTTAAAGGCCAATTCAATTAACATCCATCTACAGCAAAATTCTCGAACGTATACTTGTTCACAGCCTCCATCAATACCTCTCTGTTATAAACCTTCTCCCGAATCATCAAGCAGGCTTTTGTCCAACTTACTCTATCAACGACCAACTCTTACGAATGCTCACTATAACAACTGATCATTACAATACAATGAAACCATTCTGCTTATGTATTATTTAATCTCCAAAAAGCATTTGGTGAAGTTTGGCACCAAAGTATCTTTGCTACATTGTTGAATTTCAAACTTCCTCTTCCCTACGTCCGTTTTATTTATAGTTTTCTCTCTTACAGATTGGCCTATATCTCTATCAATAGTGCACTTTCACATCCCATCTTTCCACATTCCTGCGTGCCTCAGGGTTCAGCACTTTCTTTTTTTTATATATTTTCTATATGTTGCAGACTTACCGCCACTCGCAGAGAGCATCCAACTTTTTCAATACGCAGACGATACAACTTTCCTTGCCTTAGGGAACACAGTAGAGCAAATTAATACTGCTCTGCAGTCTGCTATCAACTCCTTCTTCAGCTGGTGCAAGTGGAGGTTCAAGATCAATCCAGATAAAACGCAAACATTATTTTTCTCTTCCTACCAGAAAACATAAAATTTAGAAAAATCCATCTTATCTCAATTTATCCGTTGACGACACTCGCCTGAAACCCGCTAACTGCGTTAAATATCTTGGTCTCACCATCGATAAACATATCTGGAGTCCTCATTTAAAGACGGTTGCTGCTAAAGCTTATAATGGATTGAATCTATTACGATGCTTCACTGGAACGACTTGGGGCATCAAATCATCTATCGTACTAAACACATAGAAGGATTTTCTCTGGCTAATACTTACGTATGGGTTCGCGGCTTCGAGTAACGCCTCTCTATTTTATTATGGGAAACTAAAAAATCTTGAACGCCTTGCATTACGTATTGCATTCCCCATTTAATTAACCAGCCCTACACATGAACTTTACGAGCGCCTAACTTTTCCCCATATTTTATACCACCTCGAAACACTCCGACTGAAGTATATTAGTAAACGGTTTGAGGAACGACATGCCCTCCTCTTAGACTCAATGAACTTTGATATAGCTTATACCCCTTCTCACCCCCTTCATCATACTTCACTTTCCCTTCTGTTTTCTTTAAATCACTACACTTTATCCCCTGATCATCCCGATATTCATGCCGTTGCTGCTTTCAAAACCGACATTCATATTTCTAACCTATGTTGCACAGTAGTCCTTTTGTTCTAGCAGGGCTCACACTGTCCCCATCATGGACCTGAGCCACCCCACGACCAGAATATAAGCTCATTCGTTCACTAACACATCCCACGTGTTGTGACGTCTGATGCACTTCATTTCAATCTCATATATTTCCCCTCATTGATGATTATAGCATTAAAGCTATAATGCCCTTCATATGATCTCAAAACCACAATAAAGGCAATGCCATATCTTGGAAACGTACGTACTCCTCATCCTTATGATTACAGCATAATACTATATTGTCTGCTGTTATATATTCGCATCTGTTTCTGTATTTACCTTCGTAATATATCTATCTTTTTGTTTTTGTTTGTTTATTGGAACTAAAAATAAACAATGCATTAATAGAGCATCCGTATTACCTTCTGTTCACAATCCTCTTCCTTCTCTTCCAATATAACCCTTGGGGGAGCTAACCATCTAGCTGGCATAAAAAAAATACAACTATCTTTTTAGGTTCTTCAAATTCTGCGAGAATCTTGTATAAAATTCCCTCGTAACTGAGTCATAATCCTTTTTAAAATTAATAAATAATAAATTTACCTTCGTATTGTATTCCCATTTCATTTAGACTATTTGTCGAATACAAAATATTTGGTCGATAGTTGATCCATTTCGCATAAATCCGCACTGCAAACACTATATAACACACTTTTGTCCTTGAAGTCTAATTGTTGTTTACTATTAGCTATATTATTTTGTATAAAATTTGTTTTTTTGACGTATAGGATTACCTCTATGAGTTGTGCTAAAAATTACCTCTATGAGTTGTGTAGTTTCTGAGGTATTTGCAGTTCGTTTTCAGATTACTTCCACATTGAACCTGGCAACATTGCACGGGTCTAGTGTGGATGTCTTATGCTGCAAATAACGTGGCAAAATCTGAAATGCAATAACTCCCGGAAATATTGATAAACAGGTAAGTGTATAGTTCCCTTTTATCTCTAATTTACTTAGAATTGTAATCATACATATATGCGATACAAGTACTAAAGATTTCTGTAAGAAGGAATCTGTTTGAATCTTATTAAGTAAAGAGAGTGTTCGTGTTGGTGACAAAGCAAATTTATCCAGGCGGTACTGATAAAATGTTAAAGTTTAAACAGTGTTTCCAACTTCCTGCAGAATTCCATGTTCATGTTAATTGTAAGGAAAGAGTCCTTTTACTAAGATTTGATGTGAAACAATCTTCGTTCTCGGTTAAAGGAAAGTATTTAAACTCTGTAATAATGTGTCCGCTGTGTAATACAGATCTAATGTGTGTCTTAAATATTTCGTTTATTTCGGAGTTAGCGTCCAGCCACTGCAAGTATTCTCCAGACGATTTTTGCTATGTCTGCGGCGAAATCATCAAGAAAAGAGGAAAACGATACTATTTACATTCATACCGCAAGATGTGTCCGGCTTACAAAGCATATTTTAGAATGGCTATTGGTGATTTAGATAAACGGTGGACTCCACATGTGACCTGTGAGCTTTGCCGAAGAACTTTGGAATGTAGGCTTCCCTTGTATTTTCTGTGTATAAATTAGCTGGGCATATATATTCTCCTTATATAGTAAGTAAACTTCTACGAAAGCGTTGCAATATGACCTGCAGAAAATGACATTTGGGTAGTACACAACAAAAGGAACATGATAGTAAGAAATGTTTCCAATCCAGTTTTCGAAACACGAGGTACTGACAACCAAATAATTAAAATTGCCTTTTATATCGAGTGTTTTTACTACCGTAGGGTCATTTCAATTCTTTCTCTTATACTATTTACTGAAATCATTTTGAACAATGGACATCAATGATTATGGCCATATAATTGCAAAGACTTAACTTAAGTGATGTAGTCAATTGCACAACGATGTGATCTCTAATGTGCTCCTAAATAGTAATTAAGTAACAATTTTGTATGTAATAATCTTGAATGTTTTAAAAGAAAGCAAAGGCTGCACATATCACGTTCTGAAACTCAAGTTTCAGATTCTTACGAGTCCCCATATAAGCGTCTTCGTATCTCTTCGTACATCCAACTCGCGCTACAAATTTTATTTCAATAGATATATTTCGTATCTATCCATCACTTGACTCCAAGGTAATTTTGTGGCCCGTTGGTATTGACTTGATAGTCAAATTGAATTAACATTATAAGGAAAGAATGAAGTTAGAACCCAGCTTTCGTATGTTACGCCATTTTTATGTAGACCAAGACCAATGCAATTGTGAGCTAAACAGCTATATGTTTTGTAATTAACCACCATTGCTACAAACATATAGCACTGTAAATTAATTGTACAGTATTAATTGTAAATTAATTGTACTATATATGTACCCTATATGATTTCTTCGTATGGTGCTAATATTTGGTTTCTCTTTCGAGACAGGATGGTACATCGGGGAAAAGAGATCAATGAAGTTTACAATACCACAAACTTGGAGGGAACCAACTGACCACAATATCAACTGATATTTCTGTCCACCGAAACGACGAAGTGGTAAAAATACACCTAAAGTCACGCATCCCAACATTCCTTCGTCTCTTGCACCAGTTCCACACAACCTCCAATATCCTGAACCGTCTCCCCCCGAGAAACCATATAGTTCTGAAAAATCTGACTCGTGAAACACTGATAATAAAGGTTTGAAAAATGCGGACTAGACTTGTGATTTTCCGCCAGCAGGAAAGTACTATCCAAATCAGGAAGTTCTTAACAATTTGATCAGAGATCTTGGTCTCACTAAAGCCAATGGCGAACTTTTAACTTGAAGATTGAAACAGTAGAATTTAGAAGACGAGTCCGTAAACGTAACTTTTCAGAGGTCACGTCACAAGCCTTTTCCACGTTTTTTCACTATGAAAGATGGGCCGTGCTTCTGTAACAATGGCACTGAGTTGTTCGAGTTAATTGGTATTGCTTGTATCCCTCATGAGTGGAAGCTATTCATTGGTAGTTTATCTAAGAGTTTGAAAGCAGTGCATCCCCACAATGGAAACAGGTATCCGTCTATTCCCTTGGCTCACTCTGTACATCTGATGGCGGAACATAATACAGTGAAGATTCTATTGCAGTTCTTGTGTTATGAAAAATATCAATGGGAAGTTGTAGGAGACTTCAAAGTTATCGCAATCCTAATGGGTCTTTAAGGTGGTTTTACAAAGTTCCCATGCTACCTTTACCTTTGGAATATTGGAGACACTAGTGCTCATTACCGCACAAAGGACGACTGGGCACTACGGATAGCGTTTTAGTGGGAGAGCGAAACGTTAAATTTGACCACTGATAGACCCTCGAAAGGTACTAATGCCCCGTGCATATTAAGTAAGAGTTAATTATAGAGTTTGATAAAACTGTTAATAAATGGTTCGCAGCATTCACATATTTAAAATGCAGGTTCCCTAATCGTCAATTGCAAAGATAACAAACGGAATTTTCACATGCCAAGAAGTAAAAAAGGTTGCTCAGTATGAAGTATTTCCTCAGATACTCATTTAAATTGAAGGGAATGCATGTAAAAGTTGTGTAGCAGGGATTCAAGGATTTCTTTGCAACCATAAAGCAGAAAATTATACGGAGCTTATAGACAATGTCATGGAAAACAATCGTAAAATAAGATGTAGGATGTCCCTCAAAATTTATGTTCTGCATTCACATCTGGAAATATTGAAAGCAAACATGGGAGCATACTCCAAAGGGCACGGGGAGAGATTCCAGAGAATATATCTCGTCATTGGTTCTTGAGAATGATGTACCATATAAACGTCAGTGTAGAAACACAAACGATGTTGAAAGTGATGTTATGAAAATGTTTTGCGTTAAAGCATTTATTGGAACGCAATGAAATATGGTTTCCAAGCAAGCCACTGTCAGCAAGAACAGTTCTTACTGAAATTGAAGTTTAAATAGTTCAATCTCTTTGAAAAGCCCAAATACAGTACATGTGTAAAGAAAATTAGTTCATTCTGTTATTTAGAAATTATTTCTATTTTATTTTCTATTTAGGTAATAAATTTTGTATTTTGAACAAGGATTGTTAACTATTTTCTTCATATCTATTAAAAATATTGCAATGAAATTTAGCGGAGGACTTACTTATAGAACATAAATATTTTCTAATGTAGAGTTTCTTTGGAAACCTATGTACAGGGTCACTCCAGAAAGCCGCGAGGTCTGGTATGTTTTTCTGTAGAGAAATTTTCCATAATTCCCGAAATTTCACTTTTAGGACACACCATGTGTGAGTAAGCGTGGTACTATTTGAAAGCATGTTTTATTCGAAACAGAAGGATGTATAAAGCATGATTATCGGGTTAATAGTGCTGAGGTAGTAGTACTTAACTAACATTTGTGTAAGATGTAGAAATTTAAACGAGTTAAAGGACAATAATTCAATGTATCCACGACGAAAACAAAGTTTGAATTATATATATAAAAAACAATTTCCTTCATATTCGGACACTCTAAATTAGAAATTAACAACATCATCCCAAGGACAAAACAGAAGTTAAATTTTGTTACATACCCCATGGGTTATCCCAGTCGAAAAATATGAGGGCCACAGCCGATGGTTGGCGGCCGCCGGTTCGGAACATAGACGATTATGTACAGAAAAACAATCCTTTGCCTGCTCGGATCAGAGTTGACAGGTAGCCACTGACCCTCTTCGACCCTTTGCTGACTGTATATCGGAACAGACGCAACCTCGCGGCAGGCTGGTGAAATAAATCCGACTCTCTGCCGAAGACGTTAAGGGCGCCTTCTTGGTCGCCGTCGTTTTCGAGACGAATTAGCAACTAGCCGCCAAATTATCGACCTTAAACAGACTTCAAAACCCCATACTGCTTACCGGTACGTCGTCGTTTTGTCGACCGTAAATCAACGGTGGGATATATTGTCTTTCAGATATCTGTTTATAACACTGTGCAACACGAAATCTGTCCTTTAAATGAAAATATGATTTTCTTATATATTTTTGCACGAGAAAGTCAAATCTGTGATTACTTTTTATGTATCAATTTTGAGAAGAATCGAGAAGTTTGAAAGTATGTATTATGAATTACTGTATTTTTACGGGTGGTGATGAAATATTATTAATGTTTGGTTCGGTTATAAATATTTACCGTACCTCTTCAGCAGCAAGATTATATGAGACTGGTCCTACAATTTAATGTGAAATCCGAGCCACTGTGCCATTCAATGTTCTGCTACTCGGAATCGAAACCGAGACCGCATGCACCAAAGGCGCACGCTCTACCCATTAGACCACCGGTGAGGGCAGAAATGTATTTAAGATAAAAATTGTTGTATTCGTAATATATCATACACTATACGCTCATCCAAGCGACAATTTTTCTTGTTTACAGAATAAATACGCTGCTTAAAGAGAGGATCTCTTCATACTTCCAATTTCCTCCTACTGCGTAGGAGTCTTTTTCGGTGTTGTACGAGGAAACGCTAGTTTCTCATATTTTTCCTCACTCTTTACCTTCATTATTATCTAGTGATAAGCTAGTTCAGATTTATGTTGCTAAACTAAGCTGCCGTATGGTCTAGGATTTAACTTACTTTTTGTACGATTGTATTATTTCTGACTGATGTTTCATTAGGAGTGGTCAGATATGCCGCATTCTATCATTTTTGGTAGTGTATTCTGTACACCTCCATTTCAAAAAAAAAGTTCTGAATAAACGTTTAGCTACATGCAGAGGAGTGCAATGTCCCGCGCGTGTAAAAATAAACCTGACTTATTTTGTTAGGTTTGTAATGAGCTTATATCTAATACTCATAAAGCAGCCTTACACCTTTAGTTAAAAAGGTTTATTAACTGTAATTTGGCTGTAGAGTTGGAGACAACTATCTGTCTTGGGCTCTACACATATGTTGCAGTATGTGTTCTAGGAATTTGAGAAACTGGCTAGAAGGAAAACGTAGTTCTGTGAAATTTGCTGTTCCTATGATTTCGTGTGAACAAAGATATCATGTAACTGACTGTTAGTTTTGCTTGGCAGATGTAAAGGGTTTTACCTCTAAATCTAAACTTCAGATTCAGTACCAAAATATAAAGTCAGTTATTCGACCAGTTCCTCACAGTAAAGATCTTCTAGTACCTTCCAGAACGTTATACTATTGATTCAGAAAAAAGATACATCAGACGTTCCAAGCAACAGTGAAGATGTAGACTTTCAGCCATCTACATCCCAGTCAACGTCACCTCATTTGATCAACCATAAGAGCTTGACGATCTTATACGATACTTAAATCTTCCTAAAATGAAATCGGAACTGTTATGCTTCAAGCTTCAGGGTTGGAATCCCTTAGCTCAAGATGTTAAAATAATTTAGTTTAGTAAATTACGAAGTCATTTTGAGGACAATTTAGTTGAAAATGGAGGATTGATATTGTATAGGTGTAGATATCTTATTTCAGTCTTTGGAACATGAACATAATACCGCCGAATGGCGCTTGTTTATTGACAGCTTTAACCCTTAATTAGTCGCATGCGGAATTTTGTTCCGCACTTTTACATTTTTCTTTTTGTTTTCCTTACTTTCAATCGTATGCTTTTGAACTTTTGTCTAGCTGTCTTTCAAAGTTTCATGATTAAACAACAATACATATTTGAAATGTTGCCCAAGCCACTAATGAATATTTTGTTATTTATTTTAGAGTGATGCATTTTGCGGAGCAAAGTTCCGCGCGCGACTAAATAAGTTGCCTTTTTTCTACAAATTTCACGCTTTCTTTCAGTTTATTGTTTTTAGCCGACAACAATTAAGCGATTCGGTGACTACAAAACATATCACAAGAAAGCGCCACCACCACTATTTTTTAAAAATTTATTTTACGAAAATATATTTTCAGGTGCTGTTCATTTGTAAGCAACTGAAGTTATAAGCGGTTTATGTGTGCATTGTGCGCTCTGAAAATAAATACATAGAGAAGAGATTTAGTCTTTTTTCAAAATGGATCATCATGAACGTGATGTGGACAGAATTAGAAACATGTTGATGGAAGTTCTGGCTGAAGACGACAATTTAAATGTTCCGGATATGGAAGATGGCGATGAAGAAGATATCATTGAAGGAAGCGACCATATCTCTGCCAGTGAAGGATCAGCAGATGAAGGTGAAGTGTTGCCACAAGCAGATCATGTGGAACCACTCTCAAATACTACTGCACGGGGACCATATCTTCTAGGAAAGGACAATGTCACTAAATGGTACGCACATGCTCCACGGCAAAATATACGAACAAGAAGTCAGAATATTTTGACCCATTTACCAGGAGTCAAAGGACATGCTAAAGAAGCGAAAACTCTGAGCGAATGTTGGAGTTTGTTCTTTAGTACGTCTATGCTGGAGAGAATCGTTGAATTTACAAACCAGTGGATTGAAACACATAGGGACGATTATAGCAGAGAAAGAGATGTTTAAAATACTAATATAACAGCAGTATAGGCCTTGCTGTGCCTTCTATATCTTGCAGGACTGAAGTCATCTCATGCTAATCTGGACGATCTCTATACAAAGGATTGGATTGGAATTGAATTCTTCCCAGCAACAATGTCTCTTAGAAGACTGAGATTTCTCCTACAGGCTCTTCGTTTTGATAACAAAATTGACAGATACGAGAAAAGAAAGTTTGACAAGTTTGCGTCTCTTCAAGATATTTTTCAAGAATTCAACTTGCACTGCAAAAATTGCTATTCTGTTGGGGAATATACCACAATTGACGAAATGCTTGAGCCTTTTCGAGGATGATGCAGTTTCCGTGTTTATATGAAGTCAAAACCAGCTAAGTATGGAATCAAAATATTTGCTTTGTGCGATGCAAGAGTATTTTATGCTCTCAACATGGAGGTATATGTTATTCAGCAACCCGATGGACCATTTCAGACGGACAATAGACCCCATCAGATAGTACTTAGGCTAGTAGACCCTATAACCGGAACAGGAAGAAATGTCACTACTGACAATTGGTTTAGTTCCATACCAGTGGCTGAAGAACTACAAAAACGTGGACTGTCTCTAGTTGCCACTCTGCGTAAGAATAAAAGAGAAATCCCTGCAATATTTACTGAAGGCAAGCGACGTGAGGAGTGCAGTAGTTTGCTTGGTTACGGTGAAAATATGACTCTCCTTTCGTATGTACCGAAGAAAAATCGAGTGGTTACTCTTATCTCTTCCATGCACTTTTCTGATGATATTGATGAATCTTCCGGAGAAGCCAAAAAGCCAGAAATGTTAACATTTTAGAATGTAATAAAAGGAGGTGTAGATACGCTAGACCAAATGAAAGCTACATATTCTGTATCTAAAAGAACTCATAGATGGCAACTATGCTTCTTTGCTTCGTTGCTTTGCTTCGACGACGTCTTCTTTGCTTTGATGAATATCGCCGGTATAAACAGCTTCATAATTTTTCAGTGCAACACACAGAGTAACATGAACAAGAAAGATTTTCTGAAAGTCTTAGCTAAAGATCTTTGTTTGGTCAACATGAAGGCAAGAGTAAGTCTGCAATATCTCCCCAGAGAATTAAAATCAAATATCCGAAAGTATGCAGAAATACCAGATGATCCATCTACTGTGCCTGATCCAGTTCCAATTTCAGGGCGTTGTGCTTTCTGCACAAGGAAAGAAAACAGGAAGACCAAATGTTGTTGTGTCAAGTGTCAAAAATTTGTGTGCGGTGTGCATAAAGAAACTGTCACATATTGCAAAGAATGTGTTCATCAAGATAGAGTGGAGGAACTTGAAGACGAGGATATGTAAGTAGTATGGATATGTAAACCGAGAGGCAAAAGAATAATTTATATGAACGTTCCAAAATACATAAAAACTATATTTCTTATCAGGTCTAACTATACATGTTATTATTCTTGTTATTTGAGAAAAAGCAGCATAGCTTCTTCTTTGTTTAGGTATTTTTGACTAACGTATTTTTATATTAGTTTAGGTCTTCAATAGCATAAAATAAATTAAGACGCCTATTAGAACAAATATTTTAACATAAAATTAAATAAAGATTTAAAATAAAACAAATATTACACGAGTTTTACTATGTAGTTATTATGCGGAACAAAATTTCGCACGCGACTACTTCAGTAACTTTTTTCACGCGACTAGTTAAGGGTTAAACTAAGTCTGAAAGCAGCTCTTCTTCATATTGGAAATTTCCACCCATCCGTTCCTGTAGCATATACGACAAGTACAAAGGAAATGTATGAAGTATGAGTGCGATATCGGACTTGATTGAATATAAAAAAAAAAAAAATCAAACGGCGTATTTGTGGCAACTTCTGGCTTCAAAGACATATTGAATTCCTAGCGGGAACCGGTCAAAACCCCCACAGCCAAAACATCCACACTCAAGAAATGTCAAAACGCCCACACAAACGGTCATAACCTCCACACAAATGGACAAATCTCCCAAACACACGAACGGTCATAACCCCCACACCCAAAACCCTCACACCGGTGGAAAATTATGAAAATTTCCATAATTTTCCACCCATAATACTCTACTACAACATGAAGTGTTAAAATACTATTGTTTCCGTTTTCAATATTGATTTAGTCGAGAGTGGCGGCGTGGGACACCGTGGTTCGATTCTCGGCGAAAGCTCATGTGGTAGGAATTACTCGTTAGCTGTATGTCCACGTATCTTATAGCATCGCTGCTGAAAGGGGCGCTAAACTCAAACTCAAATCAAACCAAATCATTTGAGAATGAGGAGACTTGGTTTTTCGAATTGATTTCACGTCACAAGAAAGAAAATGTTTCCAACCGTACTGTTGTACGAATAGAGGAAGTAGTAAATTTTCTCCTACTTTAGGTTTCAAATAAGTGCCACTGAATGAAAATGGTAATAGAGAGCAAGCAGATGCTTCTTGGAATCTATTCAGCTTCTCAAGTAAACATCCCACCTCAATCCGTAAGACTCTTGTAACAATGAAAGATTTAATATTTACTATTGTTGATTTCCAAACTAAATAAATAAATAAATAAATAAAAAGAGACACCGATACTTTATCGGAATAAATTTGGTGTCCGAAGAACAGTTTCCATTTCCTTCGTTAACAATCTATTTAAATCGATAGGGGTAGAAATTGTTCATTTCCAGTTTTAATCTTCATCGTCATACGACAAAGACGGTAATAGATACCGACGTACTTTTTTTTTGAGCGATTCATTGTCTTAAAAACTATGTTGTCCTCTTCTATAGCCCTCTACTAAGACGGATAGTCGTAGACACTTTCTACCTAATATGTTTCATTTCTCATTATTCGTCGAATGCAGCCGGAAATTTTAGGTTTGTTATGACACTTTAATACTCGCATAATTGAGCCATCAACAGTAGTTTCAAAACTAAGAGACGAAACTCATTTATTTATATATTCCATGTATAGATCAGAAACATTAGTTATATTGTTTTACCTTTTAGCATTTAAAATGAAAAATGAAATCTTTAACGCTCCTTTAAGTAATGATTTTCAATACTTGTCTCTTTTTATATTTTCTTCCTACACATCCTCATCTAAATGTTTCTTCATGTGCATTTCCGTGACTTTTTAAAAACTTTTTTCTACCAATCACAACTCATGTCATATGAAAGGGATTAGCCTAAACGTTGATATTAGTTGGAAATTGACGTTTAAGCTATAATGTATTCAGTACTCTGGCACCGACGTAAAGCGTTCACCCATGGTGCGTGGGATCTCTGGGTCGATCCCAGCTCGTGTCAAGTGGACGTTGTGGAGGGGAAACCTTGTTTGGGGGGTTTTCTTGGGGTTCTCCCGTTTCCTCTAACTTTATTCATTCTAGCGTTGCACTAATTTCTCATCATAGCCGACTCATTTTGCCTAACCGGCATAAGCGTGGGACTTAAAACTGAAAGCTTTTACTTTATTTCATTTTGAACCCAAGACTAACAAGAAAACATTTTCTGGTGTCTCACGAAATCCAGAACGAGACTATGATCGTTGGATTTGTGTTAGTGAATGAGAAAATCAATAGACGGGAGACACTATCGATTGCAATCGTTCCGTAGTTATGGGAGGGGAGTAGGGGCATTGGCAACACAACACGTCGTGGATAATGAGACGAAATATACAGCAAGATCGATGAAAATATGCGTAGAAGCATAGCATATACTACAATATGACATTAGATTCGCCAATACTCTGACAAGTGAGGGCAGAGGCGTAGCACATAACGACAGAGGAGAGGATGATGAAGCACAACTAAAAATGGTCATATAATTTAGGAAAACGGAGAAGCAATACGTGAGGGTAATGGTACTGTAATAATACATGATCAAGTAACCAATCACAGAGTATAGACAGCTTGTAGACGACACCAGGAAGCAGAAATGGAAGAAAGAGAGCTGTGGAGGGGATTGTCCGTAAGGTCCGGATCCCCTTCTCTAGTAACGTCCGATGTTTATAGACTGTTGTACACGTGTAGGCATTGATTTTGATATGTTTATGATAGTGATGATGAGGATGACATAAAAGTAAGACAATATACGCTCCTATTCGAATTCACTGCAAAATCCAATACATCACTATATATTGACAGATCAGTTCAGGGAGGGGAGCCATTGTCCCCTTGCCTTTCTACTCTCCACCCATGTACTTGACCATGTCCATGATATAGTACTATGCTATTCCTCTCAAGTTTGGCTCGTATATGTTCATACCTTCTATGGAACTTTTTCCCTACGCTACCCACCCTCCTCCTCTGTCGTTACGGGCTGGGCCTCTGCCCTCACTTGTCAGAGTATTCTCGAATTTAATGTCACATTGTAGTATATGCTTAACTGAGCTTCTAAGCATATTTCCATTTAACTCGTGCCATATCTCGTCTCATTATTCACAAGTTGTGTTGGCAGTACCCCTTCTCTTTCTCCCATATGTACGGCACGTTTGCGATTGAGGGTTTCTTCCTCCTATGGATTTTCGTGTTCACTAAGACAATTCGATTGATCCTAGTTTCGTTCCACATTTCGTGTGACACCAGAAAGAGTTTCATTGTAAGTGCACCATAGTCGCGCATGCTAACGACTACCTCGCCAGGGAGGGCAAAGCGTTAATATTCGCTATAGAATTAATGTATTCCTTGCTTTTTAAATTTTAGTTTGTCTCGGAAAATATATTTCTGAAACAGGTCTAAAAACAACAGGCAAAGTAGGGTAGTTATATAAAATCAAGGGTAAGGTAAACGTTTCACCTAGGTATCCTTATTCACTAAATAAATTTGGTATTTCAAGTTTGTATATTGAATCGTTTGTGAACGAAGACCAACTTTGGCTAATAATAATTACAACATCATATTTTTAAATCAACGCCAAAGATTCTTTTCCAATATCTACACAGGCTCAAGAATAGTGCATAAAATGTTAAGTAAGTCTATGCCCTTTAGAACCCGGTGGCTCAATACCACATTCATACACGTTCTTTATTTACTTCTGTTTTTTGCCAAAATGACTCAGTTTTGTTATAAAATCAAATATTTCGATAATACTGAAACTTTATTGTATTACTTATGGTTATGACTCTTTTCTCCTAAAGCGGGGCCGCGGTGGCTCAGTGGTAGAGCGTTCACCTCCGGTGCTTGGGGTCCCGGGTTCGATCCCAACCCCCGCCAAGTGAACTTTGTGGTGGACAAACAGCGTGTGCGTGGGTTTTCTCGGGGTTCTCCCGTTTCCTCCCACTCTCTTCATTCCACCATTTCACTCATCATCACCGTCTCCTTTAGCCTAACCGGCATAACCGTGGGACGTATAACTCAAAGATTTCATTTTTTCTTTTCTTGAAGCAGGGGGCACCGTGGTTTAGTGGTAGATTCTTACCTTTGGTGCGTGAGGTACCAAATCCGATTCCGGCCAACTAAGTTTGTGGTGAATAACATCGTGTCCATGGGCTTTATTGGGATACTACCATTTCCTCATGAATTCTCACTCCATCAATTGTTCCATAATTATTAACTTGCTTTATCATCGTCTTCCTTAGCCTAACGGGCATATTCGTGATACGTTAAAGTGAAAAAGAAATAATTGATTTTATTTTTTCTTTTTTTGAAGTAAATATTAGTAAAATGTCATTGAAAAATGTAAATAGATGCCTTGATTTGTATAGACACCAAAGACATCTAAAAATGTGACATTTGAATAAACATTTTTACGTTATTACATATACATGTGTGATTGTATGCCTAATGGCCAATTCGTTGACGGTTCCATACACCACAGAGTTAGAGAGCTTAAATATGATTTTAGGAACAAGGCAGAAAATATTTATGCTATTGTCTAGACAGTAGTGTGAAGTAATTAATCTTTTATTTATACCTCTTTCTGAGTAAAGGAATATAAATATAAGGCTTCACAATTCATGGAGCACTAATTATTAAGAAGTAGAAAACAGCTTCTTACAGATACAGATTAAATGTCATGATACTTATAAAGATTAAGATTCTCAAGGAAAATCGATGACACTGTTGAAAATCATGAAACGGAACCGTTTAAAAAAAGAACAAGAAAAGAAAGAATGAGAAAATAAAAGAAAGTAAAATAGAACAATGAAAACAGATTTTCATTTAACCATCGTTTACAAAGATCATAACAATTTTGGCAAGGACACGTTTTCAAATAACTTTTAAAAAATAGAATATTATGTAATGTTTGAACTACATGAAAATATTTAAAAAAAGATGACTAAGAGATTACTTTATACATAAAAGATTACGTAGCATCATTGAAAGACTGTAGAACACTATATGAACTAGTGATATCAACACTAAATCAACAAATCAAAAGATTGCGGTCTCTATAGCATTAACTATATCTGAAGTTAAATGCGTATTAGATGAACAACAGATAAAGATAATGTAAGTAAAGAGCTGAAATGAGATATGATGAACATACTTATAATTGTTGATATTGCAAGTTCTAATTTTAATGATGTTCGTAAAGATTCACAGCTTAGTGCGGGAAAAACATTGTTTAGTTTCACGAGTGTGGTGTCAAAACGTGCGTGAATATCTCAGGATTGCTTTAGTGAAATCCTCGTTTCCAATAGTTCTCGGAAACTGATTTAACTTTTAATTTATGCTTTCTTCAGCCATAATATCGTTTCAAATACGTTACTCCTAACAATGGTAGTGAATTTTGTGTTTATGAAATCGAAGTTTAAAATATATTCTTCTATTGTTAAACCGTTTCAAACATGAATGTATGTTTGCTTTACCTACCATTTGTTTAATATCTCGACCAGACACGATACTAGCGCCATGCCCGACAATGCCGACCACTCTGTGTCATTGAACTATAAAGATGACCCGGGCATTCATAATTTCAATACTGCTGGTGCATCTGTACATAATGATTCAGTGTGTTCTCAGTGCAACAAACAATTACTCAATGCAAGAGGCCTAACAATCCACAACAGTAAGTGCCATCTCACTAGTGTCAAAGCCAAACCCTCATCGTCCAATGTCACTACAATGCTTTCACCTTCTTCACACAATTCTACTTCACACACTGCCTTGAACAACTGTAATTTTAGCTCCAACGAGATGTCAATTGAAGCATGTAATAACCTCCTCGTAAAACTCAAGTCCATAACTCCTATTCTTCGTAGAGTTCCTCGAGGAGCTAGACCAGCGTTGGTTGACTCCCTCTGTCAAGTTCTGCAGAATATTGTATCTAGTAATAACTTGCAATCGTGGAAGGAACTCTTCTTCTTCCCCTACGTAACACTTTGTTTACCAACAAGAACGAACAAAGTGACCAATCTCACTACATGGGTGAAACAAAGAATCACAAGTTGGACTAATTCTCGCTGAGATGCCCTTTTCTATCGCCACCAACGACCCTCCAAACCTCGCCGTGTGATAGACCCAATCTCCTTCAACATCAAGGTTATCGAGAACAAAATTTCCGATGGCGGTGTCCATGGAGCAGTCAGACTCCTCATCTCTGATGACACTTTGACGCCTCCAGAACCTAAAGTGCTAGATGCATTACGCAACAAACACCCTACACACAGTCATACTTTTACACCCCCTGCACTCATCGACAACGCTCCAGCCGTCCCTAGATTGTCTGTCAAAGAAGTACAGAAAGCTCTTCGATCCTTCTCTTCCGGCTCTGCAGGATGTATCGACAGTTTACGCCCTTCCATTCTCAGAGATCTTTTGATGTGCCAGGACATCGATTCTAGAGACCGTCTGTTAAGCACTATCAGTGATTTTCTTCACATAATCCTCACTGAAAAAGTACCTACAGAAATTAGACCACTACTTTTCGGAGCGTCGCTTATAGCGTTAAGGAAGAAAGGTGGTGATATACGCCCCATCGCTGTCAGTGCCGTTTGGAGACGGCTTTCAACTAAGATAGTAAGCCAAAGAATTAGGGAACCGTTATCTACTTTCTTGTCACCACATCAGTTGGAAGTGTGCGTTCCTCATGGCTCAGAGGTTACAGCCCATGTCGCGCGACTGTATTATTCTCATCCCCACAAACAAGAGAAATTGTTCTTGAAACTAGATTTCCGGAATGCATTCAACGAAATCAATACAGACTATATGCTTACAGCCGTAAAGACGCACTTCCCTTATATATACAACTTCATAAATCAGTGTTACTCACAGCCTAGTCATCTATTTGTTGGTGAAGATATCATACTCTCCCAGCGAGGTGTTCAACAAGGCGACCCCCTAGGACCTGCTTTATTTGCGTTAACACTTCAATCTATTGTCAGAAATATCAATACTGAATTAAACATTTGGTACCTCGACGATGGGATTATAGCTGGAGACAAGGAAGATGTCCTCGAAGCTTTGTCAAAGATTCGTACTCAATTTCGTGACATTGGATTACAGCTCAATTTCTGCAAATGTGAAGTCGGTTTCCTGGGAGTCTCAAACGAACAGGCAAACACCCTTTACTCCCTTTTCAACGAAGTTGCACCTGGAATTCAACTTATATCATCCAACAGAGCCTCCCTTTTAGGTGCCGCACTACACACTGATACTCGACGCATTTTGTTATTGGATAAGATATCTAAATTAGATATCTTCTTTACTCGCCTATCTAAGAAATCTACCCACTCAGCTTTTTATCTCCTACGGGCCTCATTAGCCATTCCTAGAATGTTATATTTCCTTCGTAGTTCTCCATCCTGGCATGAGACAGATCTTCTGGAACAATATGATGAATCCATCCGAGTTGGCCTAGAATATCTTCTCAACTGCTCTCTCACAGACAACTCATAGCTACAAGCATCTCTCCCTGTCGATCAAGGAGGTCTAAGAATTCGTCGAGCCCTTGACTTGGCTACTCCATCTTTCTTTTCATCCATGTATAACTCTATGCCTTCGATCACTTCTCTTCTTCGCCAGGATATTCATCAGGATTCAGAAGCTGAGATAAATGATTGTATCTCCCAGTGGATATCGTGCGGCGGACTCGATCTACCTGCTTTTGATAAGAGAAGTTTTCAAACTTCATGGGACGCTCCTCTTACAGACTCCAAATTATCTTCTATTCTTCAGTCCTCCACCAATCCTGAAGATAAGGCACGTCTTCTTGCTACTTCTCCTGAAGCAGGTGCCTGGTTATAAGCTATGCCATATTCATCCCTAGGACTACATCTTCCCGACGAAAGTTATCGAATCGCTTGTGCGTTACGTTTGGGAGCAGATGTCTGTGAACAACACCAGTGCCCGGCTTGCGGAAGTTTAGTAGATAAGAAAGGTATACATGGCCTATCATGTATTCACAGTGCTGGCAGATACTCTCGACCCTCCACTGTTAACGATCTCATTATGAGAGCCCTGATCTCCTCAGGAACGCCTTCCGTGAGAGAGCCAATGGGGTGTAGTCACTCTGATGGAAAGAGACCTGACGGAATGTCTTTGGTGCCTTGGAAACGAGGAAGGCTTTAATATGGGATTTTACTTGTACCGATACCCTAGCCCCCTCTAATCTTCTTTCATCTTCCACAAAAGCTGGGACGGTTGCAACTCGCAGGGAATATGAAAAGAGACGAAAACATAACAACCTCTTGGACAAATACCACTTCGTCACCATAGCCAATGAAACTTGTGGGTCCTGGGGTCAGGAAGGTCTAAACTTCATTAAGGAAGTTGGACACCGCATAACTATTAACACAGGGACACCCGAGCTTCATCCTACCTTATACAAAGAATAAGTATGGCTGTGCAAAGAGGGAACGTAGCAG
This sequence comes from Thermobia domestica, assembly GCF_964235325.1. Taxonomy (NCBI): domain Eukaryota; kingdom Metazoa; phylum Arthropoda; class Insecta; order Zygentoma; family Lepismatidae; genus Thermobia; species Thermobia domestica. The sequence goes on from NC_137458.1 coordinate 103,450,979, forward strand.
CGATGCTAGGAACTCTCCCTCCGGGAAAAGCTTTGGACGAAATTTTCCTTTTGTAATCACTCTCCTCTCATTTATGATATTAGTCTTAGGAAGTAACTTGTTAGAAGAAAAAGAAAAAATAATATAAAATAGTTGTTGTTGATTAAAAATAAAATAATTATATTTCCAATGCGAAAAAGTTGTCTAATTGTATATTCTATCAGTAAATTATATAGTAAAATTGAAAAAAAAAATAATAATTTGAATAAAATTGTAAAAATTGCATTAAATAAATTTACTGTAAAATAAGTATATAAAATCACACTATAACATTGCAGAGTTCTTATAATATACTATATGAGAACTTCGCGAACTAATTCAACAAAATTAATATACGCATGCACACACACACTCTCTCTCTTTCTGTGTGAGGTGAGTCATATGCCTCTGTAAACATTCCGAAAACGTAACTAATATATATATATATATATATATATATATTCATTTTAGAAATGAGATTATATTATGCTACAGATAAAGGATATATTTCAAATATCTCCCTTCCACATCAAAACATAATGATAGGCATTCCAAACTATTTTCGTGAAGACATGGAACTGTTTCTCTTATAACTTCATTTCAGTCTTCTGTGACTGTCCTTTTAAGATGGTTAACGGATTTTCAACTGGTAGAATTACGATTGTAGGTGTCCGAAAAGGTAAAAATCCATAACAGTGAGATCTGACGACATGGATAGACACTCCACCAGACCACGTTGACAGATCCAATGCCCAGAAATCTGCTGGTTTAATCTTTTGATCATTTCAATGCCGTAATAAAGTGCTCCTTCGTAAGCATTGAGGAGTAGAGTATCGTTTGTTGGACTTCTGGTCTTCACTGGTAGCACCATTGATGATTTACTTTTAACTGTAGTTGTCTTTAGTCTTCCAGGTTTGCGTTCATCGGTGTGACGACGGAACCTGTTCTGAATTCTTTGATGATTTTAGCCACGGTCTCATGAATTATCTACGTGCTGTGACTTTCATTGAATGTACGTGCTATCACTTCCAGCCAACAGAATAATGCCAATCCTCTCTTTGTTCGTTAGTAACATCTCTCTTTCTTTCTTTTCTTTCTTGATTCGCCTGCCTCTCAAAGGGAAAAACAAACATTAGTCACCGTTTTCACTATCTATATCCAGACTTATGACTTACCCTGTATATATCTAGGTAATATGCTCATAATACACACACACGTATATATATATATATATATATATATATATATATATATATATATATATATATATATATATATATATATATATATATATATATATATATGTGTGTGTGTGTGTGTGTGTGTGTAATAGCTATATTTGTATATCCGGATTTATGTTCAACACAAAATAGGACTATCTTGTATTTAGGTTTGCTCCAAAAATTTTCAGACCCACCCCATTGAAATTTCTGAATACGCGCCCGGGTCAAACTCGTTGTTGCGAGTCTGGAGCACGTACAGTACGATGTTGTTCGCACATGACCACCATTATTTGTTACTCTTACGGCCACAACTATGAGTTTGTTGTGCACAGTCATTGTTAGTCGAACGTTTCTCTTCGTGCTGAATATAGTTACTTCTGATGATGAGGATGTTTCTGATTGAGCTTCATAAACTAAAGTGCCACGTCGATCTTAATCTCGATGCTGAAACCATGTCGTAGCACCTCACACTTTTGGATTTCGATATCTCAGGAGCAGTGAATCTCCCCACTCTGGTTCCTTCACAGTCGTGGTATATGCAGTGGAAGATATCGATAGCAGTCGCGTTCGGGCAAATTCATGGGGAGAAGAAATTGAGGCTAAACCTGGACCCACTACTTCCCTAGTTCAAAGATATGTATGAAGATATTTCTTTTATATTGGGGACGCTGAATTTATTGCAGAAAGGAGATTGTCGTAATATATTATTGATTTTGGTCTATCATCATAAACGTTAAACATGAAAATTGTATAAATAGATGGATAATGGAGAAGATGGAACCTAATGGGACGCCGAATATCGCTTCTCGTTATCTCTTTTCACTGTTATGCTTCGTTCTTCGAAATACATATTAAAACGTATCAGACTTGTTTACTTTCCCTTTCCTCTGATACGAAAAGTAATGGAAAACAATCAATATTAGTGTCGAATCCATGATTTTTGTAGCCCATATGTTGATTGGTGAGAGTTTCGATGCCCATCAAGTTCAGTTTCAATGCACAGATGGAGAAAGACCTCTTAGTACCACTAGGAGGTGTGGGGAGTTAGGAATGTATAAAAATAAGAAAAAAAGTTACCTACAAGTGACAGTCATAAAGTTCCCTGAATGTTGTAGTTTTGGCATTTGCGATGCAACCTTAAGGAATCGTATACATTATTGTCATTGGATTGCCTAATTATCAAATTAACAAATGTGAACAGGTTCATAACAGGCAGTGTACGAGTTGCATAGCTGCCCGGAGGAGTTTGGGGCGATCAGTTGACACATCAGGGATCAAGGAACAAACATACGACAAGTTCATCTGCATTTGGGGCAATTTTGCTTCGGAGACTTTGATAGCTTTGAAAACACTTTAGCACCATCGGTTGTTTTACTCTTCCAAAGTTAAAGATGGTTCTTTTCCGTTTCGCCAACATAGAAGAAATTATAATCAACGCGGTGGCTGAACTTCCGAAATTACCAAGACAGGCATTTTACTGGTGTTTCCACTAACTGCACAACGATGGAACAAGTGTGTGTGTGTGCTTGTGTGTTCCGTAGGTAGCGCTTTTGAAGACGATTAAATAAACGTGTGCTTATATAGTGGTAAAAAAGAGCTACAATCGAATCCTGCGAACGGTTTGACTCGTCATCGTATATTATCATACATAGATTTCAGTGTCCTGAGATGAATAGTAGCAGCCCAAATATTACTTACGTTTATGCCTACTCTCATTAGCTCTACTAGGTTAGTGTGAGGAGCCTGACATGTAAAAATATTGGGAAATAACTTATTTTAATTTTGAATCTATAGTTCTTTATGCCATTGAGATTAACAGGCACACTAAGCGCCCATCCATATGAAGATGGAAAGGCGTAACATTTTTTTTTTCAATTGTCGAGACTAGTGTTGAGTCCATAGCTTTCGGGTTTGTTAAGCTCTTGGGATACAATCGCGATTAAAGAAGATAAATGTTTTGCTTTATGTTGCATGAAACTATTCGAGTACGTGGGTCTAAAGATATAGCTTCATGTATATATTATTATTTACAAACAGGGGGGGGGGATTTTATACTCGGATTCGTGTTGTGGTAAAAACAGAAATTCAGACCTGTGTGCAATGTTATCCTGTGTACTTAACACTATGGATAATATGTCGGTGATTGATCGCAAATTCATGATTCCTGGACATTAAAATTTAGAATATGATTCAGATCAAGAGAGGGTCGATCGTGCAAACAATATGCCGATTTTGAATCAAGCATTGCACAATATTTGTTCCAATTTGTCAAATATGATCGTGGGAAGAAAAACTTAAAAGTATTTAAAAATGAGTCAAGAAAAGTTCTTTAATTTTTTCTAACTTTTCTCCAAGGAATTGGTTCGCAGATCCAAAGACAATACCGGGCAAGGAACAGAATGGCTTCAGATTCGCTGGATGCAGTACAAGAAGTCGGCTCCATTTGGCACTGTTCTCATCAAGGATTCTGTGGATGTATTTGCTCCTTTGCAAGAAATATATATGAGGATAAACAAGAGAGCACATACCGTGCTGCCAACATTAAGTTTGGTGTATCAAGGGGCTTTACCAGTATCAGTAAAGAAAAAGCAAAACCTCTGCATTCTTCTTCCTCTATTTTGCTCATTATATAATTACTTTTACCAGTCCCTTAAGACTGAATCCAATCAAAAAGATGTATTGCCGGAAATGTGTAGTACAGATAAAAAGGGAGACCAAAGTGCAAGTGTGCCATCAATTGGCATTGTTAGTAGAGAGAAAAACGATTATTACCATAAGAATAGTAATTCAAACTTTTCCGTAATACGTAACAATAGTATCATGTCATCATTATATTTGAATTATTTTTATAAAGTTTATTTTGTATCTTTTAATGTATAAAGTTGAACTTATATAAAGCTTTCTCTATGATAAAGCATACCATAATTGGTCGCTATACCACGTTATCAAGGGTGTATACCTATTTTATGTAAAATAGATTAAAAACTGAACATATTGTATAAATTTACTTTTGACGTATCATATATGTCAAAAGTACGACGATTTATCCCAAGTAATACAAAATGATTTTGACATAGCATGATATGTCACATATCCCTCATTAAGAAACGCTCTCCTGTAAAATCGTATTTGTGCCTTATCAGCTTATGCCTTGAGAACAGATATATATATATATATATATAAAGAGAGAGAGAGAGAGAGAGAGAGAGATAGAGATAGAAATTTTTTGGGAATTGCCGCGATGGCTAAATGTAGTGCAATCGATTTTGCGCTGCATAGAACGTGATTTCATCCCACCGATAAACAAGAAAGTACTGTCTTAGATATTATTTGAAATCCTGAAAAACATTTACGCCACATAAATCTCCGTTTCAGCCGAATTCTACTTAAGGATGGGGAGTCTGTATAAAACTCAACAAACATCAATATCGTAGTGTGTGGAAGTAAAAAAAAATATAAACGTTATCATGAAACTTTATTTTTTCAAATCGTAGAATATATTAAATCTACCCTTAATTGTTTACTGATTTTCTTTAGCTTATCTCAGAGAGAACTTGGTAGATCTCAATGAATACATTTGTACTTGCCTAATTGCTTCAAAGTTAAACTTTTTTTTTACAAAAATTATTGTGTATTTTTTTAAAATGATTACTATAAATTCACTTTTTAGTCTTGGCAAATGTTATTCTCAAACTGAAAGAATTATCACAATGCTTAAAGAAAACTTTTTACTAAGTTTTGTTCTAATCGAATTATCTTAATATGATCCTTATAAAAAAATAGTTTGAGTGTACAAGTGCAAACTTGTGATATTTTTTATATTTCAGAACTTGTGTAGATTTCGATTGTATATAAAGTTTCCTTTAATTTGATATATATATATATATATCATTGTATGTTTTTGCATATTCAGGTAGAAACTTTGAAATCCTTATAAATGCGTAAAATTCCAAAGATTTGCTATTGATTTTTCCATGACTGTATGTATGAATAAGATCAGTAATTGCTTTACATTGGTTTACAAAATTACCTGGTAATATTTTATACAAGTATACATTTACGTTCTCTCTAAACTAGCAGGCTCAATATTGGATCTAACCAAAAGTTGGTCAACTGCCATGTATGGAGCATTGGACTGTACGGTTCAGAGATTTGGGCATTATGTAAGTTAGAGAAGTATTGAAATGTGGTGTTGGGGGAAAATGTAGAAGATAAAATGGATAGAGAGAGAAACAAACGAAGATATTTTTAAAAAGGATAGGAGAAAAGAGGACACTTCTAACCACCATCCTTCGTAGGTAGGCCAAATGGATTGGATACATCTTGCAAAGAAATTATTTTTGCACACCACCATAGAGGAAAAGATGGAAATGAAGCGAGGAACAGGAAGAACACAGCTGATCGATGATTTGAAAAATAGAATTAAATATTGGGAGTTAAAAGGGGAAGCTGAAGATCGAGAAACGTGAAAGAAACATTTCCAGGCCCAAATCTAAAATTGAAAAAAAAAAATCTTCATTAGTCTCAGGACCTGCCGAAATTCAGGATACTTAATAATAATAATAACATTTAACTCTTTGCAAAAAATACCACATGTTACTGTTATAATAATTATATAACACAATACGATAACGATAAAAATTCACATAATGAAATTCTTTGCTGCAGTCATATGAAAAAAAAACTTGCTCTCTGGGATTGCAGGTAGGATGAGGTAAAACTTCAATAATGTCATCGTTGTCTCTCCCCTGGTCACTATCATCAGTTTTAGTAGAAATAGGAAGGGAAATGATCACAGGTTGTCCCAGAAAGGAAGTGAAAATGTTAACTAATTCGTCTCATTAGGAAACTTATAAAAGCAATGGTATTTATCACAATCAGGTAAAAGCAACTTTTGATTACGTATACTCAAGGACAATTTACAAAACATTCAAACAACACTAGAAAGGTATCAATTGCTGTGAGAATTTTTTCAGACCAGTGTATAAATAAGACACAACACTTGTGACCATATCTATTGTTTCTTTTAGGTGCCTACTTTTCATTGGTCTGGAAGAGAAAAAAGAACATATCTGCAATAGTTCTCTCATTATTATACCATATAAAAAAATATCAGTTTTACAAATAGCCCCAGATTTTCCAAGTAATCCCAGTTAACGATATACAAAATTTCATTATACTCTGATATGTTTTGTGTGTTATCGTAGTACAGACGTACGGACAGAAGAAAGACACGGAAGTGTGCAACGAAATAAAATGAATTGAAATCCTTAAGTTTTACCCCGCGGTTATGCTGGGTCAAGCTAAAAGAGACGATGATGATGAGAAATGAAAAAAAAAATAGGAGGGAACTGTAAAATCCCGAAAAGAAACGTTCTCGGTGTTTGTCCACCACAAAGTTCACTTAGCGCGAGCTGGGATCAAACCAAGAACTCCATCCAGCAAAGGAGAACATTCTACCTCTGAGCTACCGCGGCCTCCTGCAAATGTTCAACGAGTTAGGCGTTAAAGTCTTTGCTATTCTTGCTTTAATAAAACATACATTTGTCTAATTAGACCAGATTGGTAGCATACGCCATCTGGTCGCGCCATTTGTCTCGTAACACTAAGCGAATCAAAACACCTCAGTCAAGCTTGCTTATACTGTTATTCTGTTTTGCTACCTACTATTGATAGTCAAGCTCCTAGTTGCTATTTTCCGTTTGTTCAGTTTCATCACTGGTGTTTCTAGGTCAAGGAAAGGACTATTGATTATATAAAAGGTCACGAACAGTATACTTTTAAATCAATATTCCGTGCGATGCAGTCATCTACGCGTTTATTTCATAATAGTTCTCAGTCTAAATGTATGCCACCGATCAGAATACGCAAATTATGTCCATTACAAGATTTAATCTCTATATCGCTTCTGTTTAACGTTGCTTTTGGTTTCATATGTTTATATTTCGGATATTTCTTCCAAATACTACCCCAATGATTTCCAATCACAAATTATAAGTCGATATCTGACTGTTTGTTATGTAGAGTGTAATTTGCTATGAAAAAAATATTTAGGAAAATTTATTCAAGAAAATATGTAGTAGCAGATTTCTAAACTTGGTACAGACGACATATTATCCAAAGAGTGAGTGGCTGATTTACGTAGATAATTTGAAAAATGCTGTAGAAGCGACAAAGTATATAATAGCAAACTTTTATTTAAACAGTGCTTCTCGATTCGCAAGCTGTGGTGTGGTGTAAGCTCGGGAATCACTGTTATGTAAATATGTAAAAGTATGTAAAAGTTTTCTATGAAGATATATTAGATTACAACTAAAAGTGGGAGAATATAATATTTACCCTCTCTCAACCAGCTATCTCTATTTCTCGGAAACCGGAAGTGGTTCAAATTCAATATTACTTTTGGTGCCAATAATGTTTTCCGTAGAGGACAAATGGTAAACGCTATCAAAAAGTAAATTCTCGCAAATTATTCAACCTCTCGAAACAACATACCCCGACGTTTCCCAACACTCTAGCGAATCAGGAAGTGTTTGAAATTTAATATTACTTCCGGTTTCAGTGCTGGTTTTAACGTTTATCGCCAAAGAACACAAATGATAACAAATAACGAGAAGTGTTTCTTTATAAACTATTCAGTGCCTCAAGACAACATATCTTTATTACTTATAACTCTCTTTTGAAACCGGAAGAGGTTCAAATTCACTATTACTTTTGGAACCAATAATGTTTTCTGTAGAGGAGAAATGATAAATGCTATTAAGAATTAATTCTCGCAAATTACTCAGCCTTTCAATACAACATACCATGACTTTTCACAACATTCTAGCAAATCAGGAACTGGTTGAAATTTAATGTTACTTCCGGTTTGAGTGTTGGTTTTAACGTTTATCGCCAAAGAACCCAAATGATAACAAATAACGAGAAGTGTTTCTTTATAAACTATTCAGTGCCTCAAGACAACATCTCTTTATTACTTATAACTCTCTTTCGAAACCGGAAGTGGTTCAAATTTACTATTACACTTGGTTTCAATGCTGCTTTCCATATAGCAATAACGGTAAATGCTATAAAACTCCGGTTCTTTCCAATCGATTCAGCATCCCAAAAAAATATTTCATCTACTCTATTAACTCCATTACCTTTATATTCAAACACTAAGTGGTTAAAATTAACCAGTTTTCGTTTCATTTATTATCGACATACAACAAAAACGGTAGCAGATAGCAAGATGTGGATTCTTGCAAACAATTCTGTGTCTCAACGCAACATATCACGACTTCCCACAATATTTTAACCATATCTGAAATGGTTCAAATTTACTATTACTTCCGGCTTTGATAATGATTCTCTGACCAAAGACAGTAAATGCTATCAAGGTTCAGTTGTTTGCAATCGATTCAGCTTCTCAAAAATAGGTTTCTTCTCCTGTTTCAGCCTCCTATTCAAACCGGTAGTAGTTGAAATAAACTATTTTTTTTTTAGTTTCAACTCTTTTCCCATAGAACAAAAACAATATGACATTGCGAGTAATGGCTTTTTGATACGGATTCATCGCCACAGGAACAAGCTCTATCTTTTATAGTGTTACTCTTGTGCAGCCAGTACTTATAGAACCACTACTTCAAGTTTAAGTATTGAATTTTCATTCTTTAAAAGTCTTAGTTTCTTACCGTGATAAGATACTATACTGTTTGGAAATTACATTATTTGAAAATGGAGAGCACTGAACTGAAACGTGTGTTGCTGTTTGTTACGAGGAATGATCGTAAAGTAAGATTACAAAACCTGCAGTGAAATGTGTATAGTACGTATTCCATACAACCAATACACCCAACAAATAGTACATACATACATTACATTATTTTCCAACATATTCTCCATACTAGCTGAGACACTAGTCGCATCGTGGGATGAGTTTGAAGATTATTTTCCTGTCAAAATGCTGTCCATATCTGTTCAGCTACGTTGTCACAAAGTGTTTCGCAGGCCCTCCTAAGTGATCCGTCAAGTGAGGGAACAAGTGAAAATCACTTCCTTTTGTATCAACGTCCTCACACAAGCTGTGTTATAATCTGTTGATGCCGTGCTGGGTCGGATACTCTGCTCCTCGTCGGTGACTGTTTCTCTACCAGCCGCAATCTTTCGACAGCATTCTGCGACATGCTGACGAGACATTACACTCTCTCCGTAATGCTGTACCAGCTGCCAGTGAATTTTAACCGCATTTACGCGCTTCGCACACAAAAATCGAATAACTGAACGGACATCTTCGCGAGACCACTTTTCCAAAGAAGCCGCCATTCGGGTTTATCTCTAACTAGCGCCGTAGGTGATGGGTGGCTGAAACTGCATAGTTGCCAACTCTTATGTATTAAAATTACTGCAAACTCCTCATTCCACTATAACAGACGAAACTCCGGTAATATCAGCCTTGTAACCTTATTTTCTTATCATTCCTCGAATGAAGACGACAAGATGTGTGACCATATTTAGATTTAAGTGTCAATATTTGTGTAACTGCAATTAAGTTGAAGGCAAACTTTTTTAAAAAAATAAAGAACAACAAAAACGGCAATAAGGAACAATAAGCTGTTTTCTGGAATCGATTTTGTGTTCAAAGAATATATACTACACATTCCTTTCTCTTAACTGCACATTCAAAACGAAATTTGGAGAGATTAATCAGTTTCAATCTTACAAGGGAAGTGTCAATGAGCTCATATCAAAAAATACCGTAAAATTTCACTCAGAGGAAGAAAGTCCCACAGAAAGAGCTGCGTTTTTGAAGTGGAATTAACCAAAATGGCAGATTGACATGTCCCGTATGCATGTCGACAATTTCACAATACGTTCAGTACCACCCCTTGTAAACTGACTGTTAATAATAAAAAATCAATAACAACAATGTGGGTACATACTATACCTAAGGGAAAGTCGTATGGTAAGATGAACCTTGACGCCAGCCATTTTGAAATTCCCCATCTTGAATTCAGGTCAAGTTTTGTAAATAGGAATAGGACAATATGATACATGATTTTGGGCTAGAATTAAGCAGAAAAACAATGGTATCATTACGTGCATTTCGTAAAATGTTGCAGGCATATTTATTGTGTATGTTTCCATGTGCGCAACTTCCGAATGAAGCAGCTGTCCAAAAATAAGTTGTCGCTATTGATATGTAATTCCTACTCGATAGCTCCACAATACATTCCAATGAGGTGCGAAAGAAAAACAGAAATGAGGCTAATCGATAAAATGAGTGAAACACAAATTCCTTTGACACCAGGAACAACGCATAAGCACTTCGTTCTTAAATTGCCCTTCACATTCGCGTGTAGTGGTCTGCAGGCAATATTGCACTGGCACTATGAACGCAGGTGGCCGCTCTTGTGTATACCCAGTTGCATATCATGAATATAAAATCATGCCACTGAACCGTGGAGAGGAAAACTTGAAATGAATGCAAGACTGCAGTTTCAGTATATTGTCTCTGTGTTAAACTTCAAAATCAATAACGTCTCTCGAGATCAAAATTTCTGTCAATCTAGGGTAAAGAACCTTCCACTTTCGAAAAAAAGAAACTTGTCCATTGGCTGGATTTTCCTTGTGGCACAGGGAGGTATCTGGAGAAGAGTAATAGTGCTATTTGGAGATATGTCTTCAAGAGTAACGGTATCACTGTAAGATGTCCAAGAGTCTAGAAGCAGAGCAGACTGTTCTGCACAGAAAGTGAAAAACGCTTCTTTACACCAACATTTAACTCTGATTTCCCCATTTTTCCAGATTTAGTGGCAGTGACAATGAGAGTGTGAGCCTGAAACATTTGTTTGGAAACTCTGGGACCAAAGGTTTCACTTGGATCTTGCAGCACAACGAATAATTATGGAAAAAGGGAACCATTTATAGCAATAGTAGTCATTATTGTCTATGAATGCGTCAATGCATTAGTCTATTGAGAGACCGACTGTGTGAGCTTTTCTTCCATAAAAGACAAGGTTCGTTTCGATCGCATTTTGTAGACAAAACCACTTTGATTCATTTTGTAAATCGAAGCAGGAGTATAGCTCACAAATTGTTCCCTGACTGCCTCCACGAACGGTTGTGCGTCTCTGCCTATTTCTTCTTCATCATGTGTGTATGCGCGAGATATGAATTTCGTGATTTTCCTGCGATTCGAAAATGTTTCTTGAAGCTGTTTAGCCACGCTCGGGTTGCTCTGAACTTACATCTGCCAATTATAATTTCTTTGGCAATATCCAAAGCCCATATCCCCAAGTCCAAATTTGCCGACTAATTTCCTACAAGTGTGTTGCTTTGCTCAAAAGCATGTGGGGCAAATTGGGGAAATATAGAGGGCGTTTCCTAAATTTATGTATTTTACAAATTGTTAGACAGCTGCTTCATTCGGGAGTTGCGCACATGGAAACATACACAATAAATATGCCTGTAACATTTTACCAAATGCACGTATCTTACAACTATTGATAACATTGTTTTTCTGTTTACATTCTAGTCCAAAATCATGTATGATATTGCCCTTCTCCTATTTACAAAACTTGACCTGAATTCAAGATGGCTGAATTCAAAATGTCTGCCGACATTGTTCTCCTTACCGTACGAATTCTCCTTAGGTATACTATGTGCCCACATTATTGTTATTGACTTTTTATTATTAACAGGCAGTTTACAAGGGGTGGTACTGAACGTTTGTCGACATGGATACGGGACATTTCAATCTGCCATTTGGTTAATTCCACTTCAAAAACGCAGCTGCTGTTTTGTGTGTGGTCTTTCTGTGGGACTTCCTTCCTCTGAATGAAATTTTACGGTAGGTTTCGATATGAGCTCATTGATACTTCCCTTGTTAGCATTGACTGTTATAAAGTAAAAACTATAACAGATACCAAGGACCTTTTCTCTAATCAATTGTTTTAGAAATATTTTCGTTTTCTCTGTATTAAAACGGGAAATGATATTAATCTACCCACCACTTCCTCTTTTAATATTAAGTGAGAAAATATTACACAACACAAATAAAACTACTTCAAGTTACGCTGCTAGTGATTTCCTTTTCTTAAAAAAAAAACATGTGTTATTTCATTTTTAGAAAAAAAAACTTTTAGTTCTACAGATATATAAGGTACAAGAAAAGAGTTCACTGTTTCGAACAGTATCATTATTTAATTTTATAGAAATAAATTATAGCGGACTGAAAAAGCATCACCAGACGTTACAAATTAGGGAATTCATGTAAAGCAGTCGCATGCTTTTGTTCATCTGCTTTTTAACCAATCGATGGAAGAAGTATTGCAAGTAAAATGGATACATTAGGGAAGAGGGTAATTAAAGTTTGGACTGCAAATAATCGATAACTACATTGCTATTCCATTTGCTACCTTCAATATCTCGTATTCACTAAAAGCTACCATTAAATTTGTTTATGGCATAAAGGGCAATAAAGTAGTCGTAAGTGCAATATACAGTATATCTACTAGACGTATGAGTTAAGAACTAATAGAAAAATCATTTCGGACGCATAGCAGTGTCGCAACGAAACAACGAATCAGAGAGTTTGTTCTGATGTGTTGGGCATGAAACAACTAACAGAAATTTCGTCAAAGGTATGTATTTCTTACGTAACGTAAGAGCTACAAATATTCCGAATCGTGCGTCATGTATTTATTAACAGAGTGAATCAAGAAGTTATCTCAAACTTAGCATTTTGTATATATTATTATGACTAAATTTTAGGATTAACATATTATTAAAACGTGCATATAATCTACGTAATTCATATCCCTTTGCCATTCACATACGTGTATTTACATCATATATGTTCCCCTTTTACTTTCACAAAATTACGAAGAGACAGTAAGCGTTTTTTTTACAGTCGTTATTACGTGTAATTAACGTCATGCAAAGGACTTGACTACTGCTTGAATCATGCAGTAATCAAACTACTAATGTGACCATAATCACAAGCAAGAGTTATTCTGAATACAACACAGTAATTAAGTCTAGTCAGCTGTAGTTAACAAGTGTTCTTCCTGGTTATAATTGTACATTACTAAACATGCTCTCACTAGGCCCAGCTCAATTTGTTATTGATGCTGAGAGATTTGCATTCCGTGCCAAAATGTATGTTCTTGTCTAATTTGAATGGTGCAAAGAAATGTTAACTCAAGGAACCAAGGGAAAGTGTACTAAACCCTACCAAGAAATGTCCTTCTACGAGAGTAATATCGTAAACTGAGGATACTTTGCACCTCGTGGGAGAACTTTGCACAAACACTCTCCTCTTCGTAAATTCGTGTTAAGAATAACCATCTACATATAGGAGAACGGAACTTGAGAATTTTAAATTCTGATTAGTGCTTCTCTTTGGAAAAATGGTTTGATACTCTGAAAGAGCGGTAGGAAGAAACAGAATTTTTGAGAACAACATGAAGTCACAGTATAACTCCACTAACTAAAGTCTGTTTCGGGCAAACTGATAGGAAACTCCCATACCTCCCACCCAGGAGGGTCATTTCAGATTTTACTTGGGTGGAAGACCCCTTCATATAAGCAAAATTTCGAATTTTTCACTTTTTTTCTACTATTCTATTGATACAATCTATATAGATCTCAAACTATATATATCGGTAGATCTATTATAGATCTATTATAGAAGGGGGAAAACAAGTCTTTGACCCTCACAGGGAGGGAAACTTTTCTAATAAACACAATCGTGTAAACTCTAGATTCATACATCAATTCGCTGGTATCTGATGTTGAGAAAGCACTGTTGTTCCTTTTAGCTATCAACACAGAGAAACAAACAATTACTGCTTTAATTTTTGTGTTGTGAAAATGTATTGCATAATATTTATGTACTAAAGTTCACCCTAGTGTAAAATATTTTATTGCCTTAACAAATATAGAAAACCTTAAAATCGTAAGAGCTTAATGCGCCCAATTTTATATCAATGTGGAAGTTGGCCCCTAACAGGAATACAAGAACGGGAATCGTGGGGTTTCGAAAATAAAATGTTGATAAAAGAAATTGGAGTTAAATTGACAAAGATACAGGTAAACTGAAACGCTATACAATCTATTATTTCACAACAACTACAGGTCACCAAGTATTATAGAAATATTAAAGTTAATACGTGTAAGATATGGATGATATCTTGTTTGCATGGGAAATACGCATTGTCACCAAGTTTTATTCAAAATCCCTAGGAGAAAAAGATTTTTGGGTGGGTGAAGAAGAAAGCTTCTGGACAATGTAAAGCAGGATCTTTGAAGGTTGGTTGATAACAAACATGGTGCAATGACTATTCGGAAGTTAAAATCTAATGGAAAAGCTTGTTTCTGCTACGGTGAGCCGTTGAGCTCTTTAAGCCAAAGCGTTCGCCGTTTTTGTATAATTGAAGGAACTTGTATTCTGGGCCGGCCCTATGCAATTTACCGCTCCGTGCACTGGCCTCATTTGCCCCCCCTTTCCCCAGAAAGAATTAATCATTACAGCCACGATTTTAATTGTGCTAGCCCAACATGAACAAAAGTAATAAAAGTGAAAAAGCACTCGCATTCAGAAAGGCCTAATCACTACAAACCCAATCTCATTGTGTCTGTTTTCTTCTTTAAATAATAGCCTATTATGTTAGTGATAATAAAGCAAACACACCTGCAGAGGAAAAATAGTAATCCTTTTTACAGAAGTCAATAATATCCGTTTGCAATTCCAGTCTTTTATCTTCAGACCTTTGATGTTTATTTCTTGATTCTTTCTAAATCTGTTATTTTCTTTCTTTCTTTTTTTAAAATTGTTTCTATCTTTCATGATAAGGAATGTATTTGTGACATTGACCAGACTAGATTTTATAGATTCACAGCGGGAGTTTATGTGGTTCGGATTCCACGTTAATCAATAGGTCCCGTCTCATATAGCCTCGCTGTTGAATGGGGCGATAAACTCAACTTTACTCAACCACTTTTCGTAACAAAACTGTGATTACTATCTAAATGGAACAAGTGTTTGCTACTGTTCGACTTGCATTTTACAACAAGCAAGCAATTCTTATTGGGATTTGTTTGACCACTTGCTTAGAAATCTTTCAATTTAAACGTCCTACGCTCATGTCGTTTAGGCTAAGTGAATGATGATGGAAGAATTGGTGGGATGAGAAAGTTGGAGAAAATAGGTGTACCCCGAGAAAATCCATGGACGTGATGTCCACCACAAAGTTACTTGGCAGAGGATCGAACCTGGGACCCTATTGACCATTTGCTTTAGCATTGTCCATATGACCACATGATCTTAAACTAATGCGACCTAAACATAATATATGAATGTAGTATTGAAATAGGGAGCTTAGAAAATTTAACAACTATAATCATGACGTATGTTTCCAACAGGAAATATTTATTTTAAATAATAAAATTATGACAGATTCCGCCGCCCCTTGAAACGTGTCACCCTATCCAAATGCACGTGTTGCACATATAGTATTGCCTACCCTGCTGGTAGCGTTACTTTCTTTCTTATAAAATAATCAACTCTTTTTACACCATTAGACTATCCTCACGCTATAACTGTCTCTCTCTTCCAATGTAATTATTACAAATGATTATTAATATTAATGGTGATCAATAATGTTTCTAAGACAATAAAAGTCATTTTCCCCTTCTTCTGTAACAGAAGGTCAGCAAACAAACATTATTAATGGAACACTATTATCAATATATCTAGCTATCTATCTACTTATATACAGGGCGTTTCAAAACAACTCCGACAAGGTTTAGGAGGTGATCCCTGACACAAAGATAAGACAAAAAGTGTAGACCACACTGGGTGCAAAAACGCTTCCTTTCGGAATCATAGGCTGCCGAAGACATGAAAAAAATGACTTTGAATGTCCATTGCTCCAAAACTATGGGACTTAACATAGTCAAGACTTCACTTAGTAACTAGTATGTGCCATATCAGAAATACATGTTTCAGAATCCTGAGGTAATTACAAAGCAATTTTTATAGAGAGAGTTTGCTGCAGTCATATTAATTCAAGTACTCTCCAACTGCCTCTACAAAAATTGTTGCGGAAGTACCGCTGAATTCTGAAAGATGGATATTTGCATAGGACACATACTAGTTCCTAAGTGAAGTCTTGACCCGACTATGGTAGGTCTCATAGTTTTGGAGCTATGGACCTTTAACTCTTTGCGGCACGGAGTTTCGCAAACGTTATGTAAAAGGTGGTATACTATAAGTACCACCATGCTTCAAAGAGTTAAATTTAATTTTTTGATGTTTTCGGCAGCCTATAGTTCCGAAACGAAGCATTTGTGCAAAAGGAAAATCTATATTTTTTGCCTTATATTGATGTCAGGAATCACGTCCCAAACGTCGTCGATGTTGTTTGGAAACACCCTATATATATAGCCTAGTTCTTATATATATATATATATATATATATATATATATATATATATATATATATATATATATATATATATATATATATATATATATATATATATATATATAAGAGCATTGTTTATAAGAGAGAAAGCTAGAAGTGTTGATTTTTTAGAATAATTTAGGTTCTATTGTTATTATCTTAACGTCGTGACAATTTATCCATATATATTGTACTTGATTTTCGTTTCTCTTTTAATATATTCAATTACCACCCCTGCCATCTCTTTCCATTCTAAAATTATGTCACAACCCCGACCGCCAAAAGAAAAAATAACCAATACAGAGGTTGTTCATTTGGACGATTTCGTTCCTTCCCCCTCTCGGGCAGAATGGACTCACCCGACCTGGCTCGTGGCGTCATGCAGTGTTGAGCAGTGGCTTCCTGGGAAGAGAGTTGTTTTTTCACGCGGAAGACAATAACGCACAAAACAGGACCATTGTTGTGAGTGCTTTTTTAAATTTGTTTTTACGTGTGTGGGTTTCCGCTCTGTGACCAAAATGTCGCACAAACTAAGCAGTTTTGGGAAGGCTATGTTGCGGCTCTTTATGACGCCCACATTAGTGTTTCTGTCATTAGAAAACAGTGCAAGAAGAATGGTTACAAAATCAGTTTAAGTGGAATAAAAGTGTTATTAAAAGGTAGAAAGGAAACGAAGCCCCACCATTTGGATCACCAACGAAGTTGCCTAGGAAGCGGGAATGCACCAAGGCCACCTCCTCCATGCAGAGGAAACTTTGCAAAATGGCAATGCAAGAAAATACGCCAACACAAAAGTGTACCGGTATGGCTAATCTTCTTGACGTGTCTTTGAGGACTGTGAGGCGGACGTTACACCATCAACTCAAGCTGGAAAAGTCATGAAAGCTCGCGGTGATCTTCTCACGGATGCCCACGAAAAGGGACGAAAGTGTATCGCCCGGAAGCTGTACGAACGGCATCTAGCAAAACAAAGTTGGATATACGTCGTAACGCTCGATTAAGCATTGATTTACCTTTCCAACTGCGGCAAACCAAGAGCCATTATGTACCGAGAGAAAGGCGCTAAGAACTTCAGAAGGTGGGTCGGTGTCTGTAAAGAATCCTTCCCAAAAGGATTCATGGTCGTTACTATCTACTGTTACCGAGGTAAACTGATGATTCGTAGGGTGGCGAAGAACTGCAAAATAAATTCGCAGTATTTCAGGAGCAGATTATGCGCCCAATCTACGAGCATGAGATTCCAACAATGTATGGAAATGACGCCAGTCTAGTGCGCATTCACATGGACAAGGCCTCATCACATACCTCACGATCATCCCTCGCATTCTACAGGGAGATGGAGGAGGTGACTGGTATACAGGTGATACCTTTCAATGAGGTATCTGTTAAATCTCCAGATGCAAGACATATGGAATATTGTGGATTTGGATTGCTGAAGCGTGCTTTGGGAAAACGTGCTTCGGGACAATTATGGAAGGACTTTGGAAAGCTGTGCGAAGGGAATGCAACAAGATTCCCCTTCCAGTTCTTCAAAGAAGCCTATTACAGTGGTAATTTCGCTGTCGGGCTATTGATTGTAATCAAGGGAAACATATCGAGCACTTACGGACCTGGCGCCATGGATTCTTCTAAATTTTTAGGTAAGTCGAAATTGGCCAAATGTAGTCTGAACAACCTCTGTACAAGTGTTCAACAAAATTTCCAATACAATAATACATGTAGTACTTACCTCACTAATACAGGTAAATTTTATTAAGTATTTTAAATTTCGCAGTTTTATTTTGAAAGTTGTAATTATTATTTAGACATAGGCTATTTTGATAAACTCTATACGTTCGTGTGCTCTGGCTGATTGTGGAAGACGGAACACCAAAGTTTACCTGTACTTGAGCGAGGTGAGGAGAAAACTTCTTTCTCATATCAGGTTACGTCAAACGGATTATAGGAATAGTTAATTAAGCATTTTTATCTGTATTGTTTGTGTATTATATTTAATGCTGATTAAAATTATCTATAAATTCTAATGTAACAAAGACATGTGAAAGAAAAGTATTAAATTCATTGCAGTGACATATACAGTCGGGTTAAATTACACCGTGCCATGACTTGTTTTATGATTGATAATTGAAAAAGCCAGAAACAGAAAAGGAAATCTGAATGTTCTACCAGGGAAACGTATTACTTACGAGAAAATCAGCGCAGCACAAATATTTACAGCTGTTTCTAGTGGCAAAACTCATACTCACGGGCAACAGAGACGAAATGAAATCCAGACCTGAAGATAACAACACCAGTGACCACACAAAAAGAACCATTTCTTTTTTTTCCTTTTTAAACCAAATTTTATACATATAATTTCTCATCTCATATCGTAAGTTTATCATTAAACTACGTTTATTTCGCTAAATCTATCGTTAATTTCGAAAAAAAGACACTTTTTGTGAAAAGAAAATGGACAGGGCAATTTCACGGTTTCCGACCCACGATCCAGTTTCAACATTCATCCAATCACATCGTTGGTTTATCGTTAGTTTACGTTTACGGAAAGGGGAAGGGTGACATGCAATAATAATCGAAACGTACCGATATTAGTGTCAAATAGTTTTCAGCGTCGCTAAGTTAATTGGTGCCACTCTCACCGATGTATAGCTCCAAGTTCATTCCCCAGTGGAGTATAACCCCTCAGCAAAAAAAAAAATAAAATAAAATAAAATAAAAAATAAAATAAATAAAATAAATAAATAAAAAAAAATAAAAAGTAAGATCGATCTTAATGTCAAGCTCATAGTTTTCGGGATCGCAGAGATGGATGCAGCTTAAGTTTCATCCACCTTACTTCCGATGCAACTTACGTTCAAGTTCAGCTTCCATCGGAACGCCATTGTAGAAGAGGGGAGGGATGTGAAATAACGGAAGAAATTGACATTAATAGCGAACCAATTGTTTTCCCAGTAGCTACGTGAATTAGTTAATGTTCGGATACCGTTTAATTTCAAATTCACTTTCCACTGTGGATAAGACCCGCTTGCATCACTGAAGAGGTGGGTAGGGAAATAATATTTTTATTATTAAAGATTCTGCATTTCCTGGGACTAAAGAGTTTTTATCTTCTGATGTTAGATTTAGGCCTGGAAGTGTTTCTTCCACGTTTCTCGATGTTCTGTTTCCTCTTTTAGCTCTCAATATTTTCTTTTGTTTCTCAAATCGTCGATCAGTTATGTTCTTTTCCTTCGTATTCCTCGCTTTCCTTTTATAGTGGTATGAAGAAGATAATTAATTTACAAGATGTTTCCAATCGAATCTTATTTCCAACGAAGGATGCTGTCTTGAAGTGACCTTTTCTATCCTATCCGTTTTAAAACATCTTCGTTTTTGCTCTCTCTGTCCATTTTATCAAGAGAATGATATCCACAATCAAAAACGACTGATATTAGTGTCAAATCCACGGTTTTCTGGGTCGTTGAGATGAATAGTTACGCCCTATATACCGTTAAAACCCAAATTCATTCCCCATCAGGATGGGGGTGAGAAGGAGAGAAAAATAAACTAGGCAAGATGAATGTAATCACGGTTGAAACCGTTGGGATCCATCGTAGACTATTATATTTTCGGGGTCGCTTACTTGTTGGGTGCCAATTCCGATTACATTTAAGTCCTAGCTTAGTTAAGAACAAGCATGCCAGCTTGCTCGAATCAAGGTTACTTGTAGATAAATAAATAAATATTTTCAAACTTAGCACGGTTGTACAGAAAATAATGTAAACTACCACAATAAGATGAAAATTGAAGCGTTCGGTGCATATGGCGTTTGGGTCTAATTTTGGTCAAGTTTTATGTATTTCATATTTGAGATTCTTCCTAAAGTTCCTTTCAGTTTTTAAACGATTCGTGTCGAAATATTGTGAATAACAATTATATAGTAAAACACAGTGCTCACTTGTCAATACATTTAAGTGAAGCGAAAAACTTTGCCTTTTCTCCATAATTTTAGTAATTTGACTTGAATCCCTTGTGTTCATTCGTTAAAATTGTTTAAGAGCACATTAATTTCACAATTTGGTGACAAATTTTATACTTCAATAAAAAGATTAGTTTTGCGGAACTAACCATAGTCTACGCGAACTAACGGAAGTCAGTTATATGTTTTTGAGAATTACGAAAATTGATTATGAACTAACCCCACACCCACTTCACCGTGTTTAGTTTTTCTCAAACTAACAATAATCTTAGCAGGTCTAATCTTAAAATGAACTAAAGACGTGAGATGGAAAATTACTAAAGGTGTTGATGTCTGAGCTCCCTTCGCACTTGGCGGTAAACTTTAATTCTTCAATAAAGGGTCTTTGGTACATGAGGTACATGGATCAAACCTAGGCCAAGTAAGTTTCCTCCCACATCCTTGTTCCAACATATCTGCCATCATTATTCGCTAGCCTTAATAATCTTTATCTTACAATACAAGGTGTATGAAAAAGAACTCCCTAGTTTTAAGTATAAATTTAATTAGGAAATAAATGAAAACTTACATCAGTGAGTACATATCATGAAAGAAAATTCCTTCAAGTTTTGTTTAATGTTGGTAGACTTCAATGTGGGTTCCATTTGTGGCTCTGCACACGTCGAGACGATATTCCACTTCTTGCCATGTATTCACCAATATTTCAGGTGTAACTGTCCCAACCGCAGCGACGATTCTTTCCGGTAAATGATTGACCTTTTCACTGTACACAACATTTTATATGTAGCCCCAAAAGAAAAAGTCCAGTGTGGTTAAATCTGGGCTTCGTGGTGACCAGCCCTGCCTATCCATCTTCCTGGAAAGCAAGTGTAAAGAGCCGCACGCACATGATTATTGTAGTGAGGCGGTGCGCCATCTTGTTGGAAAAACAGGTCCGTATTCCGCCTCAATATCGTCCATTTGGGGAAAGACGTACTCAGTCAGCATGTCATAGTAAACGTCCCCGTTTATATATATATATATATATATATATATATATATATATATATATATATATATACAGTGGCGGATCCAGGATATGATCAAGGGAGGGGCTAAAGCATAGTTTGCCGTTTTATCCAGTGTAAAGCAGGATTGAATCCCATTTTATCCAGTGTAAATCATAGCGTCAAGGGGGGCTATAGCCCCTATAGCCCCCCCCTTGGATCCGCCACTGTATACATATATATATATATATATATATATATATATATATATATATATATATATATATATATATATATATATTTACAAAAACGAAAGGACCAATCGCACTATCTTCCTTCAAACCGCATCAGACATTAAGTTTGGGAGATTCACGTTGATGCAGAATAACTTCATGTGGATGCTCTGCCCCCGAAATTCTGCAATTATGACGATTAACTAATCTGCTGAGATGAAATATAGCCTCATCAAAAAAGAGAATCTTTTTTAAAAATGACATCATCATCAATTCTTTGTAGAAAGTCAGCAGCGAATTCATAACTTTCGATTTTATCAGTAGGTTTAATTTCATGTTACTTTTGTAATTTGTAGGCGCGCAACCTAACTCTTTTACGCACAACATCATAGACAGTACATTTAGTCACTCCTAATTGTAGACTACGTCTGGCCACTGACTTCTTCGGGCTCCGAACACAAGAAACATGAATCTTTTCAATATCATCTTCAGGAGTTCTCGGTCTACCTGGTGATTTTCCTTTTAAACACTACCGGTTTCCTTGAAAGAATTTAGCCAATGACGGATAGTTTTTGCTGTTGGTTATTTACCACCATATTGACGTCTAAAATTACGTTGCCCTGTTATAATTGACTCAGTATTCACAAACCAAATAACACACTGTGCATTCTGTTGCGGAGTACACATTGTTGCTGAGTTGCTCTCCACTGCACACCTGCCTGGACTGAACTGAGGAAACAGAGGAAAGAAACAGCACTGGTGTCTTCTCAAGGTTAAGCAGGCCTGCCAATTGCAGGGGACCCAAACTTGGAGAGATGCTGAATCAAACACCACAAACTAGAATACTGTATGTCACTTTGTACAGATTCTACTTTGTACGGACACATTAAAACTAGGGAGTTCTTTTCAAACACACTGTATAAAGGTCATAATTTTGGGGTCGTTAATCTGAAATATTTTCCCATAAACCGGATATTTTGTGGCGAAACTGATTATCATTTTAGAAAAACTAACGTGTTAATAAAAAAGAACAAAAAAGAAAAACTAATGATATGAGATAGAAGAGTATAAAAGTTGTTTACGAACAGGTTAGCTACGCAATTGACTGGAAAAGCTATTTTTCGAATCAAGGGTGTATTTTAGCGAAACTGTCGATAGATTTACAAAACTAACGTAAATTAACGATATCAAGTGAACGACTACGAAAATTGATTATAGGCAGGCTAACTTCACACTTGGTGGGAGACGTTATTTGCCTAATAGAAGGTGCTCTTTTTGCGAATCTAGACATAGTTTTAGCAAAACTAAAGTTAAATAACGAGGGACCACGGTGGTTCAGTACTACAGAGTTCAGCTCTGGTGCGTGGGATCCTTCGTTCGATCTCCGCTCGCGCCAAGTGAACTTTGTAGTGGACAAACACCGTGTGTGGGTTTTTTCTCAGGATTCTCCCGTTTCCTTCCTCTTTTTTAACTTCACCTTTTCCTTCAATTCTCATCATCACCGTGTCCCTTAGCCTAGCCGGTCTAATAGTAGGACGTAAAGCTTAAAGACTCCGTTTCGTTTCGTTTCGTTTCGTTAACTAATAGTTAACTAATGAGACGAAGGGGAAAATTATGAAAACTGTTTCTTAGTGGTCTAATTTCACACTTAGCGAGAAACATTATATCCCCAACATTTTTTTCCCTTGTAAAACTACACTGTAAAAAAATCGTTGTGTTATTTCAATGACTTGCCAATGTGTTAACACGATTGTGTTAAAATATAACACAAACAGGTGGTTAGAACAATTCACTCTCCATTTTGAGTTGTGTGTCAAATGCCGGAAATTGAAATGGCACACAGCCTGTGTGTTAAATTAACACGAGTGTAGAATCTTCGGTGTTGTTTTCTGTATGATTGCCAAATATGTTTTGCATCTAATTATAAAGGCTTATGAATCGACTTAGGAGTACCTTCCAGACTGTAAAGTAACACTTTATGGTTCTTTTTACTTTCCTTTTTTGACTTTTTAGGAAGAATTTGGAGTACCCTTCTTCACGAACTGTATTTGAAAATTCTTTGAATAACTGAAGCAGACATGCAGTGAAACATATAGGCAGGGGTAAGAGGTTATTTCTTTCCAAATGTTTTATCACATATACTGCATATTTGGAAATAATCTGGAAAATAGATACCAAACATATAACATAAGGGATTTCAGAAAGTTGGAAGTAAATATTCACATTATTTCATCGTAAATTGTTGCATGTGATAGAAGGTGGAATTGGACAATCTTCTCCCACATTTTATTATAGATCTTTTTTCTAATCATTAGAGGGAACCAACAGTATGAATGAAATTTACCATTTCTTTTGCGACACTTTTCCACCGCTGGATACATCTGATAAATTGTGAGAATTGCTAATACATTTGAAAATAATTGTAATCTGAAGAAGTGTGGCGGTACACAATACATTATCATCTTATTGTGAACAATAATAGGAAACAAGAATAATTTAGGTGTAAAAAAGTTTATCTGTAGGGGTATGAAGCATTTTTTGTTCAGAAAATACTTTATTACTAATATTGAAAAAGTCGAGAAACATATACCGAGCGCTACACAGTGTGAAGTATTCAAGTAACTTTTAAGCAATAGCATGAAATATATGTCGCATTTTATGTTAGAAATCAAAATGACATGTGGGAGCAAGCGACAGAGAGGGGTCAAGTGGGGAATGACTAGCAGTATTTGAATTTCAAGTAAGTAAATAAATTTACTTCTACGATATTTATGTAATTCATGTAAGATCGAAATATGGTCGAAATTAATATTGATATAGATCTACATATTAAAAATGAAATGAAATCCTTAAGTTTAACGTCCCACGATTATGCCGGTGAGGCTAAAGGAGACGGTGATGATGAGAGATGAGTGAAATGGTGGAATGAAGGAAGTGGGAGGAAACGGGGATCTACATATTAAGTTTGACATTATTGGTGTTGGTACTTAGGCTACTTTGGCATGTTAGTAATGTCCAAAACTTATTTCTGAGTGCTAATAAACGTCGAAAGTTCATTTACAATGTCATAATTAGAGCATGCTTTATTATTTTCCAAATTATGCTTTATTATGTTTTATTGTTAATCCAATGACTGTTTTACATTAATCGTTTATAACGTATATTATTTATTATGCAATCAATATTCTAAATATCTTGATATATTTATTAATATTTTATGCAACCGGTTTCTTTTATATTTAATGCACTTTCTACTTAATACACTGTGAAGAGATATGCTTTACTCGAGTAAGTTTTTTTCTATCAATTGAATGCGGTTTAAGGTGCGTACTATACAGAAAGGTAAAGTAAATGATGCCTCAAAAAATACAGAAAATGCTCAAGTTCAACAATATAGATTGGAGTTCTTGTGTACTGTTCATTGTTGGCGGAAAGTTCTCTTCTTTTTCTTTTTTTTTGTCCACATCATCATCATTTTGTCCACACCGAAATATAATTAAGCTTTAAATTGCTGCATTGTTACATTCTCAATGATTTTGCATTGTAAATATTGGTTTTAAAAATATTAATACAGTATGTTAAACTTGCAGTTGAAGAAACTTTTCCACGAATTGTTCTAATAGAATCTTGAAAACATTGTGCCATGTATTTTAAATTATGCTTTATTTTCTAAAATTATGCTTCATTATTGTTTTAAAATTAGTTTTTTTCTGGATCCTCAGACACCCATAACCGTGTTCAAGGTACCAACCATATGTGTAAACTGTTGTTATGCTTTTTATGCATTTTATGCTTTTGAGTTGCTCTACTCATAATCTGTTAAAGAAATACAGAAAAAATGTTTTTAACAATTTCGTCGTATGTTGTACGTTTGGAAAATTGACATTTCTCATCTGACGTTATTTTTGAGTCAAATGTACCGCCAAAAATTCAGGAATGACTTTTTTCAATTGTTACGCAAAAATATTTCATTGTTGCGCAATTCAAGCAAGAACATCTCACAAGTTCATGTCTAACTCTTGTTTCAAAATGCAATAAATTCATTTGTGGGTGAAAGTGGAGTTGACCTGTCTATTTATTCATCGGCGCAAATCTGTCTTCAACATTGGGGGGGACGAGAATACTGTTCCCATATATATATATATAAAAGCGATGTTCAAAATATTTATGAAGTTGAAGAACAATGCTCTGAAGGATCACGGAAGCAGAATTGTCTTCAGTGACGTATTTAGGAGGCTATCGGGCTCAAGCCCCCCACCAGCGAAATAAATTTGTTAGTTTTTCGCATTCCACATACAACAATAATCCTTCTTATCATTTCTAAGAATGTCATGACTTTCCATTTTCTTATGCTCTTCGTTCAGAAATCATACTGTAGTTGTCAAATTTCATTCTATGTAAGAACTGCGTCTTTTTGTTCTTTCTTTCGTCTCTACTTTTCTGTTTCTTGTTCTTGGCGTTACTTTCTTTCATTTCGCCTATCATACTTGATCGACCGTTATCAGTTGTGATTCAAGTTGGCCGTCATCAGTAACACCAAAACTAAGAGAAGTTGATAAGAGAAACTAGTGTTCCACACCAACTTGCGCGGATATCAACATGACAGGACTTTAGTTATTATAATAAAGGAAAAATTATATCGTTTAGTTATTTTTAAAAGAAGGAAATATTTGAATTAAAGAAAATCAAAACGGGGGAATAATTAGCCCGGGAAATTAGGAAGACCAAGAGGATGCTTCCTTTTTCTTGTATGAATACAATAAAGGGTTAGATTCACTCCTAAATTTTCTAGGAGTGAATCTTATCGGTCTAGAATTCTTGCCATTATAACTTCAATTTATGCATAAATTAATATATATTTAAGTCTCAAACTCAGATGGGCAATTCCCATTTCCTTCCGTGTGTTCGGCATAGCCCCTCGAAACAAAATCATGAATACGCCTTATTCTAGAGAAGCGAGATGAAACTCATATTACGGTAAATGAATCTGATCAACTGTTGTGGAGTATATTACATATTAGACGATGTAAATGAAGTACTAGTACATATCAGAATTACAAATCACTGCCGTAAACACATTCTGAAATCTGAATACATACATATTTATAATTGGTATGTTTCTAATTAGGCATCCACAAAGATCCACGTTACAATTGTTTTATAATAATATAATAATATAAATAATGACTTCCCCAAAACTATGAAGAGAGAATATCAATTATGTATGACGCAACTATACTCCTTGAGCAAAATGAAGATAATCTCAATAACATTACAGGAATCGTTACAGAAATCTGATGCATGTCATATACTCTTTAGTTAACAGATGTAACCTTAAGATTAAGCAGAAAAATATTCCAGCAATTGAATTCTTTTCTTTGCTTACGAAGCATCCTCTCTCAAAAGAAAAATTGGGACACGCGGAAATACGTAGGAACAAACCATGGTTCGAACTAGCAGAGAAGAGAAACCAGGCAGAATTACGTTGGCTACAAAATCCGAATGAAATAACTACACAAAATTTCGTAGACATCAGGCGGGAAACTTCAAAAAACTTTTAGAACAAAGAAACGCGATTTTTTGAAAGCTAAAATTTGGGAACTTGAAGATAATAGTAAAAATAAAAACATTTGGGACATGTATAAAGGGATCAACGAATTTAAGGAAGGCTATCAACCTCGTGCGTATATTGAAGAAAGATGATGGAACAGTTTTCACTGATACAGATAGCATTTTAAATAGATGGAAAGATTTCTTTGACGATTTGCTTAACACGCAGTCAAAAACTAATGTGCGTGGAGAAATGGAGATACTCACCGCAGAACCATATATTCCAGAACATAACCGAATAGAAGTAGAAATCGCTATAAAGAAAATAAAGAAACACAAATCTCCGGGTGTACATGAAATTCCGGCTGAGTTAATTTTAGCTGGAGGCGAAAAATTGTGGAACAATATACACAAACTCATTCTCCTTATCTATAACAAGGAAGATTGCCACAAGAGTGGAAAGAATCAATCAGTGTTCCAATCCACAAGAAAGGCGACAAAACTGACTGTAATAATTATCGAGGCATCTCTCTTCTGTGAACATCCTATAAAATCCTTTCAAACATTCTATTAGCAAGATTGACGCCATACGCAGATGAAATTATTGGAGATCATCAGTGCGGATTGAGACGAAATCGATCAACTATCGATCAAGTATTTACCATTGGCCAAATACTCGAAAAGAAGTGGGAATACAGTAGCCCAGTACATCAACTATTTATTGATTTTAGAAAGGCTTACGACTCGGTTAAGAGATAAATATTGTACAACGTTCTTACAGAATTTGGAATACCGAAAAAGCTAATTAGATCAATTAAGACATGTTTAAATGAATCCGAAAGTAAAGTCCGGGTAGGAAGTTTTTTTGTCGACGAGCTTTCACGTCGAGCATGGCCTGAAACAAGGAGATTAACTGTTATCAACTTTGTCCTGCAATACGCTATAAGGAAAACCAAAGATAGCAACCAGGGCCTAGAGCTGAACGGTGTTCACCAGGTTGTGCGTACGCTGATGTAAATTTAATAGATGATAGGAGAACAATAGAAAGAAATGCAGAGGTCTTATTAAACGCTTGCAGAGACAAGGGTTTAGAAGTAAATGCAGAGAAAATTTAATACATTGAAGTGCGTCGGGATAGTAATACGGCAAATTATGAATGCGTTAAAATATTAAATACTTTTGATAGAGTGGATACTTTCAAATATCTAGGATCAATATTAACAGACGAAAATCCTATTCACGAATAAATTAAATGTCGACTAAAAACAGGAAATTCGTGTTATTATTTAGTTCAAAATCTCTTGTCGTCGCGAATTCCGTCGAGAAATTTGAAGCTTAAAATATATAAAACGATAATCATACCTGTTGTTCTGTATGGTTTCCAAACATGGTCGCTTACTCTGAGGGAAGAACATAGACTGAAAGTATTTGAGAACAAGATGCTCAGACGAATATTCGGACCCAAGAGGAACGGGAATGGGGAATGGCGAAAACTTCATAACGAGGAGCTACGTAAATTATACTGCTTATCAAACATTGTTAAGGTCATCAAGTCTAGGAGGCTTAGGTAGACAGGGCATATAATCAGGATGGAAGAAAGTAGGAACGCTTTAAAAGGGTTAGCGCTAAGACCAATCGGAAAACGACCATTAGGAAGACCTAGGCGCAGATGGGAAGACAATATTAAGATGGATCTCGCAAAAATAGGAATACAAAGTAGAAATTGGATCCAGTTGGCTAAGGATAGAAGTCAGTGGAAAGCTTTTGTGAACGCGGCATTGAACCTCCGGGTTCTATAGAATATAGAGTTAGTTAGCTTACGAAGCATGTGTAGATGCCTAGGTTGATACTACAAATAGATTAAATGCGCATTTACTGAAAAGATGGGTTCCACTGACATTGGATAGTCTCTATACTCTTCGTGTACTAGGGCCTAGAGGAGAGGAGGAGATAAGATTTCATATCAGGTTACGTCACGCAGAGTCGCACGCCTTCATTTTCATTAAAATGGAAAAGCCAAGAGAAACAAATTTCATGTCACTTTCTTTTGTGGCAGTCGGACACGAATCATCACACTTATCTGCAAAAGGCACTTTTCAAATCGGATTATTGGGAGAGCCTCCAGTTCCAATGTTGGGGGGGGACATGTCTCCCCATTTCCCCGGAATTGTGCCCGTACCTACAGCTGACGCAACTTTCCAGCATGAGGAGAGGGGCATATCCTCCTCTGGCATTTATTGCAATCTGTGCCCAAGTAGCGGAAGTGCAATTAATACATATTGATGAGACTACTAAACGCACTACAGTACGAAGTTCAGTTTGAAATACTACAGAATACGATTCTTTTTAAAAAAATGGAAAAGCCAAGAGAAATCAATTTCATCTTTCATCTTTATGGCAGTCGGACAAATCATCACTTATCCCAAAAAGCACTTTTAAGTCAGATTATTGGGGGGGACAGTCCCCCTCAGGTCCAAGATTGGGGGGACATGTCCCCCTCGTCCCCCCGGGATTTGCGCCAGTGTATTTATTTATCCAATAAAATGTGTATTTTTACAAACGTACCGATTGTTATGGGACAACTAATGTAAACTAACAAGACAGTACAGACATGAGGTAAAGGAATATTGTAATTCGTTTGTGGCTGGCGAACCGTGAGTCGGCCTGCCCCATCACTTTTCTTATAAAAACGTTCTCTAGTGCAATTAACGATCGTTTTTCCAAATCTAACATACAGTAGTGATAGACTACAATATGGGATGATAAAGTTTGAAAATTGTCTATAGGTAGACTAAATTTACACTTGGCAAGAAACTGTTTCTTCCATTGAACTTTTTGCAACACCAATGATAGTTTTAACAAAACTAACGTAAACTCACGATATGAAGCGGACGAATGTTTAAATTGATTTCCGGGTGAGTAACCGTGACGTTTGTCTGCCCATTTACTTTTCAAAAGAATGTGTATATTTTCGAAACTAACGATTGTTTAGCAGGTAACGATAGTTTAGTTTTAAAACAAACTTATCATATGGAGCGATCAATTTTTAAAATTGTTTATGAGTGAGCTAACTTCACACTTATTGGAAAACTATGTTTCTCCTGTGGAAAGTCTAAGCCTACTTTTGCGAAATTAACGATAGATTCAGCAAAACTAACGTAAACTAAGGACGAAGTAACGATATGAGATGGAAAATTGTTGGAGCTAGTTTATGGGTGGAGAATCGTGAAGTTGTTCTTCCCATTCATTTTTTCAAGAAAAAAGTGCATTTTTGTGAAACTAATTTTTTTAAAGCAAACCTAACGTAAATTTATTTTAAATAGTAATATACATAGGAAAGATAAATTCTTTAGGTGGGCGGGGTATCTACACAGACATCTGAAAAGTACACAATTGTTTTAATGAAACTTTGCAGACGTATGATTTACAAGCTGAGAAAGATTGGTGTCGAGTAAAACAGAGATCTACTACAAGTGACGCAGATAGAATGAGATAAAAATATTAAAAGAAATGAAATTAAATCTTTAGTTTGACTTTCTACAATTATGTCACTTAGGCTAAGGGAGACGATTATTAAATCAAATTAATGATGAAAGAATTAGTGGAATGAGAAAATGGTAGGAGACGGGGGTACCCGAAAAGAAAAACACTTTCACGAAGGTGTCCAACAAAAACAAAAATTTACATTCTCTATTTATTTTGTTCGGCTATATATTTCTTTTATATTTTATTGTTCCAATTTCCAATCATTGTCTATAATAAATCTGCACGAGCGTTCGTACTACGGAATCTTATCCTGTAAACTTGTATAATAAACGATTGGCCAAAAAGTCGTTTAACTCATGGTGAGGAGCTAACACGTTATACTCTTTACTTGTACTTTACACTCACAACAATGTAGAAAGTAAGCTAAAAAGATTTATAAGCAGT